>NC_133452.1:93676672-93991672 GCF_048565385.1 Saimiri boliviensis
TATTTTAGATTCAGGGGGTACACAAACAGGTTTGTTACATGGATATATTATATAACTATGCTCATGATTTCTTTTTTTTGTTTTGTTTTTAATGGCTGTTCTTTACAACCCTGTTAACAACAAACAAGCTGCCTAAATATAATCCACAGTCCACGTCTCCTGAGTATGTTTTTCTTATCACAGCATTCTGTAGCCAACCATTCTCAGCTCAATGAACTTGGCTTTAGCTGCCCTTTCTCAAAATACTCTTTTGAGGCAAGAAGGCGGAGAGAGTAACATATCAAGTTTGACTCTTATTTTTTAAATGTACTTTCAAGGAGCACAAAAATACACATTCTAATTTTACTGAAGACGAAACCAACTTAGGAGTTGTAAAGGTCTGTTAAGCACCTAAAAGCATAAACTGAACAAGAACAGAAGCTGAAATCATTTCTGGCAGATATCACACAAGAATCAAGAAAAAAAATCCATCTTCAACAGGGATATCAGGGAATGTCTTCTGAATAAACAACTATGAATTCTTCTTATGAGACACTTCTGCGTCTCACCTCTTGAAAGCTGGGTTCTGCCCCCGTCAAGACCCACACTGACGTGAAATATAATTAGAGGTATATTGTTAGTACTTCATATACCTTAAACTGTCTAAAGACAAGAATGTTAAGAGTCAGAAAGGAATAATCCTCCCTTTTAATTTCAGCCTCTTTTGCTTCTTCTCTAGGCTTATATGAAAAGGCTCAAAGAAAGAAGGCAGAATATTACATTAATTGAAGCAAACACAAAGGTAGTATAGGTAGCTTCCTGGGATACACAACAGTTGTTATAGACAGGAGTAACTAGAAGAATAATTAGATCACTACAATAGCAACAAGTCAATTTGGACTGGCTGTGGGATCAGAGAGCTGATGTACTACAACTGAAGAAGAAATTAAGAATGAGAACTAGTTTCCATAAGCTACTCCAGAGCCAAACAGCATAATGTAACCACAGGTGTAAAATTCATCATACTCACAAGACCTAAGAATTTTTCAGGATATTACACTAAAGGGACAGATTGTCTTTGGGGCTATCATAGAATTCAGCTTACCATAGTTCACCCTCCGACCCCAACGATTTGTGTCCCTTCCAAAAGCAAAATATATTCACCTTCTGCTAAAGTTTTCGAGGATGCCAGCATCAGCTCAACATCCCAAATCTCATCCATATAATCTACATCAGTTTTGGAAGAGGCTGCTGGGTGTAATCCAGTGACTACAGCTGCTGGAGCAAAATTGCCCTATTATGAACTTGTGGAACTAAGAGACAAATTATCTGCTCCCCAAAGTCCCAATATTCAATAGTGGGGCAGGCATTGGAAAATAGTTTTAGACATTCTGGCTCAAAAAGAAAAATGGGAAGCACAAAGGGATAACTGGTCAAGATTTTTTTAAAAAAGGATGATTCTAAGGGTAGAAGAAATTACCCAGAGGGTTGAGCTGAGAGCCCAGAGAGCCACAGAAAATTACTCCCAGACATTGAAATATATTTTTTGAAAATCCAGTATTTTCCCAACTTGATTTCAGGAATACCTTAACCTTGATCTTAAACTTCCTTGCCTCCATAACTGTGAGAAAACAAATGTATTATTTAAGGTATCCAATACATGATATTTTGTGATGGCAGCTCCCAATAAGACAGTCAGTTTTAAGACTATGATATAAACATGGAGAAAGCAATGTGTACATATGACAACTCTGAAGAAAATCTCAATATTTTATTATGTTGAAAATATTATCTCTATCTGGGAACAAGGAAGAAATCTGACTCATTTATATAAGTTATCATTAGAAGGCTATCTGATTAAACTATGAAAATTGTTTTCTAAAATAACTAGAAAAAAATAATCTATTTCTCTCTTCTGGTGAATTTAGTTTATATAGTTTATATATACTGCTGAATATAGTTTAAATATTCCTGTCAAATTGTTTCTCATACTGAGAACAGAAGAGATCCCAATGTCAGATCTAATTTTAAATTTTTTTAAATTTTTCTGCATTTATGACATGCATCTGTAGTGTGACACATCTTCAGATGCCAGATGCCTATTCATGATACTTTTTTTATTCCCTTTGGCAAAATTCTGAAATCCATATATTTGATATTTATGGATTTGCCTTTACCCATGATCTTAATTTATGCTGTAACTTGTTTACCTTTTCTACTTCCTCATTTTCCCCTTTCATTCTTCCTACTCATTAATTTCTGCTAAAAAAATTGTGGCTTTACTGCTATGGCTTATATATTGATTTCAAAAATGTTCATGACCAGGTCTCTATGATTCATCCTGAAATATTATTAATGTAATAAAAAACATTTTAGATTAACCTTAGTGATATTACTTCCTTGAGAGTGGATAATTTTTTCAGGGAGCTTTAACTCTTCTCAGATGGCAATGTCTTATACTGGAGCATTTTCAAAACAGAGTCATAGGTTCCTGCTAAAACAAACAAACAAACAAAAAAACTAATAACCACAAGAAAAAAATCCTTCCACCCTTTCACTTGAGTGGTTCACATTATACAAGAATTAAATTTTATTTTTTATTATCTGTTTTTTCATTGTGAAATATTTTCTTATATATTTTTATGAAATAATAACAAGCACATGCAAATTCTTTACATGCTTTATTTGTACCTTCTCTCTCCTTTATCTAAGTGCATTTGTGTAGAGTTTAATTTTAGTCTTTTTAAAAAAGCAAAATTTTTAAGATATTCTCTATTGTAATTTTACTTTGGAATAAATTAACATTTGCAACTTCAAGGTTTTCTTTCTTTTGCCTTCTTGAAATATGTTTGGTTTTTTTCTGATTTTTTTTTTTTAATTTGCAAGACTGATTCATTCACTCTCAAATGTCCTTTATTTTTTTTTTTTTCTGATACATTTCAGATAACTTTTTTGGTTGTATGAGGTATAGTTCCAAGTTCCTCTTATTTTTTATATGAATATTTAATTATCCCAGCACCATTTGTCAAAAAATTAAAAAATCCCATCTAAACTGAATTACTGTGATTCTTTTGTTGAAAGTCAGTTGATCTCATGTGTAAGGATTTTTCTAGACTCTTTTCTATTCCACTGATTATGTCCATTCTGACACCGTTTTGGTTACTGTTGCTTATCGTAAAATTTTAAATCAGGGAGTTTAAAATCTTTAACTGTTCATCGTCAGCTGGTCATTCTAAGTATTTTCTTTCCATATAAAGTTTGCAATACACCTGTCAATTTATAGGGGGGAAAATGCCTGTTGGGATGTTGTTAGAGATTGCATTTTATCTACATATATGTTGAGAGCAAATTGACATCTTAATAAATCTCAGTCATTAAATCTCTAAGTTTTAACTCTTCATTTATTTTAATCTTCAGTTTTTTCAGCATAACTTTATAGTTGTCACTTGTTAAATATATAATTAAGCATTTTTCATGCTGAATAAAGTTTTAAAATTATTATTGTATTTTATGTTTTTGATTGCTAGGTCATAAAACTGTGAATGATTTTATGTATTGGTCTTTTATTCTGAGACCTTGTTAAACAGGCTTATCAGTTTAAGGAATAATTACCATAGTAATATAGATTGCTTAAAATTTTTTACATGCAAGCTTAGGTCATCTGTAAATAAGAAGAACTTTACATTGTCCGTATAAATGGATGTCTTTCATTTGCGTTTCTTTCCTTTTGCACAGACTGGACTCTCTATTACCATATGCAATAAAAATATGGAGGAATGCCAGATATAGGTGCTGGGGAAGAAGGCAGCAAATCACACTGCCACGAGTGTATCTATGCAACAGTCTTGCATGTTCTTCACATGTACCCCAAAACCTAAAATGCAATAAAAAAATATATATGGAGAGCAAATTTGCCTGTATTTAAACTTCGAAGTTTATCTTTTCTTATAGTGTGCAGTCTCTGATGTCTCCACTCAGGTTTTTAATTATTTAGTTTTATGGCTTAAGCCTGAGTTCCTAGAGATTATCACTGCTTCTACATATCTGATTGTTTGAGCAATAATTAGGAAAATAGCATGCTCAATCATCTCAAGGATCACAAGCTTTCACCAAGTGCCAGCTGATGCTAGTGTATGTTGGGAAGTGTGTTCAAAGTTCAATCACTTATCAACATACCCTTTACTTTTTACCTTTCCAGTCTACTGTCTTAGGTCTCTCCCACTAGTTCTCCAATCATCAAAGGATATGTAAAGAGTTTGTCTAATTTTTCTATTGCTTTCTTACTTCTTAGTCTTCCCCAATAAATTTCAGAGGTCCAGCCCTCACTGCAATTAAAATTACAGGCTCAAAATTTGTATGTTTTTCTAATTTCTATATGAGTTCACAATCTCACCATACAAGACTTTGAGTTCTAATTCTTACCTTCCCTAATCGAGTGTTCTCCTTCTAGCTAAAGAAACAGTTATTCAGGACCAAATTCATATTTATGTGGGTAAAACTACAATTTTCAGTATTTAAATGATAGAGTGAAGTTATGGGAGCAGCTCCAGGTAAAAAGGCTACAAACTCTGCTCTTACAAAATTTGTAGTATTGTACAAGAATAAATACTGCTCAACTTGTATGTCTTTGATTAACTTTCACAGCCCTGAAATGGTTCTTTTAGACAAATTTGTTCAGTATTACACATTCTTTTGTTAGAGGTTAATCACTAACATCTTTATAAAACTCTTCTACTTGAGAAATCATTCTATCAATAAAATTGTAAATCTTAAATCAGTGCTGGCTTTCTGAGATAAAATTAATTCACTCATAATATATGAGCATTTTGTTATAATTTGCAGAATTTAACTTGCTAACATTTTGTTGAGGTTTTAGTTGCAGCCATCACATATTCTACAAGATGGTCTACAAGGCTCGAAAAAAATTAAGCCACCTTGGAAAATAGATATAAGAGCTATAGATGGCTATTTTTAAATCCAGGAACCAGATCTGTCAAAGGGTGAGTCTTGAGATGATCACAGTGCCCTGACATTGGATCAACTATTCCTTGAATATCTCTGGAACTCTGGCTATTTCATAGCAGACAAATGCAATCCAATGTTCCAAATCCCTAAATTTTAGAATTCATGACATAATATTGTTTTATGCTAAGCTGGAGGGCTGCATCAAGGCATAATTAGGGTAGAAAAAAATTAAGGTAAATGCTATTTTCTCTATCTGAGAGTAATAATTATGACAATAGCAAATATTTATTGAAGGTTTAATATGTGTCAATCATTTTGCTAAGGATTTCACATACACTGTCTTACCTAATATGCAAACAACAATCTAATAAAATATTTTTATTTTTCTCATATTTGATAGAGGAGTAAAAATAGACTTACAGAAGTTGTGTAATGTACCAAGGTAAGTTAAGGCTTGATTGAAGAAACTAGAATCAGCTCTAGCGACGTTAAGTTAAAAGTCATTGCAAGCAGCTATGAGTTGAAGTTAAGTTAAAAGTCATTGTGGCATAGCAAGCAGCTTACAGAATTGATAGCAAAGAAGCAGATAATCAGTGAACTTTAAGGGATGAATCCCATATGCAAAGTCCCAAAACTGGGTTGCCATGTTTCTTCCCTGACATGGAACTCACTCAGGAAATAATTTTAGAGTTGATGGGTTTAAAACCTCACCACTTCTGCATGTAAAACAGAAGCCTCATGCTTTGTCTCCTCTTATTTATGATTCCTTTCATATAAGTGCACTTAAAGGTAAAACTTAAATTCCATCCAGAATAATAAATACATGAGGCATGTAAGTTTAGCAGCACACTAGAAAGAGGTTGAAACCAAGGTTAGTGAACACTCACTCAGTATCCTTAACACTTATGAGTGTCAAAACTAGGTTAAACTGGTTTTCTTTTCTAAGACTTTTTCTGAATCCATTTTCTCTCTCTCTTTTTTTTTTTTTTTTTCACTTTCTCTTATGTGAGTATTTGGGTGTACCTGTCTTACTGCTCTTCTTGAAAGACAAATTTCTTCTTTATTTCCAGTGTTTATCATTATCATCATCTAATATTAGTATTACAAGGAAAAAGAAGAGATACTGCAATAGTCATCTCTTCAACTGAAAATGGAACACCACCTAGCCACTGAGAAACATGGGATCACAATAAAGGATGAGCTTGAAGATTAGTACAAATAACCAAGTTAAGACATTTTTATTCCTGAGCTTCCTGGATAGTGACAGGAAAAAAATGTAAGCAAGAGTGCCCCATCTTGTTTTGTGAAGAAAAACATTTGGCAAAGCACTAGAGCTTCAGAGCACTTCTGAGTTCATTTAGTTTTATTCCACAATTTTCCAAGAATAAACACTAGTTATAGTGTTTAGATAGTTATAAATGAGAGATATAAATGAGAAGTGATAAGTGAGAGAACTGAGACACAGCAAGGAAACACAATTTGACTCAAACTTGGAGAGAGTCAGAAGTGAGTTCTTCTGCTCCTCAGACCAACTTTCTTTGTCTTCTCTAATCTTATTTCCTAAACTCAAACACAGCTATGAATCTTCAGAGATAGGGAAGGGTGTTTTAATTCTAGCTTTGGGGAAGATGTATAGTAAGTTATTCTATACTGGTAGCTAGTTTTAAGACTACCTTGTAGATTAAAAGTTACCCTGCTAATCTTATATACACAAATTGACTCATTTACAAATATTATTTTATGATATTTACAGAGGCCTGCAGAAGAGTTTGTTCACAGCATGTTCAAGCCACTAGATCTTACCTGAAAAACTTGTGTCCTTACTAGCTGACTGCAAAGGAAATGATGCTGCTGCATGGCTCTGCGCAAAGTGCTTGTCTAGCTCATGCAGGACTTCAAATTAAAGTCTCCCATCAAAAGAAACAACCTGTAACTATTTGACCTCCTGTTAGCCAGATGTCTTTGCTGCTGCTGAGGCTCATTTCGTTCATCTGGACACAACTGATTTTATACATCCTTTTCTTCTCTTTCTCTGTTCTCTAAAATGAATGTTTTATTCTAAAAGGAATTCCTTCCCTGCCATTGCATATAACCATACTTGGATCAAAGTGTGCAGGGTATAGGCAACACGAACCTGAGAATAGATAATAAAATATCGAAAGTTTTGCCATGTGATTGTAGGAAAACTTCTTCAAACATCTTCTGTTTAAGATGTGTCCCTGAAAATCTGACGGATATAGTAATATTAAATAAAAAGGTAACCCACAAACCAGTGAATGCTTTTCAATTATGTTGACAGTAAGATATTTGTGTTAAGATTTGCCTTTCACCTGTAATATTTGCCAGATGGAATGCCTTCACTTGTCCCAAAATGCTATTAGTATCCATAAACAAATATGATATGAAAGATATTTGAATACATTTCTTGAAATTAATAACAGAAATATTTTCCTGGAAGGAGCAGTTACTATACTTCTTCATAAAGTTATTTTAACTTCCTACATGACAATTCATAAAGAAACTGTCATTATAGCAAAGATTTTCCATTGTAGAGAACAGGTGAGGATAATTATCTTCAATGAACTTAATTGAAAATCAAAGAAACTAGATGCAGTTTCCTTTTACTGATTATTCTTACAGTATATTAAGTAAAGTTGTTCACCTTTCTCCACCACATGCTCTATTTATAAAATGCTAACTACTCATTTAACCGTCTTGCTGCAAGGTTGTAGCATGGCCATAACTGACCCAATATCATAGTAACTGTTCAAAGAAAACAACAAAACAGGAAAAACAAAAAGGGAAACAAGACATGAAACAATGTCTTGTTAGATCTATCTTGTTCTAAATAATCTATTGGACAGTTGGGGCCAACATTAATATTTTTCTGTGAATTTGTGGAATTGACAGATTATTTTTGCAAATCAAGGAAACAAAAATGATACAAATTGAGTGACATAAGGGCAACTAAATGATATCCCACCACAAGCGTGAGACACTAAAGAAAATTTCAACAGAAAATTAAGACCTCAAAATCATGAAACTGTTGACCATTTGTATTTCATTTTTCATAAATGTCATTCAGATCATTTGTCCACTTTTTGATAGGATTGTTGGGTTTTTTTGCTGTTATTTGAGCTCCTTGTATATTTGGAATATTAGTCCCTTAGATGAGGAGTTTGTAAAGATTTTTTCCTATTCTACAGATTTTGTCTCTTCACTCTGTTAATGGTTGGGAATGTAAATTAGTATAGCCATTATGAAAATCAGTATGGGGGTTCCTCAAAGAAAACCTAGCAATAGAATAATTATACAATCCAAAAACCCCCCTACCGGGTATTTATCCAAAGGAAATGAAATTATTATATCAAATGAATAACTATACCTCCATATTAATTATAGCACTATAATAGCCAAAATATGAATCAACCTATGTGTCCATCAGCAAATGAATAAAGAAATGGTGGTATATATAAACAATGGAATACTTTTCATCTGTAAAAAACAAGGAAATGTCACTTGCAACAATGTAGATGGAACTGGAGTCGTTATGTTAAGTGAAATAAGCCAGGCACAGAAAGACAAATATTGCATATTCTTATCCATATGTGAGAGCTAAAAAAGGTGAATCTCATGGAGGTAGAAAGTAGAATGATAGTTAGCAGAGGCTGGGAAGAGTGTATAAGGGGAGTGAAGAGGTTGGTTAATGGGTACAAACATACCGTTAGACAGAAGGAATAAGTTCTAGTTATAGGGTCACTCTAGTTAACAATTTATTATATATTTCCAAATAACTATAAGAGAAAATTGGAAATATTTCCAACACAAAGAAATGATAAATATTTGAGATAGCCTAAATACCCTGATTTGATCATTACACATCGTATGGATGTACCCAAATACTACATGTACTCCATGAGTATGAAAAATAGTATGTATCAATAAAATTTTTAAAGAACTCTTTAAAATCAGTTATTTGATTCTATAACAAATATCTATGCATATGTAGAAGCTGTAATACTGGAGCTCCTTTCTGATCAAGGAGTGTGCTTTTACATTCCAGGGTAGAATAAGAAGAGTAGGTGCCCTTTAACAGTGATATTAATTTAGGCAATTATGTAACATCCCTGAGCCTATTCTCCTTTTCAGAGTTATTGTGATTAAAAAACACTGGATGTTGTATGAAAAACAGCTTAATGATGGGTGCCACACAGAAGATCATAATTGTAATTCCATTATAAGTGTTATTTTAAAATATCTAGAAATGATACAAAAATAAGTCATCCATTGATTAACTCCAGAAGATGTGTCAAATCTCCACATATCTAAAAAGAAAAAAGAATTTGTCAAATATACACAAGCATACCCAAAAAAAGTACCTTGTAAAAAAAAGTTGTTTCAGTTAATGCCTTTGCTATAACCTTCACAGGGTAATTATAATCACATCTAAAATTCAAGCATAAATAAACCTATTATTTTCCAGAATTACCTTACTTTCTGAAGCCTCAACATAAAAAAAATCACTGATATACACAAATTATTTCAGATAATATTCTATCAGCTATGAAAGAAAAAATACCGTTTATGTTAGAGAGGTTAGAAGGAGATGATGAGATTTCTCTGTATTGACAATGACTAAATTTGTGAAGAGTCTAAGCTTACTTGATGAAACTAAAGAAACAACTTTTTAAAATATTCTTTAGGGAGAAATTATTCTAGATGCCTGTTATTTTCTTTTACAAGTGTGCTGGAGAACTTCCAAAGGCATATGACTAAACTTCTACAAGATTAAAAAACAAACAAATAACAAAAGATGAGAGAGAGAGAGAGAAAGAAAAGAAAAGAAAAGAAAGAAAGAAAGAAAGAAAGAAAGAAAGAAAGAAAGAAAGAAAGAAAGAGAAAGAAAGAAAAACAAAAAATGGAACTAAGTTAAAGAAGCGGAAGAATTCACAATGCATTTGCTTCTTTGTTATATATGAGGGGAAAAAAATTTCCCTCCATTGCGTTTGGACAGGGGTTCAACATATTCAGAAAATAAATGATAGATTTAAAGAAAGATGTTCAAGATTGTGTAGAAATCCACAAATTTTGTAGAAGTCAGGTGGAAGAATAGTATTGATTGTGGTGATATAAACTTTGGGTTTTCCATAATAGAGTCTCATGCTGTAATCTATATTAACCCAAAATAAACATTACAATCTGTTTAAGCCATAAGCAAATTGAGAATATAATCACGTCTATAAGGATCAGCCGAGTTTGTTAATCTTGCATCTATTATCCTAAATACTTTGAGCCCTCAAGATTTGCCAAGCCCTTTCTCATTCTATAAATCTGTTCATTCCTTTTGTGAGGAGAATATAAGAAGCTTGAATCCTGCTATCCAGTGATTCAGTTACCATTTTTGCTGTGGTTCCCTCCTTGACCTTCAACTTATTTCCTGTACCTCAGTCCTTACCTTCTCACTGCCAGAAATCCAGCTGCTGGCTATATCTGCATATTTCCTGGTTCTGAGTCCTGTTTTGAGCTATTACCTCCAAATCTTTGTGTCAGTCTTTTCAAATGTTTGCGGAAAGCCTGAGTGGGTTTATATTTTCTTCCAACGAATAAAATCCCCACTAATGCAGTACACACTGGTGTCTTTTGATGTCTCAAATACAATCTACCTTCATTTAGTTGTGTATCGCTGTAAACATTACTCCATATGGAAAATTTTTAAATGAATGAATTGGTATAATTTGCCAATAATCTTCAACTCTAAATCAAAAATTCAAAAGCATGTTTAAATCAAAATGCAATTGGCATTATTTATTAATTTAAAATAAGATGATATTGGTATTACTTTGTTTTATACAGTATGCATTCTAATACAAACACATACCCACCTCTTGCTCTTTTTATTTCTCTTCTCATCTTCTTGATTCTCTTATCTTCTTCGTTCTTCATTTCTCCCTCCTCCTCCTTTTTCTTCTTTTTGTAAAGCAAAAGATGTAGAAAGTCATAGGACTCAAGATAGCTAGATGGTTAATCGTTTCACAAAAGCAAATCACATAATGTCATTTAAAAAAAGCATGGGATCTGGTTTTGGGCTGACCTGGATTTAAATCTGAGAAGTATTTTTACCATATTGTTGAAATCATATCATATTGTTTAGTTATTTTGCTTACTTGTGAAATGGACACATCCACAACTCAGGGATTCTGCAAAGATCAAATTAAGTAATAGACAAAATGTACATAACTTTGTAACTGGCACAAAGTAGATACTCAGCTAATTTTTACCATCTCCCTTTCCAAATTTCCTTCTCTTTAATAATTAATTAGGTATGGTAATAAATCTGCACCTGCTTCAGTATGCGACTCAGTTGGCATTCATATTTTCTTATACAGTCAAATACACAAATGTTAACAAATATATGTAGAAAAATGCATTACTTTATTGCTGTATATTATTAAGCATATTGTCCGATGGTACAGGAAACCATTTAGCTTTCAGCCAGTAAAAATGTATAAAGCATATAGTCCCCTATACTCTTTTCCAATAAGCATTACATACCAACATATGAACAATGTTCTCAGCCAAAGTTTTGGATAGTCTATTTATGTAAGATGAGCAAGATCAGTAGTATATAATACTTATTTTTTTACAGGGTCCCCTATTTCTTGTAGTTATTTTGTATTCTACTACTAATATTAATCTATAATGGCTGACAAACAATGTACAATTGATACTGTTAAAGAAAAAGAATCCAAAGAACCAAATCCTAGTCTGCTGAAGGTGTGGGTGTTCTTTTTTTTTTACAAAAAAAAAAAAAAAAAAAAAAAAAAATGAGATTTAGAGCTTCTCATTGTAACTTCAGTAAGGTGTCCAAAAACACAGAGAACAAAAATCATCAAATGGGTTGAGATGGTTGAAAGTCCTTTGATGCTATGAAGGTTAGAACAGATACCACTGAAATCCATTAGGACAGATGAACTATTCAACAATGCTAGTTGGAAGGACCTACAGTCAAGTAATATCACAAATCCACAGAATTAGAAGAATTGAGACACTTCTAATTTTTAGTGCTGGAAATATATCTTAAAAATGAGAATTATGAAACACCTCTTTGTATTCTTGATGTATTTAATGCACCATTTTCTGGAATGCTTCCCATTTTATAGCACAGTCTGAAAATTAGAAAGAAACTTGGAGGACATTCAAACAAACTTGCAACCCAATGAAGAAATTCTTTTCCCTACATCATTAAAAAATAATTCTTCATTTCACATTTGAAAATTTTTAATATTAAAGAGCTAACTTCTTTACACATTAGCCTCTGGAACTATACAGATTAGGATATCAGAAGAAAAGAGACAATACATTCAAAAAGGTCTAACTAAGTGACCTTAATGCAGGTGTTAGCTACCGTGGCATGAGTAGTGTTAGTAGAATTATTAAGGGATAGGGAAAGGCTCAGTGGTGAGTACTAATGGAAACCTTTGCCACATCTGGGACAGCGGCATTAGATGCCCTTTTTGTCCTTGTCCCTAACTAAGGACATTCCTTATCACTGTTTTTACTCTGCTATATTATGCACTCTGTAAATACTTTCAACTTTAAGTGTCGTGTCATTTGCTGATTCCCAGGTTATTCTTCTTCACTTCTTGCTAATAGCTTTAGCTGTTGGCTTTTTGTTATTTTTTTCTAAAAGTGGTCTTCATTGGAGTTTGTAGATGAGCCTTCTAGCCACTGGCCTCTTAGTTTTTGAAATTCTCTTCTCCAAAGATTCTGTCTTTCTTCTTCCTCATCTACTCGCTCTCATAGTCATTATAGTCCTTGGCACAGAAAGTAGCCATAACCTCTCCCTACCCTCAGTTTTACTGACCAATTCTTATTTTTCCAAGTCACTGTTTGAATCAACTTCAATAGTATTGTCCCAACCTGGGGATTCCTTTATCTGTTACTACAGATGAGTAGTTTGTTTGCACTAGGTCTTATACTTCTCCACCTTATAGAAAATTATCCCAGCAGTTCTCCCTTATGTCATCTACATCATCAATTTTTATTTGTTCTCTTATTGCCATCAATGGATGAGCATGCTCTTACTTCTCCCAGCTTAAAAAAAAAAAAAAAAAAAAAAAAAAAAAAAAAGCAAATATTCTCTTACACCCATATGCCACAACACCAGATCTTTCTTTACAGTAAAATCCTCTGAAGACTTCACATTTGTTTTCCATTCCTTCCATTTCCCTATCAAACACAACTAAATAATGCTTTAGCTCACACAATTACACCAAAACTGCCCTTGTCTAGCTCTCTAGTGCCATCGTCATTATGAAAACCAAAAGTTGTTTCTGGTCTTCATTTTATTTCTGCTATTAGCTCTCTCCTTCACGATTTTTTTCCACCTATTTGGCTTCCAGAACACAATTCTCTTTTGATTTTACTCTCACTTTTCTGGTCACTTCTAATTTTCCTTTGCTAATACTTACTCTTCTATATTGTCTTCTTAATACTGGAATACCCCAGCATTTACCTTTATCCTTTACTCTCCTCGACATAAACTTACTATGCTTGCAGTCATATCCCATTTTTATAGCTTCAAATACTCTCTAAATGGTGATGTGTCTCATAATTGTATCTTTAGCCCAGAACTCTCTTCTGAAATTGCTTATATCCTCTGCCTCTACAAAAGCATCACTTTGAAATCAGTATGTATTTCAAACCTTAGTAACTCCAGTACTGAATTCTGACACTTTATTTATTTCTAGCAAACTTGTTTCATTTGCTGTTTCATCCTTCTAGTTACAAAGCATAAACACCTAGAGTCTTCCTTTTCTCCTTTTTTTTTCTCTCACACCCCACATTCTATTCTATTCTTTTCTTTCTTTCTTTCTTTTCTTTCTTTCTTTCTTTCTCTTTCTTTCTTTCCTTCTTCTTTCTTTTTTTCTTTCTTTCTTTCTTTCATCTTTCTTTCTCTTTCTTTCTTTCTTTTTTAATGAAATGCTGTTGACTTTGTCTTCAAAGTCTGTAAAATATAATCCAAAAGTTTTTCAAGAGCACCATTGCTACTACCCTGGTTTAATCCCTCATATTATTCCTCTGTGGGAAATAGCTAAGCTACTCCTGCTTCTATCTTTGCCCTCCTGAAGTCTTTTCTTGACACATCAGTCAGAAAGATCTTTTTAAAATATAAGGCAGAATGTGTTACTCCTCTGCCTAAAATATTATAGTGGCTCCTGATATCTTTCAGAGCAAATATCAAGTCCTTACAAGCGAATAAAATGTCTTAGGAAATTTTACTCTCTGATACTTACTTAAGTCCCCACAGGCTACTGTCCCCTTTGTTTTTCCACATGAAACACATCAGCCATCATGAATTCCTTGAACACCATGAGCATACTCTTACCTTAAGATATTTACACACACTCTTCCTTCTTCCTCTCTTTTTGAAACACTCTGTTCCTACATACCCACATGCCTTTCTCCCTTACACGCCCCTTTTAAAAAAAATTTTATTTGTATTTAGAAATGGCTCTTTTTTAAATTGTACTTTAGGTTCTGGGATACATGTGCCTTTACCCCTTTTAAATCTGTCTAAATGTCACTTTTTTGAAGATTGGATGGTTGTAGATATGTTGTATTTCCTCTGAGGCCTCTGTTCTGTTCCATTGGTCTAGATCTCTGTTTTGATACCAGTACCATGCTGTTTTGATTACTGTAGCCTTGTAGTATAGTTTGAAGTCCGGTAGTGTGATGCCTCCTGCTTTGTTCTTTTTGCTTAGAATTGACTTGGCTATGCGGGCTCTCTTTTGGTTCCATACGAAGTTTAAGGTGTTTTTTTCCAGTTCTGTGAAGAAGGTCATTGGTAGCTTGATGGGAATAGCATTGAATTTGTAAATTACTTTGGGCAGTATGGCCATTTTCACGATGTTGATTCTTCCTAACCATGAACATGGAATGTTTCTCCATCTGTTTGTGTCCTCTCTTATTTCGTCGAGCAGTGGCTTGTAGTTCTCCTTGAAGAGGTCCTTTACGTTCCTTGTTAGTTGTATTCCTAGGTATTTTATTCTCTTTGTGGTAATTGTGAATGGCAGTTCATTCTTGATTTGGCTCTCTTTAAGTCTGTTACTGGTGTATAGGAATGCTTGTGATTTTTGCACGTTGATTTTGAATCCTGAGACTTTGCTGAAGTTGTTTATCAGTTTCAGGCGATCATTAAAAAGTCTGGAGACAACGGATGCTGGAGAGGATGTGGAGAAATAGGAACACTTTTACACTGTTGGTGAGAGTGTAAATTAATTCAACCATTATGGAAGACAGTGTGGCGATTCCTCAATGACCTAAAAATAGAAATCCCATTTGACCCAGCAATCCCATTACTGGGTATATAACCGAAGGATTATAAATCATTCTACTATAAGGACACATGCACACGAATGTTCATTGCAGCACTGTTTACAATAGCAAAGACCTGGAACCAACCCAAATGCCCATCGATGATAGACTGGATAGGGAAAATGTGGTACATATACACCATAGAATATTACACAGACCTCAAAAACGATGAGTTTCCATCCTTTGTAGGGACATGGATGAACCTGGAAACCATCATTCTCAGCAAACTGACACAAGAGCAGAAAATCAAACACCATATATTCTCACTCATAGGCGGGTGTTGAACAATGAGAACACATGGACACAGGGAGGGGAGCACTACACACTGGGGTCCGTTGGGGGGAAATGGGGGAGGGACGGGGAGGTGGGGAGGTGGGAAGAGATAGCATGGGGAGAAATGACAGATACAGGTGAGGGGACGGAAGGCAGCAAAGCACACTGCCATGTGTGTACCTATGCAACAATCTTGCATGTTCTTCACATGTACCCCCAAACCTAAAATGCAATAAAAAAAAAAAGAAAAAAAAATGTCACTTTTTCAATGGGGCTTACCTAATCCCTCTTTTAAATGTTATCTTGTCTCAATGAACTTACATTCCTCAGCTTCCTTAACCTTCTCTACTCTTTCTTTCTACCAGCACTTACATAATACACTGTAAAACTTACATTTACTTGTATTTTATGTATGTATAGCACATTTCATGTGCTCTTTCTTCACTATATCCCCTTCTTGAAAGAAGGGTCTATGAGGACAAAAATTGTTGTGTTTTATTTACTGATACAATCCAAACACCTAGAGTTGCCGCCACAGAGGAAGGACTCAATATTTGTTAAATGAATATATGCATGTTGGAATACATATGAATAAATTACTATCAAAGAATCCTGTAACTTTCATGACTCAATGGGAGGTACTAAGGAGAGGGCTGGCTTATCTTTGGATCAGTTAGAGAGGCACTTGCTTACAGAGTTTGAAGACCTTAGACCACATATCTATAAGATCTTGAAGGCTTTGTCTAAGTGTTTTCTATATATGTAAATGTTTCCAGAAATTTCAGCTGGCTGAAACTAGAGATTCCTGAGAAATACTTCTTACCTATTCAAGCAAAGTATCTGAGTTGGGGCCCAGAAACTGAACTTTAGTGGTCCTCTTTAGTGATGTTTATGTGTAATAATCTTTTAGAAATACAGCCTCAACTCTTTACAAATAATATCTAACTGGAAAATATATATTTTAAATTACAGTATGAGGAAAAAATGTAGAAGGGACGTTTGTTTGGTTGTGGGGCAATGAGAAGAAAAGAAAACAAACAAGGGAAAATGCTTGGTTTTAAAGGAGCATAGAGAGTCAGAACAAGAAAGGCAAATTATTTTACAGGTTTGTTCCACCCTCACCCAGAGGAATGAGTACAATGTAAAACGGATTGGAATTTGGAAGAAAATCAAAATCTTAGGAAACAATCATCCCCTCTACTAAGTTCTATCCATTTTTCACATAGTAATAGAAATTAAACACACTGATTTTTCACATCTTGCAGGAGAGGAATGGAAAAACTTAATTGCTTCCAGTATTGCTATACATATTAAAAATGTAATTATAATGGAAACAACAGCTGAGCTTTCAGTGAAAGGTCAAATAATTATTTTTCCTATTGCCCTGACTAAATCACATGGACACCATAGACACGCTCTTATGTACAGCAGCATCCCTGGGGATTACTACTATATGTGACTGTCATAATACTGCCTCGAATTACCCTTTCTAAGCCACACAAATACCAAGCAGTTTCCACATTAAAAATCATAAAGCGGCCGGGCGCGGTGGCTCAAGCCTGTAATCCCAGCACTTTGGGAGGCCGAGGCGGGTGGATCACGAGGTGCAGAGATCGAGACCATCCTGGTCAACATGGTGAAACCCCGTCTCTACTAAAAATACAAAAAATTAGCTGGGCATGGTGACACGTGCCTGTAATCCCAGCTACTCAGGAGGCTGAGACAGGAGAATTGCCTGAACCCAGGGGGCGGAGGTTGCGGTGAGCCGAGATCTCGCCATTGCACTCCAGCCTGGGTAACAAGAGTGAAACTCTGTCTCAAAAAAAAAAAAAAAAAAAAAAAAAAAAAAAAAAAAAATCATAAAGCTACCCTATTTTCACTGATCACCGTTTAGCAGAGGAGGTGCTAAATAAGATTTCTACCTGACAGGTTGGCAAGTCAGGTAAGAATTTTCTCACTGAATACAGACAGCCCATATGGAATTAACAAAAAAAAATTTAGATTGGAAATTTTTAAATATATGATATTTTATTCTGCCAGGATTGGATATTGGTTAACATTTTAGTAGATAATAAGTTATTAGGTAATTTGATGGCATAGAAACATATCAAAAAGTATCGTTTCAGTTTTTGGAACATATTTGAGAACTGGGGTATTAAAAAGAAAATATTTTAAATGACTTTGTAGCAAATGTGAACAATATTGTTCATTGCTAATATATGTGATTCTTGTTAAAATAACTACCATTCTGTTTTTTGCCACTTGCAGGTGGTTCTGTACTTCAAAGATTCTTTTAACTTTTATTTTACATGCAAAGGGGTACATGTGAAGGTTGTTACACAGGTAAACTTATGTCATGGAGGTTTGTGGTACAGATTATTTTATCATCCATGAATTACGTCCAGTAGCCAGCAGTTGTCTTTTCTGCTTTTTTTTCCTTTTCCCATTATCATCACTCAAGTAGGTCCCAGTGTCTGTTGTTTCCTTATTTGTGTTCATAAGTTCTTATCATTTAGCTGCCATTTATAAGTGAGAATATGAGGTATTTGGTTTTCTGTTCCTCAATTAGCATGCTGATGATAATAGCCCTCCAGCTCCACTCATGTTGCACAAAAGACATTATCTTGTTCTTTTTTATGGCTGCATAGTATTTCATAGTATAAATGTAACACATTTTCTTTATCCAATTTGTCATTGATGGCCATTTAGGGTGAGTCCATGTCTTTGTTAGTGTGCATAGCACTGCAATGAACATTCGCATGTATGTGTCTTTATGGTAGAATGACTTACTTTCCTCTGGTTGTATATCTGGTAATGGAATTGCTGGGTCAAATGATATTTCTGCTTTTAGCTCTTTGAGGAATCACTATAATGCTTTCCACAATGGTTGAACTGATCTACACTCCCACCAACAGTGTATAAATGTTTCCTTTTCTCCACAACCTCACCAGGATCTGTCATTTTTTGACTTTTTAATAATAGATATTCTGACTGGTATGAAATGATATCTAATTTTATTTTGATTTGCATTTCTCTAATAGTGATACTGACCATTTTTCATGTTTCTTGGCTACAAGTATGACTTCTTTTGAGAAATGTTGGTTCATGTCCTTTGCCCACTTTTTACTGGTGGGTGTTTTTCTCTTGTAAATGTGTTTAAATTTCTTATAGATGCTGGATATTAGAGCTTTATTAGATACATAGTGTGCAAAAAATTTCTCCCATTCTGTAGGTTGTCTGTTTACTCTGTTGACAGCTTCTTTTGTTGTGCAGAAGCTCTTTGGTTTAATTAGATCCCACTTGTCAATTTTTGCTTTTGTTGCAATTGCTTTTGGCATCTTTGTCATAAAATCTTTGTCCATTCCTATCGTCCAGGATTGTATTGTCCAGGTTGTCTTCCAGAATTGTTATAGTTTTGAGTTTTACATTTAAGACTTTCATTCATTTGTACATGGTATAAGGAAGGGGTCCAGCTTCAGTCTTCTGCATATGGCTACTAGCTATTCCAGCACCATCTGTTGAACAGGGAGTCTTCTCCCCACTGCTTGATTTTGTCAACTTGGTGAATATCAGGTGGTTGTAGATGTGTGACTTTATTTCTGGGTTCTCTATTCTGTTTCATTGATCTATGTGTCCTTTTGTGCCAGTAACATGCTGTTTTGGTTACTATAGCTCTGTAGTATTAAGTTGGGTAATATGGTGCCTCCAGCTTTGTTCTTTTTGCTTTAAGTTGCTTTGGCTATTTAAGGTCTTTTTTTGTTCCATATGAATTCTAAAAATAGTTTTTTCTAGTTCTCTGAAGAATGCTATTGATAGTTTGATAGGAACAGCATTGTATTTTTACATTGCTTTGATCAGTATGGACATTTTGATTATATTTAGTCTTCCTATCCATGAGCATGGAATGTTTTTCCATTTGTTAGTGTCTCCTCTGATCTGATTTTTTTTTGAGCAGTGTTTTGTAGTTCTCATTGTAGAGCTCTTTCACCTTCCTGGTTAGCTATATTCCTGGGTATTTCATTCCTTTTGTGGCAATTGATAGTGGGATTGTCTTTCTGATTTGGCTCTCATCTTCGCTGTTTTTGGCATATAGGAATGCTAGCGACCTTTGTACATTAATTTTATTTTTTTAAAAAAAGCTTCCAGCTTTTTCCCCATTTAGTATAATGTCTGGTGTAGGTTTGTCATAGATGGCTTTTATTATTTAGAGACACAATAACAAAAAAAGAAACCTTCAAACCAATATCCTTGATGAACACTGATGCAAAACTCCTCAACAAAATACTTGCAAACTGAACCCAGTAGCACATCAAAAAGCTAATAGACCACAATCAAGAAGGCTCCATCCCCAGGATGAAAGTTTGGTTTAGCATATGCAAATCAATAAATGTGATTCATCACATAAACAGGATTAAAGATAGAAGCCACATGATTATCTCAGTAGATGCAGAAAAGTCTTTCAATAAAATTCAACATCATTTCATGTTAAAAATTTTCATAAAACTATGTGTTGAAGGAACATACCACAAAAATATTTTTTAAATGTTATCTTCTGTCCTTTAGTCAAAACTCAGCACTTCACACTTGAAAAAAAAAGAAAGTAAATCTTCACATTGCCTCAGAAGATACAGTAGAAAAGATATTCTGAAAAGTCTGATATGAAGGTTATGAAATTACTTTTCAGCCACCACCCAAACTCAAGACAGTATTGACTTTTTTTTTGCCCACCAAGACAGTCTTACTCTGTCACCCAGGCTGGAGTGCAGTGACATGACCTCAGCTCACTGCAACCTCTGCCTCCTGGGTTTAAGCAATTCTCCTGTCTCCACCTCCCAAGTAACTGGGATTACAGGTGCCCTCATGACACTTGGCTAATTTCTGTATTTTCAGGAGGAATGGGGTTTCACCATGTTGGCCAGGCTGTTCTCAAACTTCTGATCTTGTGATCTGCCTGCCTAAGTTTCCTAAAGTGCTGTGATTACAAGTCTGATCCACTGTTTTTTGTTTTGTTTTGTTTTGTTTTGTTTTGGGGGTTTTTTAAGCCTCAAATCAAATGGCAAAATAAACAAAAGACAGAAAACAATAGAAGAACATAAAAACTGTTTTATCTAAGTCAAGGGCTCCCAAATATGTTCAAAAAGTGTTTAAATCACTTTATTCTTTTGCACTCAAGTTAGAAATGAATGTTTCATGTTCTGTTGTATTATTTTGAGTGTATCTCACAACATATTCCTCTGTTGTGACAAACAGCAAAATAAGCAAAAGACAGAAAACAGTAGAAGAACATAAAAACTGTTGTATCAAAGTCAAGGGTTGGCATGATTCTTTTAATAAGATCTCTCTTTGTCACTGTGTTGCTATGCCAAAGAGTAGAACACACAGAGAGGAGTCACATGAGGCATCTTTTCAACAAGTGCTAATTAATAGGCAAGACAAGGTAGAGCCTCAAAAGACAAAGTGCTGAAGCTGAGAACAGTTATCAAAAAATTAAAACACACTCCTTAGATTTGAAAGTAAGAATGTCTTGCAGGAATTATTTATTTCTGGGTCACAGAAAGAAAGTTTAAAATTGAAGACTTTGGCATACAGTAAGGGATCTTGACCCCTGTCTTTCATTTAATGTTTCTAGGTTCAGTGTTCTTGTCAGTAAAATTAAAGGAATTAACTCAATACATGGCTCTTTTCTATGTTG
The DNA here is from genome assembly GCF_048565385.1 of Saimiri boliviensis. Classification (NCBI taxonomy): domain Eukaryota; kingdom Metazoa; phylum Chordata; class Mammalia; order Primates; family Cebidae; genus Saimiri; species Saimiri boliviensis. The sequence goes on from NC_133452.1 coordinate 93,697,959, forward strand.
ACAGAGTCCTAGAAAGTCGCAGGGGCAGTTGGGGATCAGTCATGAGAAGGATTGTGAATAAGAAAGAAACCAAGGTTTTTGTTCTTTCTTTCTCTCTCTCTCTCTCTCTCTCTCTCTCTCTCTCTCTCGCTATTATTATCTCCTTTGAACTTCAAACTATATTTTTAAATTTTTAATTGAGTAGTTTAAATAATATATATATATATGGCTAAGCACATAGATCTTAGGCATCAGATTGACTAATTTTGACAAAATAAACACGCCAGTATGATATTCAGGGAGACTTCCAAAATCTCTTATAAAAATAACTCTATCAGTAACTTCCCACAGAGTAATAAGCACTATACTGACTTTTATCACCATAAACTAGATTTTTCTATTTTTTAATTTTAGACGTCAGTGGCTATGATCTGATGAAGTCTACCAGCTGGTAAATGCATTACTATTTTCTTTTGCTTTATACCATATTTTCTATTGTGCTAATGGGTTCTCTGTAAATTTGAATGGCACATTTATTTAATTAGGAAAGCTCTAACTGATGAAGATTAATCAAGACAATATTTAAATTTTTTATAAACAAATAAGTAAATGGCTACAGTGCCAGCAAATCAAATTTAAAACAGGTTTTTCCAGGATAATGACAATTTATTTTGACAACTTTTGTTTAATTAAAGATAAATTAGTATAGCTTTTATTTTTTTTATTTTAAAGCTGCATGTGTTTGTTTCTACCTGGCTTTTTATCACATTTCACATCATCCTTCTATGTGGGGTAGAATCTGATGATGGTAATTGTGTTAGTCATCAATGTATTTACTCAATTCAAAATTCATCCTTCATTGCCTGCTCTGCAAAACTTGAGATGGGCTCATTAAAAATTTATTCTTTGAAGTTGTCATGATATTAAGTTTTGTCATTAGAAGGTCCTGAAATAGACACTATGAGAGGAATAAGCTCTTCTTCTTGTTCCAGCATTTTTTGTTTGATTCTTCATGTGGCTATCAGTAGTATGTGAATGACATAGGGTAGGTGGGAGGTTCCAGAGGACGCTACCTTCATTAAGTATTAGGAGTAGCTCTATGGACTGCTTCCCACTGGGATTGAGTGATTTGCCACAAATGAATTATCATAAAGGTTTATGAGTGTGCCAGTGGTTAGTTCCAAGCCTCATCTTACCAGCAATACAAAGAGGTCTGTTTGTCAGCACTAACCAGGATTTTCTCTTCTATACCCTGAAAGGGTTTTTCTTACTTACCCAATAACTATGAACTAGATCTGACGTGAGTTACCCTGCCACCTCCTCTGCCATACATTAGTCTGCAATCATACCTTCACCAATGAGGTCTGAATCCAAGCCATAAGATTTATCTCTTCGGTACACAGTACTCTTTTATATCAATTCCCATTAAAATTAACAATTCTCTATTTTAAACGTTCCTTTTTCAAATTACTGTGTGATTTCTGTCTCCTGATTGGATCCTAACTGATAAAGATGTGAACAGATTTTCAAATATTTTCCTAATCCTCTGCATTACTAAATGGAATTTTTATAAATGAATCACATTGACCTGGGAAGTCTGTCTCTTAATACCTTCTTTTTTTGAAATAACATTCCAAAGAGATTCATCAAGAAATGACAACAAAGAATGAACAAGCAATTATCTAGCTAATGGTCAGAACAATTACCTTTATAATCGAGCGGCAAGAAATTTAAAATTAGACTCTATCTTTAGATTTAGAATGTAAGACAAAGTACACACTATCTGAAATTTTAGTCATAAGTGATGGGTGATTTTCCAGCCTAAGGAAAATTATAACTTTCATAAGCATTGACCAAATATAAGTTGTAGAGGTTGATTAATGGGACATTACATTTTTGTCATTTTCTTGATAGTATAATTTTATCACATAGGTTGAGCAGTATCATTAAGCAAATTATCTATCATAGTATCTATGAAAAACTGATTCTTCTTTTGGAAATGAGTCCCCACAGAAATTTCTTTCCTTGGGGACTATGCAATCTTCTTATATTTTAGATGAAAAATGTATTTTTCCAATAGAAAATGTGCTGACTTTTTGATGTGTAGGAAAATAATACTGCATTACAACAAAGAATTATCAAAATGATATGCATAGTTCATGGATGAAAGGTAAGAATAACATTAGTGTTAACAAAAATTTTAAAAAATATTGCAATGTATTTTCCACATTTTCTCCATCTCTCTTTCTCTAGTTCTCTCTCTCTCTCTCACAGCTAAAATTCTGAGAACTAAGAAGTCAGTTTGGAAATTTCTAGGAAAAAACAATGTATTTCTCTGATAGGGCAACCTCTCATACCTCCTGTTAATTTTTTTTTTCCCCTGGAAAACCAGCAGAGGGTAGAAGGAAAACCCAATATAATGTTTGAAGAGAAAGTTAAGGGGCCATACGACATTGATTAACTTGTGCAGTTGCTAATTTAGCCATGGACCACTTACTTCTGGAGTTCTGGTTAGCTCAAGGTATTTACTTTGTTTCTGTTACATGCAGCTTGGTACAATTCAGTTGTCAAATACCATAACTGAAAAATTCCAAATTCTACAGTATACATCAGTGTTTTTTTTTTTTTTTTTTTTTTTTTTCACATTTGCTTGTAAACCAGAAGCAGCTGAGGAGTTCAAAAAACTAACAATAGCAGTAACTAATGTATAGATCTAAACCACATTTTGTAAATTAGTTGTGACAGAGTCCATTAATGAAAAGCTTTCCAGGTAATCTGATTTTCAATCAGGATATAGCCTCACCGATACTATATTCTGAATAAATCCTTGTGGACTGATGGGAATTATGGCTGTTTCTGAATATTAGGTTGAATTTCAAAGAGATTAGGGTGTACCAATGCATCATTTTGCATAAGTTTCTTTGAAATATAACTTTAAAACTTTAGTATTGTATACATGAATTTAAACTTAAAAAATAAAAAGAAGTACACTGATTTGCTGGACAACATATGGTCACAATCTTTAATAATCTACTATGTTTTTATTTGTCAGGAAGGTTATTTTTTTCACAATGATGTAGAGATAAGTCTCTGACTGGTTTATCACAGGTCCTAAATCCACGGAGGAGGAAAACTATTCCTGTAATGAAAGTGCAAGCCTCTGAATCGTTTTCCTGTGGTTTCTGGATTTGGAGTCACATAATGGTGACTTCATTGTTAAATTAATAATACTGAATTTTCTAATATGCAAGAAGTGCATACCTCCTGGTAGATATCTGAATGTATTTACTACACTGAGGAGATGAAAAGATGTCACTTTCTTTGAGTGACTGTGGCTGGCTTATTCTACATTATTTTTCCATGCATTTTGGGGCCACACATCAGATTAACCATCCTGATTTAAGCTGCTGTGAGGAACTTTCCTCAAAATCATTAGCGATTCAAATGATTTAAGCCCTGGGAGAGTTGGTTGTGGGCAATAACAGCTAAAGGGCGAGACGCCAGACTAATTGTAATGAGAAACAAAAAAAATAACTCAAAACAGTCTGAGCTGTGTAAGGTATGCATGACCAGAGAGACATAGCATGAGACTTCAATTTTGTCTACTGTAGCCTAGCTCAGAGGTAATTGCTTAAAGGCATTTTGTTTTTCCTTCTTCTCCCTATAGTTTTCAGACTAGCTGATACATTACATAATTGTTACCACAAGTTGTACAGTGTGATCCTTATCCATTATCATCTAGTTTCTAAAATTTGTAACACAAAGAACAATGTATAGGTAATTAATAGCTAATGTTATTAATAACCTGAGCTGATATGCTGCAAGTTAATATTTTGCATCAATTTAATAACATGAACTAATATTTTGCACTAATCTAATAATATAATCTAATACTTTAATGAATCAATGTAAATTATTAATAAATAACTTCAAAACTGCCCCTATCATTTTTTCCTTTAAAAATCCACCTGTAACTGCTGGCAATCAGTGCATATTTTTATATTTTCAACTTGAATCTATGTCTCCTGGGATGCAGTTTTCAAATTTGGCTGAAATAAAATCTCTAGTTGTATTATTAATTTTGTCTCAGTTTCCTCTATTCGGTGGACAAAAAAGGTGGCCTGTCTAGCATGCTAATATTCAAAGAAAAATTTATGTTATTTAAAAATAATAAAACAAAAGGTACACTAACTTTTGCATCATTGGATAAGCTTTACAGAAATTATTCATATTTCATTCTGTTTCATGGCTGAATGTATTCCACTGGATATATTTACATTTTCCTTATTCGTTCACATGTAGAGAAATATTTAGGTTAATTTCATACCTTGGCTATTGTGAAAAGCACTGGAATAAAATGGGAAGGCAGATGTCACTTCAACATATCAAATTTACTTCCTTTGCATATAATGGGATTGCCACATCATACATACAATTATGTCCACACCGTTTTCCATTATGGCTGTAATAATTTGCATTCCTCCCAACAGTGTATGAACAGTCTCCTTTCTGTATGTTCTTGCAAGCATTTTTTATTTCTTTTTGTCTTAATTCTGTCATTTTCAGCAATATGAATAAAATTGAAGGACATTATCTTAAGTGAAACAAGACAGGTGTAGAAATAAAAACACCACATCATATGTGGCATCTTAAAAAGTTGATTTTGGCCAGAAGTAGTGGCTCATCCTGTTCTCTCAGCACTCTGGGAGGCCAACGTGGGATAATCACTTGGCCCAGGAGACCTGCCTGGGCAATATATGAAGAACCCCATCTCTACAAAAAAAAAAAAAAAAAAAAAAACGAAAGAAAAAGAAAACACACACACACATTAAAAATTAGTCAGCTTTGTTGGTATGCACCTGTAGTCCCAGCTACTCAAGAGGTGGGAGGATTGCTTGAATCCAGGAGGTTGAGGCTGCAGTGAGCCAAGATTGTACCACCTCACTCTAGCCTGTGTGAAAAAGCAAGAGACTGTCTCAAAAAATAAATAAACAAAAATAAAACTAAGTAAAGTGAAAACGCTGATTTCATAGCGGTAGATAGTAAAATAGTGGTTACCAGAGGCTGGAGAGTCTAACAGGGCTGGGGGACTAGAAAGAGTTCATCAATCAGTACAAAGTCACAGGAAGAATAAGTTCTGGTGTTCTGTTACATAGTACAGTGACTACAAAAAATAACAGTGTAGTATATATTTTAAAATAGCTAGAAAAGAAGATTTTTTAAAATGTTGTCACCAGAAAGAAATGACAAATATTTAAAAGAATGAATATGGTAATTACCTCAATGTGATTAATTATGCAATGTATACATGCATTGAAACATCACCCTATACTTCATAAATATGTCCAATTATTATGTATCAATTATAAATACAAAATTAATTGATACAATACACTATTAACACTGGTTTACAAAGTTCACAGTTTGAAAATGTGAAATTAAATAAGGCAAACCTAAGGCTGTTGGAACTTTACGTTATTTTTGCCGTGGAGTAATATGACTACGTGGCCTGAGTCAGGCAGCATGCAGCTGCAACTTCTGCTTCTCTGATTATACATGAAATCTCTTCCTCATTCTTGTCTTTTAAATGATTAAAAAGGACTAAATGTCCATTAGCTTTCCTTAGGGAATGTTAAAGCAATCTTCCTTGGAATGTAGCAAGTTGTAACAAATAAAATCTTTGTAATTTTTTTTTTCCATTTGAAAACAAAAATTTATTGCTTCTCCTTCCAAAGCTTTGTAAATTTACAAAAAAAGGACCAAAGTTTACAAACTGCTTAGTTCCAACTAAGCATAAGAGGTGAGAACTTGCACTTCGTGGCTACCAGCAGCAGCTGTGTGCTGATGTTTAAAAATGGGCTCCCCCAGACTTGGGGCTGCCTTCCTTACACGCCACCTCTTGTGACATAGGTCACTGGTCAAGCCGCTGGAATGGTACAGAGGTTTTTTTGGTTTTGAGGTGCTTTTTTTGTTTTGCCTTCCTGCTATAAAAGTGAAATTTTCAGTTCATTTCTGAAAAATAAATTGGTCAATAAATTCATTTTGTTCTGCTTCTACTTTACACAAAGCTTCATATTCAACCCGATACCTTTCTAGTTGCATTTTCTTTTCTGCTATTAGTGCTTGAAGTTGCTGCTGCTGAGCTTCTCTCTGCTTTGCTATAGATTTGAGCAAGTTCCGAGCACCGATGGCCTTCTGACTTTATATGAAAAATGTTGTCACCTTGTCAGACTTCCCAGTTTCTACCTATATAAGTGGAATCTTAGTTTCTTCACTTTGGAAACTCGATCCCATTTACTTACAGTCTGTGTTTCCTGAGTGACTATCCTCAAGCTTTGGGCTTGAATAAACTCTATGCTTAATCATATTTTCTGAATGTCATTATTTTGGTTTGACAGTAAACAGCTCCAATAAAGCAGATCACAATTATTAAACAAAGACAAGAGAAAAAATATGTTTGTAACATATAGGTTTGGTCAAAGTCAACAAAACTATCAATACATATGAGAAGAATGTCATCAGTCTCGTAATATAGAGTTACCTTGATATTTTATTGGCAATTTAATTTTTTTGGAAAATGAGCTCATGTGTTTAGTAGACATTCAGTCTATGGAGTCCTTGCTCTGACAGTCGGAGAGGCAGATATTCTACTTTGCATTTGAATAGAAATTTCAATGTATCAGATTATAGTTACACTATATGATGGATTTTGAAAGTACTACAGCATACCTAAACAAATCAACAGAGTCATTTCAAGTAATCTATTAAAAGACCATCACAATAGCCTCCTGAAAGGCAGAATATTTATGACAACTGGTGGTACAAACCCATTCATATGAAGGTTGAGTAATTATCTCTTTATCTTGTACATATGGATCAAAGCACAAGCCAAGGTGGTACTCTGAAAGAAGGGTAGTCATAAAATACAGGGAAGAGAGTAAAAGGGAAAGAATATATCTAGCTTCAGGCAGAGATTGAGAAACATTAAGAGTTTTCCTGAATAGTGGAGCATTCAATGTGCACATAGTATTCACCATTTGGTAGAGAGAAATTAAAGATACCAGTTTAGAAAATGCAGTTTAGAGGAGGAAGATTTTCAGCTAATCAAGGCAGTGGATTGTGGTAGGCTTTGTGAAAAATGAAAAATACTGAATGACATTAAGTTGGAACTCAGAACTATGGAATGAGATTTGAAGAGAAGGGAGGGAACAAAGGGTAAGAATGCACTTCTAATTCAGTGAATGACATAAGGCAGCAGGAGATGAAGGTATTTTCATCTAGACCCTAAGGGGCTGGGATAAAAATGAGAGTAATAGGTAAAAGAGGGTATGAGCTCATGAGTGCTGGGAAGAATATCAGGAGGAATGAGGTACCTCTTCTCATAAAGAAGAGTCTTCTTTACTGGGAAAGGCCATCCATTTGAGTAGATCATACATCAAAAGTTTAGAGACAGAAAGAGCAACTGCCTGAAGGGATAGAACAGCTGCCCCAACCCTGGTTATCCCTGAGGAAGGCAGAGTAAAGGAAAGAAACTAACAAATGTCTTTTCCAAGTTAATGGCATTCCCTGAGACATTGGAGTTTGCATTGTATTTTAAATACCTTACGTTGATGGATATGCACATCCCCTAGCATAGGCATTATTATTGCCACTTTTCCTTTTAGAAAACTATATTTCTGGCATGCTATAGTGATTTCCCAATAAATTAATCCCATGAAGGTACCACATATGGTGTCTAAACCAAATATTTATCATTTAGATATCCACATTAATTTTCTACATAGCTCTTTCTATCCAAGTTGGCTTACCTCACTACTTGGCTGAGGGCTGACTTTGGTTTGAATCAAAAAATCCATTCTACAAGAAATTTTGTTATCACATTCATATGTATGCAAACCCAGGGAGACAGGAGCAGTGAGCAGCTGACAGAGCTCCATTAAAGCAGAAGTGGGTTGAATTTGGAAAATTGTTCTCTTACACTCAAAAACTATGACAGTTTTCATAGCCTTGTCAACAAAGTACTTCATAGATATTAAAATTGGCCTTCAGTTGCAAGCCAAAATTATCTTCAAATAAAATTAGTAATATGTCATTCTTCAGGCTCATGACCATCAGATATATCACCACTAATAGCCCTGTTGGGTATGGCAAAGACAAAGGAGTTCTATCACTGTAAAATTATATATGAATAATAAGTTTTAGATGAAGCTTTCTAGTTACACAAATTTGAGCAGTGTCTTAAATGAAAAGAACAGATATGTAGTAGGAAATGGGGAAAAAAAACCTAAAATTCATAGTTTCACTGGAGAAATAATGGGTGCTTTTAAAAATCTGAAATATTGGAGCAAAGCACACATTTTGCATGAAAATAGAAAGCATGTAATATTTCCTACAAATGCTTTATTATTTATCATTCTGACTCTGACAGTAATAAACAACTTTTTTTTTCTTTTTGAGACGAAGTTTTGCTCTGTTGATAAGGCTGGAGTGCAATGGAACGATCTCAGTTCATTGCAACCTCCTCTTGCTGGGTTCAAGTGTTTCTCCTGCCTCAGCCTCCTGAGTAGCTGGGATTACAGGTGTGTGCCACCACGCCCACCTAATTTTTGTATTTTTCGTAGAGATGGTTTTAATATGTTGGGCAGAATGGTCTTGATCTCTTGACTGCATGATCTGCCCACCTCAGCCTCCCAAAGTGCTGGGATTGCAAGTGTGAGCTACTGCATCTGGCCTAGTTTCCGTATTTTTAGTAGAGACTGGGTTTCACCCTGTTGGCCAGGATAGTCTTGATCTTCTGACCTTGTGACCAGCCTGCCTCAGCCTCCCAAAGTGCTGGGATTACAGGAGTGAGTTACCACGACCAACTGAGAAATGACTTTCCTGCAGAGTATCAAATAACTCACCCCTTGGTAGGATAATGGAAAGTCATTATTTCAAACCTGAGTCCTTAAAATAGGTTGTTCATATATGGATTTTCAGAGGCTGCCTATTGTTAAGGACTAACTAACTTTGAGTAAAACAGAAACTCAGTGCAAGTAGGGAAAGATAGAAGTCTGGGCTGGACTGTCTTCCCACTGATAACTTCTTCTCTAAGAACAAAATCTCAAAGCAGTGGTTCTCAAGTCACAGCATTCATTTACTAGGACAACAGAGTATTTCCAGAAAAGTATACATTTCAGTATCTAAAGTAATCAAAGTGTATCCTTTCCAATTTTCCAAGTTCTTTACAATTCCAATTTAAAAAAATTATTTTGCATGCTTGATTCCTAAAGGTATTTGAATTTGAGCCATTATATTTACATAAAACAGAAAATACTTGAAGTTAATACTTGAAGTTACAGAATCATCTGTCAACAGGGTAAAACTTTGAAGATGTCTAGTGCCAGTAGAGGTATTAGAAAGTATCCAGTGACATAGCTACTGGTAGGACTTCAGATTTACAAATTATTTTTTGTAGGACATTAGATTTGCAATGTATTAATCAGAAAGTGAAATACTTTTAATTCTACCTCAGAACTCTGAGAAATGTTTAGATTTAAGAATATTCATTACAACCTTATTAATCATAGAAAATTATTAAAATTGACCTCAATAAACATCTCTGAGAGACTGATTAAATAATTGCAATAGGGCTACCTTGTAGGGAATAATTCAGCCATTAAAAAGGACGTGAATCTAAGTGTGTTTTTTGGGAAATGCTCCAAGATACAAAGCTGCAATTAAAAAAACCAAGTCAGACTAAGTATATAACATGAGCCTATTTATTTAAAATATGCATGCATGTGTCTTTATGTGTATTTAAATGTACATACATAGAACATTAACTGGAGAACTAGTGTGACATATACCAAATTCTTAAGTCTTATCTATAAACTGGGGAGTGAAGTAAGGAAACATTTTCCATATTTAGTCTGGGGACTCAATGTCACTGACATCTTTATAATGATAATTTACTTATATAATGATTATAGAAAAATAATGATAATGATAAGAATATAAACTATTAAAGGAAAAAGAGTATGTGTAATTAGTAGTCTCTATCATAATGTGGCTGCCCCCTTTTTCTAGAATACTGTCTCCAGGCACACACATCTGTATTTCTGATAAGTTAACTTTTTTCATTTAATCTATCTTTCAGGCGGGGCGCGGTGGCTCAAGCCTGTAATCCCAGCACTTTGGGAGGCCGAGGTGGGCGGATCACAAGGTCAAGAGATCGAGACTATCCTGGCCAACATGGTGAAACCCCGTCTCTACTAAAAATACAAAAATTAGCTGGGCATGGTAGCGCGTGCCTGTAATCCCAGCTACTCGGGAGGCTGAGGCAGGAGAATTGCTTGAAACCAGGAGGCGGAGGTTGCAGTGAGCCGAGATTGTGCCACTGCACTCCAGCCTAGCGCCTGGCGACAGAGTGACACTCTGTCTCAAAAAAAAAAAAAAAAAAAAAAAAAAAAAAAAAAAAATCTATCTTTCAGACTTTAATACAATATCAGCTAAATCCCATGAGGGTATGACAGAACATATTGTGTTTTACATCATAATGTCTTCTGTATGAGACTGAAAATTTCGACAAAGTCTGAAACCATACGAGTGTGGTTTTCTCATTTCCTGGAGACAACAAGGTCCTGAGATGACTGTCTCCCATTTAGCAGGAGGAACTGTCCTCACACTGAATATACCAGTGAGCTCTATTACAGAGGCAGAAAGAGTCAGTGGGGCATTCTGCCTTTAAGATAACAGGCGAGCTTACTTGTTAGTCAAGCCTAGACACATTCTAGCTGGTAGAAACCTCAACATGTTTGTTAAATGAGTCATAGCATCAGTGAATTCATGAATACATTAATCTTACCTTCTTGTGTTTTTTTTTCTTTCTTTTCTTTCCTTTTTTTTTTTTTTTTTTTTTTTTTTTTTCAATTGAAGACAAACTCCGCCTGGAAAGGAATATTTAAAAATGTAGGAGAAAATATGAGTCTTGAGAAGAAAGAGAAGAGCAGCAATTTAACCAGTGTAACAAGCTTGGATGAAACACCTTAATTATTTCAAATTACTGACTTCAAATAATTCATAATCCTTTCATGTATGTATTCAAGTGTAATTAATCATTCATTCATGCATTTATTAATACTCATCTTGAAGTTTTTCAGATGAAGCCTGTAGATAGAGAAAATAATTAAGGCAATGTGGGATTCAAAGTGGTGCTTCTCTTTCACGTCATGCATCAGTTTCCCAAGAGGGAAAGAGAAAGCCGGAACCTCTTATCACAACCTTGGAGTCCAATTGATCTCATTTATATTCCAGTGGTTATATTGTTTATGTTCATATATTAGTTGAACTAAGTAATTTCATTTAGTATTCCACTCTAAAATACGTTGTACTCTGCAACAAAATATATTCTTAATTTTTGTAAATATTATATATTTTATTGCTGCTTATTTCAAAACTCTGGTAGCAAATTCTTTTTATTGCAACTTTCCTGATCTGTGTTCTTATAGGGTTTGACTATCAAATTATATCTAATTGATGCTTATTATTTCTTTTTATTCACCACTTCCATAAATGAGATCATTTACTGTCCTTATCACATCATATGCCAGCCAGAGCATGTCAGGCCCTGACTGACAAGTATGTCAGCCATTCTCAAGAAAGCAGACTATCCACTTTTCTGCCTCCTAATGGAGCTCATCTGTATCTCCAGCATGCTTTCCAGCTCTCTTGCTAAATAAGACATAATAGCTAAGGATCTAGTGTTGTTAACATCAGCATGCATATCCAAAAGTTGTTTTATTGCAGCTCCCCATAATTTGTGTGAAAAATATATAAACACTTGTTTCCACTATGATTTTACAGACAAAGCCATATCTATCTACTAATTTTTCTTTGAATTGATGGTGGTGATAATCTAGAACATCAATTAGTTTACAGAGTTCTCTTAATTATTTGAGTGACACAATTAGAATCGAAATTTAAAGTTTATAACAAAACGGCCGGACGCGGTGGCTCAAGCCTGTAATCCCAGCACTTTGGGAGGCCGAGGCGGGTGGATCACGAGGTCGAGAGATCGAGACCATCCTGGTCAACATGGTGAAACCCTGTCTCTACTAAAAATACAAAAAATTAGCTGGGCATGGTGGCGCGTGCCTGTAATCCCAGCTACTCAGGAGGCTGAGGCAGGAGAATTGCCTGAACCCAGGAGGCAGAGGTTGCGGTGAGCCGAGATCGCGCACTCCAGCCTGGGTAACAAGAGCAAAACTCCATCTCAAAAAAATAAATAAATAAATAAATAAATAATAATAAAATTTATAACAAAAAATGTAAAAAATCTACTGGGATAGAATAATACTTTTGCAAATATGAGTTATTTTTAACTCATAAAAAGAAAAACAGCCCAAATTTAACAATTTTTTTTAAAAACCCAGAAATAAAAAGATAGAGTCATGGAGAGATAAGATGTAACTTCTCTAATGGTGAAGGTACAACACACTTATGTCAGTGCTGTAAAATTTCCTTTTTCTAAAAGAAAAATTAATTAACAGCTTGTAGGATTCAACAGTTTATATGATCTCTTTTTATTGAGAAATAAAACAAACCCACAATGTAATAAATATATAAGAATAGTCTGTCAATGTTGATTGAAAGCATTATCATTTAAAATATTTTCTTCATTACTTTAATAAACAACAGATAACATGAATGTAAAGCATCAAATTGGTTCTGAAAGAACATCTTTCTTTTCATTGTCAGAGTTCAGTAAACAAAGAGGAAACAGAGGGAAAATATGAATTGGTGAATTATGATCAGCCTATTCTTTTCTTAATGTTATAATTTTCTTTGGTCATGTAAATAAATGGAAACTTATTTGGGCTAAAATTGTGCCAAGGACTATAATTTGTAACTGAATATATTGGTGTGAATAGTATTACTTTTTTGCATAAGTATCCTAGTGTAATTTTAAAGTTGATATAAATGAAATAAAATATTGTGTGATAATCAAGCCCATCTGTTGTCCTTGGAAATAAAACTGTGCTGTAATTTACAGTGGCCCAAGATCAACTAGCCATGTGTTTCCTGGAGGTTTATTTTCCAAGTTAAAAAATGTGCTTTGTATTGATTTTATGTTTAAAACCAGGGATCTAGAGCAAATAAGTATACTGTGACACTACTTACTGATGAACATATGATCAAATGTGAGATTAAACCTATGATCAAATGTGAGAAGTACTATCATTAAAACTAATCTCTTCATGGGAACTCTAACAGAATACAGAACTTTTCTGTTATTCAAACTTTTTAAAGCCCAAAGAATTTCAGTCCAAATATTATCTAGGAAAAAGTCTTGTAGATAACATTCTGTAAAAATTTAAAAATGTATTTGTAGTATGTATTACTTGAAGAGAAAGGTATTTAAGATCAAATATATTTGGGTAAAACTGAGTTAAAGAAAAGTGGAGTGTGTGTGTGTGTGTGTGTGTGTGTGTGTGTGTGTGTGTGTTTCTTCCTTTAGGACGTATCAGAACCCTCATGTATGGCACTAGCATTTGTTAATGTGCTAGTCACGGATTACATACTTCTTAGGAAGGAATAAAATCAACAATGTTTCTCCGTAGTATCTGATAACAGAACCTATTTTTCACATAAAATATTTTTTAACACTTCCCTTGAACAAATATATTTTAAAGAACACTGATCCAAATGAATGGTGAACCTTTGTACTCTCTGTGTTTTAAGTAGTTCTTGATTTGAGAAAGATCCTAAAAGGCAGATAGGAGTTTGGCATTATGAAGTATTCCACAAATCATTAAGTTTCTCATTTTCATCTGAAATATGGAGACAAGTGATAAAGTGACTTACCTAACAGTATAAACAAATTTCATATTCTTATATTCTAAAATGAATACTCTTTTGTATTTCCAGGGATTGTTTGGAAAAGCAGTATGCAAAGAGTAACTGTGAAGATCTAGTAAATATTTTGTTTAGTTAGTTTTGTTTAGTTTTGATATTTCTTATGCACGATTCTTGGTCACATCGAAGAAAGATCAGTATATAATGTCACAGATAGACTTTTGTACAAATACAAAAATTTAAAGCATTCCTCTTGAAAACTGGCACAAAGCAAGGATGCCCTCTCTCACCCTCCTCTTCAACATAGTACTAGAAGTCCTGGCCAGAGCAATTAGGCAAGAGAAAGAAAAGGGCAACCAAATAGAAAGAGAGGAAGTCAAACTATCCTGGTTCACAGGTGATGATTCTATGTCTAGAAAAACCCATCATCTCATAGGCGGGTGTTGAACAATGAGAACACATGGACACAGGGAGGGGAGCACTACACACTGGGGTCCGTTGGGGGGAAATGGGGGAGGGCGGGGGGGTGGGGAGGTGGGAAGAGGTAGCATGGGGAGAAATGACAGATACAGGTGAGGGGACGGAAGGCAGCAAACCACACTGCCATGTGTGTACCTATGCAACAATCTTGCATGTTCTTCACATGTACCCCAAAACCTAAAATGCAATAAAAAAAAAGAAAAAAGAAAAGAAACACCCATCATCTCAACTCAAAAGCTCCTTAAGTTAACAAACAACTGCAGCAAAGTCTCAGGATACAAAATCAATGGGCAAAAATCACTAGCATTCCTAAACACCAATAGCAGTCAAGCTGAGAGCCAAGTCAGGAATGAACTCCCATTCACAACTGCCACAAAGAGGATAAAATACCAAGGAATACGGCTAACTATGGAGATGAAAGATCTCTACAAAGAGAACTACAAATCACTGCTCAAAGAAATCATAGAAGACACCAACAATGGAAAAAACATTCCATGCTCGCCGGGCGCAGTGGCTCAAGCCTGTAATCCCAGCACTTTGGGAGGCCGAGGCGGGTGGATCACGAGGTCGAGAGATCGAGACCATCCTGGTCAACATGGTGAAACCCCGTCTCTACTAAAAAGTGCAAAAAATTAGCTGGGCATGGCGGCACGTGTCTGTAATCCCAGCTACTCAGGAGGCTGAGGCAGGAGAATTGCCTGAACCCGGGAGGCGGAGGTTGCGGTGAGCCGAGATCGCGCCATTGCACTCCAGCCTGGGTAACAAGAGCGAAACTCCGTCTCAAAAAAAAAAAAAAAAAAAAAAAAAAAAAACATTCCATGCTCATGGATAGAAAGAATCAATTATTGTGAAAATGGCCACACTGCTCAAAGTTATTTACAGATTCAGTGCTATCCAAATTAAACTACCATTGAGATTCTTCACAGGGCTAGATAAAAAACATTTCAAAATCATATGGAACCCAAAAAGAGTTCAAATAGCCAAGACAATCTTACACAAAAAGAACAAAGCTGGAGGCATCACTTTTCCCAACATCAAATGATACTACAGGGTAACAGTAAACAAAACAGCATGGTTCTGGTTCAAAAACAGGCACAGAGACCAATGGAACAAAACAGAGAACCCCAAAACAAGGCCACACACTTACAACTATCTGATCTTGTACAAACCTGACAAAAATGATCAATGGGGAAAGAACTCCCTACTCAGTAAATGGTGCTGGGATATTAGTTTCCTCTTCTTTCAATCGATCATTGGATATTTTTTTCTCCATTAATGAATAGTAAAGGATTGCAGAGAAAATATGCATAAATTCATTCCACCCTTCATAAAAACTATGAATTGTCACATTAGTCATCAGGTTCCTATGTCAATGAGGACTCCTATGTCTTAGCCATTAAAATTAGAGCTCATACATAAATAAGAAGAAATCTATACTGAATTCAAACTTGAAAGATAGGGATAGTGTGGTATCAAAGAAAATTGCACTGGATGGAGTTATGCAGGCAAAGGAGATGCTTTTCAAGACTGTTGCCAGAAGGGAAAGAGACTAAATTCAACTCTACAGAAAAAAAAAAAAAAAAGGTGGAGGGGCGGGTAAAGCACTGTAGTATGCCATGAGGAGGTTGGTTAATATTATTGAAATTGGCCCAATTGGCCCACAGAAGAGATGTTTATGATTTTTTGAATAAATATAGATATTGATCCTTCCAGTCTTAAAACTAGAGAAAGTTACATTTGTCTTATCTGAGTTCGTATCTCAGAAAATCAACCATCAAGACTACTAGATAGTAACAAGACACTTTAACTTACCAGATCACCACATCTGGAAAATGAAATGCCAGACCAGTCAGTCATCCATAATGGTTGTCTAACCAACCACCTGCTTCTTGTTGAGCAACTTACCTTTCTTACCCCTCCCTAATTCCTGTTTACCTGCACATAGTTACATTTCTTCCCTGCCAATACAAACCTCTCATTTTAGTCACTCAGGAAGTTAAATTTGAAAGTAATCTCCCTTCTCCTTGGCTGCAGCATCCAATTAAAGCCCTTTTCCCTGGCAATACTTATCGTCTCAGTGATTGGCTTTCTGTGTGGTGAACAACAAGACCCAGAAGGAACCCTTGGCATTTTGGTAATATTATCAGGCCAACACTGTTTGCTAACTGCTGCTTGTCAAAGTTAGGCTCCTCACTTCCTAAAAACTGGAAGATAGATATATTTCTTGATGATTGCATTTCAAAAGGAAGACAACCAGGAATTCAAGAAACTCATTTGCTAGCTGTAAAATTATCAAGAAACTGGTAGAAGGTTTATGTCTTAGGAGAAGAGAAATAATTTACAATTATAAAATTTAAAAGTAAGCATCCTAAAAATTTGCAGACAACATGATTGTATATTTAGAAGACACCATCATCTCAGCCCACAATCTCCCGAAACTGATAAGCAAATTCAGTAAAGTCTCAGGATACAAAATAAATGTGCAGAGATCACAAGCATTCCTATACACCAATAAAAAACAGAGAGCCAAATCAAGAGCAAACTCCCATTCACAATTACTACAAAGAGAATGAAATACCTAGGAATACAACTATCAAGGGATGTAAAGGACCTTTTCAAGGAGAACTACAAACCACTGCTCAAGGAAATAAGAGAGGATACAAACAGATGGAAAAACATTCCATGCTCATGGTTAGGAAGAATCAATATTGTGAAAATGGCCATACTGCTCAAAGTAATTTACAGATTCAATACTATCCCCATCAAGCTACCAATGACCCGCTTCACAGATCTGGAAGAAAACACCTTAAACTTCGTATGGAACCAAAAGAGTTCCCACATAGCCAAGACAATCCTAAGCAAAAAGAACAAAGCTGGAGGCATCACATTATCTGATTTCAAACTATACTACAAAGCTACAGTAATCAAAACAGCATGGTACTGGTACCAAAACAGAGATATAGAACGATGGAACAGAATGGAGGCCTTGGAGGCAATATCACACATCTACAACTATCTGATCTTTGACAAACCTGATAGAAACAAGCAATGGGGAAAGGATTCCCTGTTTTATAAATGGTGTTGGGAAACCTGGCTAGCCATGTACAGAAAGCAGAAACTGGATTCCTTCCTGACACTTTACACTAAAATTAACTCCAGATGGATTAAAGACTTAAACATAAGGCATAACACCATAAAAACCCTAGAAGAAAACCTAGGCAAAACCATTCAGGACATAGGCATAGGCAAGGGCTTAATGACTAAAACACCAAACGCATTGGCAAAAAAAGCCAAAATAAACAAATGGGATCTAATTAAACTCCAGAGCTTCTGTACAGCAAAAGGAACAATCATTAGAGTGAACCAGCAACCAACAGAATGGAAAAAAAATTTTGCAATCTACCCATCTGACAAAGGGCTAATATCTAGAATCTACAAAGAACTAAAACAGATTTACAAGAAAAAAACAAACAAACCCATTCAAAAGTGGCCAAAGGACATGAACAGAAACTTTTCAAAAGAAGACATATATGAGGCCAACAAACATATGAAAAAATGCTCATCATCAACGGTCATTAGAGAAATGCAAATCAAAAGCACATTGAGATACCATTTAGAATGGTGATCATTAAAAAATCTGGAGACAACATATGCTGGAGAAGATGTGGAGAAACAGAAACACTTTTACACTATTGGTGAGAGTGTAAATTAGTTCAACTGTTGTGGAAGACAGTGTGGTAATTCCCAATGACCTATAAATAGAAATTCTATTTGATCCAGCAATCCCATTACTGGGTATATACCCAAAGGATTATAAATCCTTCTATTATAAAGACACATGCACATGTATGTTCACTACAGCACCGTTACATAATATATAACATGTGTATATATATATATATATATATATATATATATAATTTAAATTCATGAGAGCAATTAGTCAGTATTTAATTTTTATTTCTTAAATGTTTTCTTCCAGTCTTCTGCCTTGAATCATAGTTATTTATGAAAAAGTGTTTCCCTGTTTATGATCCAGGAAGAAGAGCTCTACAACCTGTTTTGCTATATATCTATCCTCCTCCTAATACACACCTTTTAATCATCATGTAGATTACATAGTTGTTTGAAGTAACTGAAAAAATGCATAGAAGGATTTATACTAAGTAGTAAAAGATTGACTGTAGTGTTTTCTCTAATCATTCTAGTAATCCTCATATTTCAAAAGAGCATTTCTAAATTGTTAAAATTTTAGTGTGCTAATGTTGGCATTTACTTGAGTTCAGAGATATTTCCTCCTATTTTTCAATTAACACCAAATAAGTAGGTCTATGATCTTTTTCTTATGTCTAATGCTGACTATAATATCAATAGTAGAAATGAAAGTTGAAATTAAATGTATCCTTAAAGACATAAATTTATTCACTATCTAAACCCATTTTTTACTTTAGTCTCTGATACATATCAATCTCACCATTATTGGTTGGTGAGATTGATAGGTATTGGTTGGTATTCTATTTTTATTTTGCCAATGAAAAAATGTAGCCTAGAAACAGAAAGAACTTGTTGGATGTTATGCAACTAGTGATTAACAGTGGCAGATCCAAATTACAGGCTTCCTGACTTAGCCATCATTTTCTTTTCCAAACTTCCTTTCATTAAGATGAAATCATTATTGGAAGTTTTTCTAGCAGTATTTAGAATCTTTCCTTTAGACCAATGAGCATTCTACACTTATTTTAAAAATCATTTTCAAGAAAATTATAGACCTTACAATACAAAAAAATGTTTATTTCATATCCTTTCAAATGAAAGAATGTACTCATTATCTATGAATGGTTCCTTGGAGATACAGCAAGCGCTAAGTAACGGCAGCCTGACACCGAGAGATTCATGTAACCAGTTATCAGCAGTATATAAGCTTGTGCATACAGCAGCAGTATATAAGGTGAAGGGTACAGAGGTGACTTCTTTAATGCCAGCACTGTGATGCTGTGACCCAAATCCAAAGCAGATTTCATTCAATGTAACATGCAGTTTAAATAAATGAATTAATTCACTATCATTTATTGATCATATGTTAGGTGTGCAGCACATTGCAAAACTATGCTAGAGTTAGGGCTTCACTGATTCTGTTTCTATTCCTACTCTGTCTTAATATAATATTTCACAAGTCATGTCTGTCTTGACCTAGTGTTGAAATCACGACTAAAAACGCAACTTAACTTTGCTTCCAGTTGGCTGAACTTCTACCCCACCTACCCTAGCTATTTACCTTATTTGGTTCCCACTCTATGGGTTACTAAGCATGCACCCCAAACACACCTCCCACCTTCCAGCATATTAGGTTCTCATACTCTAGGGCTAGGTACCAGACAACTAGGGACAGCTCCTAGGCCCTGGAGCCTGTTAAATTATTCAAATTAGTCAATATCCACCAGGACCCCAGGGAAACCTAACTAACCCTCACACTATGTCTAATGTCTAAGCCATATGTAAACTGCCTTCTGTAGCTCCAGCTTGCTGTTACCTTATGCTTGGGTATAACCTTCTGTGTGGTCCTATATGGCAGACTTCTCTGGTTTGGAGCTGTAAGTAAGAGTTTTGCCTTTTATCTATAGATGTGTCAATGTTTGTGTCCTGCCCTTCAAAGAATCTTTAAATCTTATAAAATATTTGGGTTGACTTCTATTGATTGTCTTTTTTTCACTCAGTTTGTGATCTTTCTGGCTTTGAGTATAAGTAGTAATTTTTTATTGGAACCTAGACATTTTGTATATTATGTTAATGAGATTATAGATATTATTTAAACCTTCTGTTTTAAATGGCTTTCTCTGGCACTACTCAGCAGGAGCAGGGGCTGCCACTTCATTATTCCCATTAGAGTGTAATATTTTAGATTCCATACCTCACCTCCTTCCTCACTTAAAAAATTTGTTTCTAATTACTATTGTGTGAGACTGCTTTTCTAGCTTCCCACTAGGACCCTTCTGTCATTGCGGTGAGTGAGTCCTCATTATTTCTAGGTGGTGGTGGAAGTTTTTTCTGTCTACTAGGCATCATCTATTAACACTCTATTGGGAAAAAAGGAAGAGATTTTGATACTCCCACAGAGCTGTAATTCCAGCCTCCCTATGTGGTCTCCATATATGTTTGTGGAGGAAAGAAGCTTGTTGCCACCACAGAGGGGATGGAAAACTTGTTTCATACTTGTCTTTTCTGACTCCATCCTTGGAGGATGCTTGGGGTGCCTGGTCACAGCCTGATGGGATTGGAAGACTAGGTTCACAACCAGGCCTTTTCTGTCACGGGCCATAGTTGTTCCTGTGGTGTTTGGAATAGAACATCATCTAAAATTTTGTTTTTCCAATGTGATCCTCTCCTAGTTCTTTGTGCAGAGAGAAAGACCTTTCTTTCGTGGTGGTGGCAGGGTGGGGCGTGATTTTCTGCATCTGCTTTCATTAGTATTTGCAATTTGCCTGCTTCTTCAGGTCTCAGTCTGGGAATATATGAGGGAAAAGAAGGAAACTTAGGGAATTCACCGCCATTGGATTCTTTGGGTCTCAAGGTCCCTAGCAGGCTTTCCTTCTCTCCCCCATTCAGAATCTTTTTATGTAGGTTTTGTTCCTAATCCTCAGCACTTCTTGAATTTAGCAGAAAAAAAAATGAGGAAAAGTATGTTTACTTCTCTGCATTGAAGAAGGGCTCACATAATATTTTAAAAATAATTTCATTTTAATATTATTTCAAGGTTACAAAAATGTGTAAGCATAACAAATGGAACAAATAAGTTTTTTTCTAAGACTCAAAACTTATTTTTATTTTGTCTCATTTGTGTGCTCTCTTTCTCTTTGTTTTTCTCTTTTCCATTTGAGAGGAAGTTGCAAACATATCTCTTTAATCCCGAATGTATCATTGGTATTTCAGGAAAAGGACGTTCTATTATATAACCTGGTAAACTTCTCAAAATTAGAAAAGTTAATATTAATATATACTACTACTAACTCATTCCATATTTACATTTTGTGAATTGTCCTAATATCTTTTATGAATATTTACTTAGTTCAAAATGCAATCCGAATTCACCTGTAGCATATCACTATTTATATATTTTTAGGTGTATTTTTAATCTGGAATCTTCTCAGACTTTCTTGTTCTTTCTTGATATGTTGTAAGAATATGAGCCAGATATAGAATACTTTCGATTTTTAATTTGTCTGATGTTATTTATTTATTTATTTATTTATTTAGAGAGGGAGTCCTATTCTTGTCACCCAGGGTGGAGAGCAGTGATGCAATCTCAGCTCACTGCAACCTCTGCCTCCAGGGTTCAAGCTTCTCCTGCCTCAGCCTCATGAGTAGCTGGGATTACAGGCACCCTCCACCATGCCTGGCTAATTTTTTTTGTATTTTTAGTAGAGATGGGGTTTCACCATGTTATCCAGGCTGGTCTGGAACTCCTGATCCCAGCTGATCCACTCACTTAGGCCTCCCAAATTGCTGGGATTACAGGCAGGAGCCATTGTGCCTGGCCTGTTGTTTCTTTATTATTAGATTCATATGCATATTTGGTGGGATTACCACAAAAATGATATGTACTTCTTATTGTACTCTATCAGAAGGCACATGGCTGATGGCTTCTCTTTGTGGTGATTTGGTTAAACTGGCAGCTATGGGATGACAAGCAGACTCAATTTCCCACAGGCATAGTGTTTTTGTTTCCTTTTGACAGGAGCTGTTCAAAATCTGGAAGAGGCTCTGTCATGGCACCTGGAAGTTGCTTTCAAAGGTTTCCAGCTGTATTTGCAAATTGAAACTTCAATTCGGTCACATACTGTAGACAATTTCTACACTTCGAAGCAGTTTTGTGGGTTGTAAAATTATTTTAGCCACAGACTCAGCTTGTCTGCTAGCAACTTAATCAAATTTAGTGCCATCATACAATAAAGTGATTTATAAAATATGTTTTGAAAGTTTAAAACTTTGCTAGGAGCTAAAAGGTTTGCCAGTATAATATTGGAAAGCCATGCTTCAGAAATGATATTCCACTGGATAAAATATATCTGATGAGATTTCCATTAGGGTTACAGACTGCTAAACATTTCAGAAGATGACAGAGCAGTTTTCTTTTGATGACACACATAATAATAAGCATTAAATTTTCAAAGAGCTGTGTTTCAGAAACATCATAAGCTATTTGCTCATAGGTTTGAATATTCCTAAAATATACCAGATTATTGTCTCTGAATTTAATTTATAATACAGTGACACTCTAGCAGAAGGGAAAAACAGTGGCGAAATCTCAGACAATATTTATAATAAGGAAAAGAGTAGCTATTAGGCTTGAAGCTATGGAATTTTGCTTTGCTAATGTGTCATATCAGTTCAGAAACATGGTAGGATATCACAATTTTAGGTTTTATTAAAGTTCTTATTCCCTATAGCACGAATGCTATGATTTTAAGCCTTATTTACCTAAGCCTTAGTCATTTGAAATTGTGTTAATTTACATGGTTATGTTAATTTGTTAATGGTTTTACCGTATGTGACTCAACATTTTGGGGAATACCAGTTGTGTCATTATTTCATAAAGATATGCATTAAATAATAATATAGTTACTTATAAAGCAAGTGTTATTATTTAAATGCATAAAACAATCATACACTATAAAGTATGTAACAGAAATATGGAACATATTGGAAGATTTCAACTGCGAGTAACGAAGTGTTTAATTGTCACAAACCAGGAGGGCATTTTCATATATAAGAAGTCTCCATGTAAGGTAGAAGAAAAGATGATACTAGCTAATAAATATCTTCAAGGACTGACTTCTTTTCATTGTTCCAGTCTGTCATTCTCACTCTCATTTGCAAGATAGGTACCACAACTGTAGTTCTCACATCCTTACATAGCATCATGTTAAGACAGGAAGAAAAGGATAATATTTTATGTGCATATTTCTCACATGTTAGGAAAGAAACCCTTTTAGCAATCTCTTCAATTCACAGATTTTCTTACAGATCCCATTGACCAGAATTGCATGATGTGCACATGCCCTGGCTGCAAGGACAGCCAACAAAAGATGGACCAGAGATTTTATTTTCGAAGAGACATAAGATTTCCCAAAAAGGGAGAATTATACAGTTGGGGGAAGGAAAGGGAAAGACAGATGTCAAGGTAGTTATCAATAATAGCTGTCTCAAAGAATTAGACTTTATGAAACCCTCAACAGCAACTATGTTTTATGCTGATTCATTATTAATGAAATATTTGAAAACAAATCATTTTAATCCTGAAAGAGCGCTATTATGGACATTATATCTACCTCCATTTCATGCTTTTAAAAAAGTATTGTAGTGATGAGCCATGTATCACAATTTATGCTTTCTTATGCATGGTAGTACCAGTAGTATAACAGCTCAAGGTGAAGGGACATCAGTGAGGGAATTTATGGTCACTGTGTCCAGGCACATGCATGCCCATGCACACGCACATGCACACACACACACACACACACACACACACACACACGCAGTATTGGAACAATCAACTATCAAGAAAGGTAACTCCGGCAGGAAGATACAGAATAAGCTGGAGAGGGAAGGATTGAGACAGACAGACTACAAGACTGTTAAATTTAAGTGCCAATTTTTATTTTACTTACCTTAAATGAGGTGATAAAGAATTAAACAAGAGTACGGGTAACTGAAATTGTAGAAATTGGTGACTACAAATTATTTCAGAAGGAAATAGAAAACAGGATAAGATGACATATTATATAGAAGAGCTTGAAGAAAGGGAAAAATTAAAAAGACTCTTCTGTGAAACATCACAGAAGAGTCTTTGTAAAATAATTCTGTAAAAGTACCATCACAGCGAGTAAGTTGTTGACATTAACTGATTTTGAAAGTCAAATGATGTCAGATTTGAGCTAAGCTAACTTAAGAAGATAAGTGAACATTTTATTACATTCCGTAAACATCATGTAGAAGATCAAGAGTACAGTTCATGAAGAGTTTTCTTTAAAGAAAGTACTTTTTAGGGAGATACAAAATACAACAGAAGAAAGTTGACTTCAGTATGGCCAGGGACACCCTCATGTTAGAAAATCTTTGGGTTATGCTGTACCTGTGTCAGCATTCATTCAAAGCTGTCAACAATCTGTGGCTGATAAGTTTAACATCTTCAAATGTGGAGTTCTAAAAGCTAAAATAAATAAGTATGAAACTACATGGAGTTTTTGAAAGAAAGAATGCTGTATGAGTACCTATTTCTCTGCTCATCCCACAATCTGTTCCCTCTACATTGCCCTTGTCTGTGACTTAAAACTCCCAGCTTCTTGCACTTGCATTTTGCACTAGTTGCTTCCTCTGCCTGGATTTTTTGCTTGAATCCCAACTCTATCACTTTCCACCTGTGTGATCTTAGGAAAGTTATTTAACATTTCTGTGCAAAGTTTCCAAATTTGTAAAGTAATATATAATATTTAACTTAGAAGTTTATTAACTTCTCCCCTTTGTCTGAACTCAAGGTGGAATTTGGTACATAAAAGATAAATATGCTGCTTTGGTTGAGTCTGGAAGATATGATTGGATGCTTTTTGCTTTCATTTTCCCCTACCCCAGAGTTAATTCTTCCACTATCCCAAACTGTCAAGGGGAAAATTGGCAAAGCCCGACTATCTCACAAGTGCTTTGAGTGTGGTAATATGTACTGGCTTATTCAACTTACATAGAAAGCATTCGTATATTTTCCAAAAGCACATTATCTCATTTAATTTTTATAACTACTCCACTCATTCACACATTTATTTATTCATTCAACGAATTTTTATTGAGTGTCTGGTACTTCTCAGGCATTGTTCTAGGAGCTGGATATAAAATATTGAAACCCTCATGAAGCAGGCATGGAGTTTTATTGCCTCCTTTGAGAGATAATATAATTGTGACTCTCATGTTGCATAACTTGCCCAACTTCATATAGCTAGTATGTAACAGAACTGAAAATACAGATGTGTTTTCTGAACAGTGTTTTATCCTCTTGGTGCTAAAATTATGGTGCAAGACCTTCAAATTCATAAGTAGTTTACATTTTCATTATTGTTAATTCTCCTTTCAAATGAATTGACAGTTTAGATACTCATACATGATGTAAATAGTAATTCTGTATTTTAAGATAAACATTCAGTAGTTTAGATATAGCATGATTCTAGGTAAATAGTTATATTTACTTGCATAGGACATAAAAATTATAATTATACTTTTTAAGTAACCAAGGACAATAAAAAATCTAAATTTAAAATATATATTTTATTCTTATTTGTATACTTTTAGTAAGATAGCTAACTGATGTAAGTTGTGCTTGAATTACTTTTTATTACTCATTAAAATTATGTATTGATGAACACATTAGTTTAAATTTTAACTTATTTTTCTTACATTAATAAATGACAATAAGTTAATACTTTAATCTAGAACAGTAGTTCTCACCTGAGAACAATTTTACTTCCCAAAAGATCTTTGACTATGTACAGAGACATTTTAGTTGTGCTACTGGCATCTAGCAAGAGTAGGCCAGGGATGCTGCTAAATGTAACAGTCCACATGGAAGAGAATTATCCAGCTCAAAATGTCAATAGTGCAAGTGGTTGAGAAATCCATATCTAGTAGCACGTCATATAAAATGTGAGAAAAGTCTAAATTAAAAGAAAAGTTTAAGCACTTCATTGTTAAAGTCTAACCAATTTTAGATTACATAAATAAGGCATTAAAAGAAGGATATTTTGCAAAATAACTTATAATTCCTTTAACAAGTCATCTTTAGCAAGATGACCACCATTTGGTCTTTAGCTAAAAATGGTTTACACGTAATAGTTTTTGTTTATTACGGCATTATTAGTGGTGGCATAAGTGGAAACGTAGTAAATGCACACCAATAGGTATATGCTTGATCAAATTATGATAAAACCACATTATGGAACATCATTCAGCCCTAAAAGCAGTTAATTCCTTCTATACTAGCTCACATGGTAGAATTTCATAGTTCCAATATTTCTTCCTCAGTTACTTTCCCTCTCTGTCTCTCTCTGTTTTTAAAACTAATTTTAGACTTACAGGAAAACTATGAACTATGGCAGAGGATGTTTGTAAAACCCTCACCTAACTTTCCCTAATGCTAATATCCTACTTTACCATAGTACAGTGATCAAAATCAAGACATTAATAATGGTATAATAGTAAACTAAGCCAGTAATAAACAAAGTTTTTAAAAGAGAGGATAATAAAGTTTTTAGGCTTTTTATGTCATACAATCTCTGTCACATGTACCCAACTCTGCCATTGAGGAGTGAGAGCAGCCACAGACTATATGTCAGTGAATGAACATCGACGTACTCAAGAAAACTAAACATAAAAACAGACATCCAGGCAACTGAGTTTTGATATAAAGGTCTTATTTTAATTTCACTATTTTTTCCTCTAAAATCTTTTCTTTATTCTGGGTTAGTATCCAGAATTCCACATTATATTTAGTAGTTATTTGTCTTTAATTTCTTGCTGCCTATAAAAGTTTCTTAGTCTTTCCTTTCCTTGAAACATTTAAAGAGTATTACTCAGTTATTTTTTGTAAATATCCCTTAGTTTGCATTTATCTGATGTTTTCTCATCATTTTTTTTTGAGGTTTGTATTTGTGTAAACTTCACAAGAGTATTGAAGAAATCATACTGTACCTTTCTCAGGACATTATATTACAGAGTTTATGGTGCTATTGTGTCTTATTATCGGTGACGCTGGCCTTCATCCCTTGGTTAATGTGGCTTCTAGTGGGTTTCTCCCTCTAAAGGTAACTAACTTTTCTTTGTAGCTAATATACTTTGATGATAAACTCTTTGAGACTATGCAAATCCTGTTTCTTCTCAAAATTTCAACCACGAATATATCCTAAAGTATATGTTGTCTGAAAAATAAAAAGTATTATCTCAGTATTTTCCTAAAGCTGATTGTGTAGGTCTTTCATTCCCTCTGTATTTATTAATTGAAATTCTACTATTAGAGGGTTTTTTTAATTCATTTTTTATTTTTTATATTAAAATTGACTTATGGATATCTACTTTAATCCAATAATACAATACTTCATTTTGTTGCTCACTTTGTTCAGATTGACTCTTGTGTTCTTTCAGTAAGTTATCATGTTAAAAAATGCTTTCTTTACTCTCTAGTACCACAAGGTATCGAACTTGTATTTTTCCTATCCTGAGCTTAGGATCAATCACTTATCAGTGGACCCCTGGTTCTTTTTGTTGAAGGATGGTGTTTTGAAACACAGAGTCAGGCACTAAGCATTCTCATTGCTTGCTGATGTGTCGCAGCTTCTAGGTCTTTGGCAGAGGAGAGACCTCAATAGGAAATACATGCATGTACTCTCATACAAACACAACCATCTATTAATTTCAATCCAACACCATGGATTTATTTTTGTCTTCCTCTTTCTTTGCTTGCTACATTTTTCTCACATTGTGAGAAACTGGCTCTTATTATCAGAACTATATTTATGTATTCAATTCTTGTGTACACAAACAACAGTTTAAGAATTACTAACACATACCTTTGTGAAAATACATTTACTAAATGGATTACAGTATTTATTTACGTTACAGTTCTTTTGTCTTTGTTCTTACAGCATTCAAGCAAGGTGGTATTTCTAAAGTTATTTAGTTTAGTTTTATTCCCCTAATCATTTTAGTGTGGTTATTATTAACTTTTAATAAAATTAGATCTATTTATTAGTGTTTACATTCTATGCGTATTATTTTGTGCCTTACCTCCACATCCTAATTGGTTTTATTACTTGTTTATTTTTTGGATATGTGAAGGGTGTGTGAAATAGTACTATAGTTGAAGAGTCAGAGCTATTCAAAAAGATATGTTCAAAAATTTGTCTCCCTTTTTACCTTTACTACCTATTCCCACCATCTTCCTCCCTGTCATTTATCCACATGCCCCTATAGAAAGCTTCTTAGTCTCTGGTTTGTCCTTTCTATATTTATTTTGCATGAATGTTCATATCTTCTATGTTCTCATATATACTATATTTTCTTTCACTAAAGTTAGCATATTACAGATAGTCTCTGTACTTTCAATAGCCATTTTTAAAAATAATTTTGATGCGAAATTAGGTATTGTGTTCACTGAATAAACTGTCCTGAGAATGTGAGATTATCTTTTTATGGAAAAAACCAGCTTTCAATGGAAAATGGCCTATGCATAAATACAACTGTGGCCTTAGTTAAAATTATATGGAAAGCACACCAATAAAAAGATAAGAAAAATATCCACAGATACAATTCAAAGAAGAAACAAAAAGGCTTCAATATATTTAAACATTCTCAAGTTAGTCTCAGAAATATATTCTGAAACAGCATTGAGTTCTATTTTCTTTTCTTGATGAGTAAAATTTAAAAGAAAAGGTTGATAATATCAACTTATTGAAAAAAATGTTGAAAAATCACTCTTTGCTGTTAATGGAATTGCACGTTGGCACAATATTTTTATTTGCAGTTCAATAATATCTATTGAATTCTTAAAAGTACAAATGCATCCATTGGTAAATTTCACTTTGGCCAATCATTTCTAACAATATGTCATACATGTGAACATAAAGAGACATATGCATTGCATCTTTTTAAACACATAAATATTGAAAACAATAAATATTTACAACCTAAGCATCTCATAATATTGGTACTATATTTTGTCATATAACAGTTTGAAAATGAGGTGAGTCTATGTAAACTAACTTAGAAAATTATTCAAGATATGCTTTTAAGTTTAAAAAGTGACTTAACTGCAATGATTTAACTTGTTAATAAACAGTAATACAATCTATATGACTAACATACCTATTTAAATGTGATTTTTTATTAAAAAATTTGTTAATACACATCTATATGCATACAGTGGTTATAGGGATTATATAGTGGCTATAGGTTATAGGTTAAAGGGATTGTGAACTGATATGGAAGATTATTTTTACTTTTTATCTATCTTTCTGTTTTTCTTGAAATCAGCTTGTATTAATGTATATGTTCTGGATTTCATGCAAAGAGTTTATGCCAGCAGGACAGTTAGGACCAAGAAGGCTCATGCCCAGAAGTCTGGATAGACTGACGGAGTCTATTATAGAAGGTCAGAGAAGGAGTAGCAAAAGGTGGGAGGCTGTTTCAGACTGAGCAGGGAACACTGAAGTAAATTTAACTTTAAAGGAAAAGGTTAAGGTCCTGGTAGAGTTGGTCCAAAGATCTGCAGATGCAGTTGTGCCCATTTTATTTGGGTCATTCAACCATCATGAAGAAACAGCAAGGCTATCAGATGCATACAGCATTGGAGGATATAGAGGGATATAGAGTGTCCTGGAACTACTTCATTAAGTTACAGTCAGATCCTTGCACTTCATAGAATACTATCCTTTATCCTCATCACTGCTAGACAAGTCACCTACCTCTTTTAGGCTAAAGTGAACAAATATTTAAGTATTTTAACCCCTGGATTAAATAATATGAAAAACAATGTTGCAAACACAGCAAAGGCAGGAAGTGGAGTAAGCAATTGATGATGGAGTACATGAGATGTGGCTGGTGGGAGACATGTTCATACAGCAGAGTATAAGGAAAAGTGCAGATACAAGCTGACCACTCACTGAGATAGGACTTTGGGAAAAATACACTAACCTGGACTCTGACTTGTTTTCTGGGAAAAAAAGCTGATACGACATAAGACAAGAGAAAACGTGATATTAAGAGAAAAGACTTCAGCTTTAGCGTAGCAGTAGAGTGGTAAACGCAAAACTTTCGAATAACTTTTTTATTGTCTGAAAATGAGGCATTTTTGTTTCATCCTCTAAAGTTTACCTATACCTTCTAGATCTCTTTCTTTCTTCTCTACACTCTTCCCCACTTTTTTACCAGGGGCTTTTTAACTTCACAGCATATAGTGCTATATTCAGCTGTCTCCTCTATTCATGTAAGACAAACTGTTAGAGGAAAATTTTTCACTCCCTGGGAGACTAATATGGTGGCCAGATGGTCACAATTTACTCTCTGGGTGCTTTTGGTGGCTGTGTATCCTCAGGCATTATGTGGCTTCTACAGAGTGTTATAATAAGCTGCTCAGAGAGACTACAGTCTTCACCTGAAGTAATTTCACTTTACAAATTTAAATCTCCACCAATTTATGTTTTATGGTTTAATCTGGATTGGAGCCCTGATAAAAGGAACAGCCATGCAATTTAGCACCTTGTCAATGTCCAGGATATATTAAAAATAGTTCTAAGCTATGTTTATCAAATTATAAATTTTTTGGTCACTAGATATATATCTCTCAATTTTGATTTGATATTTTTGAAAAAATTAGACTCTACAGGAATATACTGTATACATATTCTTATTAAATAATGCAATGTAGGAAGGAATAGAGCCACTGGTAACTGATAGTGAGATGTGGATATTTTACAACTGGATATTACTACTTATTAAATGATTGAAGATTTGATTTAAGCTACATGTAAGTGCAGTTAAGAGTTTTTCTCTTAGAGCAACAGAGTAATCCTGACCCTACAAGCAACTCCTTCCAATGAGCAGGATAAATATTATGCTTACACTGAAATAAATTTTAAACAGATTGCTTCTACTTTTTGATTCCATATTTTCCTCTAAAATGAGATTTTCATAAGGAAAGATTATAAATAGAAGCAGTGACAAGAGATGTCTTTTTTTTTAGTGTTCATTGCCATTGTCTGACCTTCAAACATATGGAGAGAATCTGGATTTGTGGTCTGTACGTTTTGACATAAACTATGCCGAACACATGGCCTTTCCAAAAATACTGCAGGAAACAGTTCTCTGAGTATCATTCATCATCTCTTTCCACAGTGACATCTCATTGCAAAGAAAGGTGAAAATAGTTGATAGGAGGTATTGAGTTGATGGAGAATAAAAGAAAAAGTTAACTTGGTAGCTAATAAAAGCATATTTAAAAATACTCTTCAATGATGTTGATATATTTTGTATATAATCCATGTACCAGAAATTGCACAGAAACAAGAGCTTCGTGAACACAGAAAGGGGCACATCTGCTTCCTCTCTTGCAACTTTGTCATTTATATTTGATATGATGCTTGCAATGACAAAGAAAATCTATATAAACATAGTCATGAAAATTAGTTTGAAAGTCTTACTGTAGATTTCTGTATGTATAAAATACCCATCTTGGCAACAAATTAAACAAAATAATTTTACCTACTTTACTAATATTGTTTAGATTTTCAGTCTTTTCCATGGAAAAAAAATAATTATTTCCTTTTAGCTTAAGCCAAAGATAACTTTATTATGAGCATATTTGAAAAAAATATATACTTTATGTTTTTCCCTACAGAAAGTAAAAATATTTTTGAGTAGTTATTATACGTGAGTTTTAATAGTTTATATTAGTAATATTTTCCTTTTAAAACAGTTTCCTTTTAATACCTTCATGTTAGGTATCAGTGTATTAAACAAGATTAAAGAGGCTGCTGATGAATCAATAGCTACTAAATTGCAGAAACTCAACTTGTACCTAGGTCTTTTTAGTGGCTAAATCTTTACTCTGTTCACAATATTACCTGGTGTTAGAGAAGCTGATCTGAGATTCAGAGAAGTGATTTGGCCAAACACAAGACTGACACAATGAAAGCTGGTAATTTGAAAAAGAACCTCAAAATTAGAGCAATCAGAGGGTTCAATACCTGTATCGTAGAACATTTTTTTGTTCCTGTTGATAAGCTTGCAGCAAAACCATGACATCTACTGATCCCACAATTGTTACCTATCCCACACTTTCTTCTATGGCCTTTCTTCCATTTAATTATACCCATAGATACACTTTGTACATAGTCATTAATTTCATTGGCAAATAAAGTTTGAATACAAATAATTCTGCAATCACATAGGCACCTATTTAAATGTTTTTAAACAAAGGTAACAACATTGTATTAAATCCTTAAATGCAAACAAATGTTGATGGGGAAAAGATTATGTTAGTGGCATTTTCCCCTGTTTTAACAGGTTATCTGTACAAAAGGGTTGGTAGAGAATATGCATTTAGGCAAAAATGTTAATAATCATACTAGTCAATTATTTCCATTGAAAGCAAAACAAAGACATTTTCTCAATAGAATAGCAGCTCTATCTCTCAAGGTCAGGCTTTCTAGGTGAATCATCAACGTAAATGGTGATGATCCAGAAACATTTCTGAATGTTGGTTATGGGGGGAAAAAAGGTGTTTATAGATTTGTATCCAATCTGTGGCAGGTACATAATAATGAATGGCCAAAGATACCATTTTTAAGCGACGATTCACAATCTACTTAAATAATGAGAATATTGAGCATTGCCTCTGCTTTCACTGAATACAAGCTTTGACATAATAGAGGTCAATAAAGAACACTTTGAATCTTACTTTTTTCCTATCCATTTATTCTCTTGGTTTTTCCACTTGACCATGTAATTATTCAGTGAAGAAAGAATGACTAAGTTATAAAAAACTAGGAAGTTCTCAGAAATTGTCACTATCCAGAGGAGCTGGAATAGACATGACAACTAAATGTAATGTGAAAATTTGGATAGGATCCTAGGTCAGAAAAAAAAGAACTGGGGTAAAAATTAAGGAAATGCACATTCAAATACAGCATGAAATTTAGTTAATAATGTAGCAATATTGTTTCATAACTTGTGACAAATATTCTATTGTTAGGTAGGATGTTAACGTGGGAGAAACCAGGTATGATATACAGAACTTCATGTTGTTTTTCTATTTTATCTATAAAACCCAAATGGCTCTAAAATAAAAAATGTATTCTAAAAAATAAAGAATGGCTGACCCAGATATAGAAACATGCTGGAGAAAAAAAAAAGTGATCTATTCAAGTAAAGCAGAACTAAAATAACTTATTTCACTTGGTAAAACTCAAAAGATAAATTTTTGTCCTCCTCTTTGAGCTTCCCTCTCTGCATTCATTCAAATTATGTGCTGACTCAGCAAATATGGCACATGTTTAACTTATTTTCTCCTAAATATGGTGATAATTTGGTAATAATTCAATCATTCTCTTAGTCTAGTTGCCTCTTGAGACATTTGCACATTCAGTGTTCCTGAGAGACATAGGACAGAGTTGGTGGGTCAAGTGGAGGCAAAAGACTGAAAATAAACCAAAGGATATATGGAAGTTATCTTTCCTCGAGTGTTCAAAATGCCTCTAAGTGGCTGAGTGAATAAGCAAACCATTCTATCTTCTCGCCCTCAAAACAAGAGTTAGAAAACATTCTATCCAAATCTAAGGAAATTGAAAATAATAGGCAGCATCATAGTTTCCTTTAATTCTGCAACTTTCTGCCTCTAATGCACCATTTTACTCCAAAAAATAGTAGGCTTTTAGACAGCCAATTTAATCTTTTTTTATCATTAAAATATCTGGCCAATCATTGTTTCAAATGGCAAACTATCCCATTTTCTAAACATAATTTGGCATAAAACAATATCTTAAATAAGTAAATATAAAAAATGAACAAGGTCAGATACTTCTAATTTTCTACCCAAGATCATTTTTCACTCTTTTTTTCTTAAAAAAAAAAAAAGGAAATATCATTATTTATCTAAAAATCACACTTAATTTGGATGATTTCATACTACTTGCAAATGTCACTCAGAACAGAATGAAAAGTAGGGAAAGATTATTTCTGATGTTTTCTGACCTCCCCAGACAGACAATTTAATCACAGTAATGTCTGTCTTCCAAAACCCCCTAATCCTGTTGTTTTAGTTTTTGCCTTTTGCTCAAATATTAGCCTCCCTCATTATTCTACCTCCCCCAAAACACCTGTTAGCAACACCTAAAACTTTCCTGTCACTTTCTTACCATGACACCTTCAGTTTCAAAAAAACTTACAAAAACCAGAGAATAGATCATGATTTATTTTTCTCTTATATTGCTTTTTAGTTCTGTAGAAACATGTTAGACCATATTTCAAGTCTCATACAATATATATTATAATGTTTCCAAACGTGATATTTTATAGCAATCTAAACTTCATGATGAGCAATCTGAGTGAGAAGTTCCTGACATTTTAATTTATAGCATCCTAAATTAGGTTGTTCAAAATTCAGATTTGTTAACTGTTTTAATATTTTTGTTAGAGAAGGCAGAGGGCCAAAAATGAGCAGGGGAAGGAGTCCCTGGAAAAAGAAGTCCTGGAGATGCTGCCCACTGGCAGTCAGCACAAAGGAAAGTGGCCACATCTAGCCTTGTGGTTAGGTTCCTCCAGGTCTGAAGGGGATTTATCAGACCCTAGCCAAAAAAACCTTGCTAGGGATTCTCCTCACTGATGAGCATGCACTCTCCCCCAAAAACTCACCCTGCAGTAGTCTTTTTCTCATTATGATATTAAAAAAAAAAAAAAAACCCTTGGTAAAGATTTTAAATGCTAATGGGCATACAATGTGTATACTGGCATGTACAGCCACAGAGCATGCACGCCTAAAGAGACCTCCTAAAACGTGTGTGCAAGTAACACCCCCTCTTGCACCTTCATGAATAATCATGTAAAATTCTCACAGGTGAGTCCCCAGCACTACTGCTGTTGACTCATTCTTTCAGGCAGCCCACTTGTTGTGTTTCCGAGTGTACTTTCTCTTTAAATACACACTGCTACTACTATTTTTCCAGCTGGACCAGACCAGAACTATTTTAGACTCCTTTCTAGGAATGATCTTTATCTTCCTGTAAGAAATTCTGCTATTTAACCATTGCTATTCATCTCTTGGCTGAATTCTTTCTTTCAAGTTAGATAAGAACCAAGGATTCTGTACTTCCTGGTAACATTTTAATGAATAAATTATATGCATCTCATATTGCATATATAGGAAATCTATTAATTATATCTTTTACTACCTAGATTCTATTCTAGGTATTTTTAATCACTTTCTGCCTTATAATCAGCCGGGGTAACTTATTAAGGATAAATACACCTTGGGGTTGTCCCTGAGAATTTGATTTAGATTAGGGTAGAGTGTAGGAATCTGCATGTTAATAAGCACCTCAGAAAATTTTGAAGAAGATGGTTAATTGAATGGCCTTTTGGAAATATTTCCTACCTCTCCGATGTCTTAGCAAGACCTGAGGTATAGGAACATTCTAAACTTTTCCTAAAGAGTTTTACTTAGGCCTGACGCAGAAGAAAGTAAAGAATAAGAAAAGAAAAGAGTAAAATGAAAGAAAAGCATAATTATTCTTCTATGAGGAACTAGAAAAATGGACAAAATCATTAAAATATTTGCTCAGAAACTTGAAAACAGGAAGGACCAGACTGAGAAACCTGAGAAGATAGAAATGTGATGATCTCTACAATATTTCTATTTTTTTCCTGAAAGCAGTTTCTGGATAGTGGACCCAGGGAGGAGGGACCCAATTAGATCCCAACAGATCTGGAATCTCAGAATCCTAGGAGATGTAAATTAGAGTTGGGGAGGCTTCAGTGACTGGACATGGTGCTGCAGAGTTCCAGAAACAAAGTGGCTCCTTAGAAAAGTAGCTTCAAAAACATACAGAGTTACTTTTAGAATTTGTTGGGTAAAAGACTGCATATTTATGGCATTAAATTTCACAAAGCAAGGTAAAGAATAACGGGAAAGTAGAAGCCCAGTGATTCCCACAGCACAAAGAATGAGAACAGTTCTGCTCCATCCAGCTAGAGTGGAAAGTGATTAGTAACTACCTGAGGCACTCAGTGGAGATTCCAGGGGAGCCAGTCATGCCCAGGTAGTGGGTCTGAACTATCTCTGGAGTGGAGACACTCTTGACAATTATTTAAACAAACAATTTTGACCACCCAAGCACATGTCTCCCAGTTTTTGTGCTGTTGGTTACATAAAATGTAAACCCTTTTCTTGGTCCTCCCTGAGATTATATTCTACATAATTGTCTGTAAAGAAATAATTTTGCATTTAATTGACTTTAATACATTTTATTTCTGAAATGAAGAAATCAGACATATATTGATACAGTTCATCTTCTCTAGTTAACTTAATGTTGCTGCTGTTTTAAGCATTCCTGGTGCTTTGAATACATCATGCTTTCTCATGCTTTTATGTGCTAGCACATGCTTTTATGCTCTAGCCCTTGCTGAAGAAGGTTCAGTGATCCTTTATGAACTTGATCAAGTATCATCTCCTTTTTGGAAACTTTCCATTCCTTCAAAACTTATGACGATTTTCCTCACTGTCTTTTCATGGTACTATGCATAGATGGTTTTTACAGCATGTATTCAACATGTATGAGATCTCTTCTTCCTCACAGACAATGAGATTCTGAAGATGTAGAGGGATGTCTTGTGATTTTTATATTATTATACCTTAGGGACTAGGCATTTGTAAAATGTCATGGCACTGGTACGAGTGTCTCACGCCAATGAGCAATAAGGGCAGCTAGGGATTACTTTTGTCAGCCATGTGCTAATTCCTGCCAGTTTCCTTAGTTTGCCCTGTCTGGACCAGATCCTGTCTTAGTCATCAGGATGTGACCATAAAACGAGTCCCGCAAGTTTCCTGTCTCAGCACAGATAGTCTTCCAATGCACTTGACATGCAATATTATATGATTTAAACCTTGGAGCAAGAATGTAAGTTAAATATTATTATTATTCCTGCTTTATTTAAAAGAAAAGAGAAAAAGAAAGATAGAATTAGAAAAACAATTTTAAAATAAATTGAAACATTTAACTTAATACTAAGAACAAAACAAGAATAATTTCTAAGGGCAAAGAGGCTTTATCTTTGCAATGATAACAATTTAGTTAACCATTATTTTAATCTGTCTGATTTATAGTTGGCACTAACTTATCTTCATTCTTTCCTGGCATACTGACCATGTGATGTTCTATCATATTTTTGTGAAATAGCACGTAACATTTTCTATTTTGAGGGCTTCCTATTGAGGACAATTTAAATATTTAATGTAAAAGCTGGCCCTGAGAAATAAACATTACTATCCCTCTTCTATCTTCATGAAAATACAAAGTTGAATCTACTACCCATTAAAAGAATGAAAAAAATGTATGTCTTTTTGCTCAATAGACAACCAATGCTGATGTCACTTTCTAAATTAGTAACATGGAAATGTATTCGTACGTCAAATAAAAGTCTATAATATAATGAGATCATGATATTCAAATTATCATTCCAATATGTGCTCAGAGACCAAAAGGAATACAAATTAATGAATTCTCTCTCTTTCTCTTCTTTGTCTTTTAAAAGTGAAGGAGAATTTAAATTATGTGTTCTGAGTAGAAAAACAAATCTCTTTTTATGTTTTATGCTCTAGTATTATAAATTAAACTGTATTGCTAGATATAATACATCATAAAGGAGGCCAATATAATTGTAAAAGATTAGGTTGCAGAAGGAAAAAGCAGGCCATGGAGAATTAGTAAATGAGAGTATGTCATTGTAGATTAGATATGATTTACTAAATTGACCTCAATATTAACCTCCCGGCTTATACCATGTTTAAGAATAAATGCCATTAACCTCATCCCTTTGGCACAACAGACAGCAGAGATCTTCAACAATTTTCAGCTTTTACTTTTATTGTCAGTAGATCAGACACACACGAGTGATTTCAGGAGCCTCTAGATGTATTATTGACCAGAATATTGCATCAAGAAATTATATACCAAGCCAATAATTCCTATTCTGAAAACATAACAAATGTATTGTCAAGAAACATGAAAAGCCTTTTAGGAAAATTCCCACAGGGGAGAAAGTGAAAGGTGTAACTAAGAAAAGTAGAGCAGAAAATGAGTATTTTATTTTTGAAATATTGATTTTTATTTCTTTGACAATTTTTAGTTGGAAAACCGAGAGCATCTTTCACCATGATAGGTAATTATGAAGAATAAGCAGTCTTTGGCCAGGTGCAGTGGTTCACACCTGTAATCCCAGCACTTTGAGACCAGCCTGACCAACATGGAGAAAGCACATCTCTACTAAAATATACAAAATAAGCTGGGTGTGGGGGCGCATGCCTGTGATCCCAGCTACTCAGGAGACTGGGGTTGGAGAATTGCTTCAATCTGGAAGGCAGAAGTTGGGGTGAGCCAAGATTGCGCCATTGCACTCCAGCCTGGGCAACAAGAGCGAAACTCCATCTCAAAAAAAAAAAAAAAAAAAAAAAGAAAGAAAGAAAGAAAGAGAGACAGAGAAAGAAAAAGAAAAAAAAAAAAAAACACAGTTTTTAATGTCTTAAAAAATGTGTGTACTAAATTTATTAAAGTAAAAAGTAAAGCTTATTATAATGTGAGAATACACTCAGGGTATTCAGGCTTTTTACATTTTTTTCTGAAGACTGAGTAATATACTTCTCTAAAAGAAAGTCAAGCTTTACTTGCTCTGAATATATTATAATTAAGAAATGAACAGAAATGGTATCTTCAAGCAGAGAAAACTGCAGGGTCTTTGGGAAGATTAAAGTTTAAGAATTCATAAACTTCCAGAGACATAAGTAGGTTGACAACACCTTTAGATGCATGGTTACTCAGGTGAGACTATTGTTCACTGATTGGTAATCAAAGACATGATTATTGGTGTGATTTTGCTCCTGATGAGTTTATTTTCAGGAATGAGGGGCTAGCATTAATTGATAGCCTAAAACACATGTTTGCTGAGACTAGTGGTGGAATGATTAAATAATTTTACAATCAATTCTTACTGTTATTCATTACCATGACTTCAGAACAATGTCTTTCCTCAAACTTTTAAAAACACTTTAAATTTTCAATAGCTTTATGACATAGCTTATCTTTAATTACATGTTTAATTTTATCTTTGGGTTTATGTAATGGATTGAATTGTGGACCCCAAAAAGACATGTCTGGTACCTGTTAATGTGAACTTATTTGGAAAAAGCATCTTTGTAGATGTTATTTACATTTAGGATATCAAGATGAGATCATCCTGG
Organism: Saimiri boliviensis; assembly: GCF_048565385.1. NCBI lineage: Eukaryota > Metazoa > Chordata > Mammalia > Primates > Cebidae > Saimiri > Saimiri boliviensis. The sequence continues at coordinate 93,737,293 of NC_133452.1, forward strand.
ATCATCTGAGTGGGCCCTAAGTCTAATTTCAAGTGCTTTTGCAAGAGACAAAAGAGAAGACAGAGAGAGAAGAGCAGAAAGCCATGTAAAGGCAGAGGCAGAGATAAAAGTGACACAGTCACAAGTAACTCCTGTGACTCTAGAAACTGGAAGAGACAGGGAAGATTTCCCCTCTAGATCAGAGGGAGTGCAGGCCTGCTGACACCTTGATTTTGGACTTTGTGTCCCCGGAATGCGTTACAATAAAATTTTCTATATTAAAGCAACCAAGTTTATAAAAATTCATTATGGCAGCTATAAAAAATAATGCAATTACCTAGAATAAACCTTTAATAAATTTAATAAATCTATTTCCCAATATAAATCCATATGTGGCATAATTTATAATTCCTTGCATATATAAAATATTTTTGTTATGATTGCAAGTTAAATATTTGGTTTATAAATAAAGAAGACAAGCTGGTGAAATTTCCATAGCAAATACTACAGATTCTGTTTTGTTGTTGTCAAATATGAAACCACAATTTAGAAAGTAGAGACTATTTTGGGAAAGAATTATTCCCTTTAAATGCCTTTAGATGTTGTTCCATGATCGTGCAGTATTAAGCTGAGGCCAGTCTAAAGTTTCTTGCTTTAGATATATTTGGTTTCATGTGTCTAAATAGCTCTAAAATTATTTATTTTAACTCTAATATTTAAAACTTCACAAAAGTAAGTTAAACTCATTTACAGTACCTGCCATGTAGCAAAAATACTATTTGCAGTTCAAGAAGAGTTTCAGGTATTATGTTTTTATTTCATATTTTTCATTCATACAGTTTTCCACTTGGGAAAGTTATGTTATTTGTATCTTGAGCTTCTCTTCTCTAGTCTTCATAGATTTCGTTTCTTGTCTGATCATTTTAATCACATTTTTCAGTTGCTCTGTCTGGTATACACTCTTCATAATTGATTGCTCCATTACTTATAGAACCAAATGTGCTCTTCATTTATTGTATTATCTTTAATTCTCAAATTAGGTCATTAATTGACTTACACATTTTATATTTCTCACCCAAATTTATTTTTATGTTTATTTCCCAGTGAGTCATATTTTTTTTTCAAGTCATGCTAATTTGTTATACATACTTTCTTTGATTTCATAGAAATAACATGAAATAAAGTTAAATTGGTTAAAGTATCCATTTATTTCTGTTTCCTGTTATAAATACATATTTTTATAATTTTATATTTGTATGACTGCATAATAGTTGTACATATTTTGGGTATCCATGTGATATTTTGATACACACATACAATGTGTAATAATCAAATCAGGGTAATTGGGATATTCATCTCCTCAAAGTTTTATTATTTCTTTGTGTTAGGAAACTTACAATTCCACTCCACTAGTTGCTTTAAATGTATAATAAATTATTATAAATTAAACATCTGTAAATTAAAATTACCCTATTGTGCTACTGAACACTAGATACTGTTCATTCTAACTGTACTTCTGCAACCATTAACCAGCTTATCTGTATTCCCCCCTTTCCACTACCCTTCCCACCCTCTGGTAATGATCATTTACTCTCTACCTATGAGATCAATTTTAGCTCCCACATATGAGTGACAACATGCGATATTTGTCTTTTTATGACTGGCTTATTTCAGTTAACATAATGCTGTTCAGTTCTATCCATGCTGTTACAAATAACAGAAATAAATGCTTTAATTATGTTATTTTGAATAAGTGTTTTATTTTTATTATTTTATGTTGCAGAATCTTTTTAACAGTCTACTATTCTTTCTATTCTCTGTTTTACTTTCTGTTTATTTCTGATTGAGGTTATAGATGTTCAAATTTGGGACTTTGTTCTTTACATTTTCTTTGAATTTGTTTAGCATCTATTCAAATATTCTTAGAAATATTATCTTGCATATTAAACCTGTGTGGATTGTTGTAAGTTTAGTAGTCTGGTGATTCAACATCATGAAAGATTTAGAAGATATGCAATGACAAGAGGATCAGAGATTATTTCCAGTCTCTGTTTTCCTAATTAACTTTAGTAAAACTTTGATCCTGAGGCAAATATTTTATATTCACCTTCCCTTTAACTTGGTCCATTCTAGTATGTAAAGGGGCTTCCTCAATGCTGAAGCTATGCACTTATCATAGAGCTCTGCCACTCTAAGAAGAATAAACTCAATCTCCTCACAATGGTACAATTTTAATTTGGAGTAACAATAATTTTTCTTCAGAATCCTAAGACATATTCTTCTAAATGTTATTGATTTATAGTGACAAAGCTGTTATGTGTGTTTTCTGTGATTTGGATACATCTCTCCAGTAAACTAAAATGAGTTCCTAGAGAATATGGATCACATCATTTTGTTCCTTGGTTACTTACCAGCTAGCATATTGCCTTACATGGAATTCAATGAAAGAATAAGAAGAGAACGTAGCAGAAAAGCTAGACTTTTCTCCAACTTTTTCCTAATGTATTTGTAACAAAGTTGACTGAGGCAGCATGTAAAAAACATACATGTTTGTTACAGGGACTGAATAAGGAGTAGATCCTATCTTTTCATTAGTAGGAGATCAAGTGTAGTGAACAATTGGCAAATGCTAATTTTCCAAATGTCATCCTGGTGTAAGGGAACTAACACAGAGGGTGACATTGTGAGAAATACGCCTTCATTTTTAGATAGAAAATTTGATGCACAGATAAGTTGAATAATTACTCAAATATTACATAACTTACTAAAAACTGCTAGAAGGAAATATATCTTCAGAATAGGTCAGCGTGAAACACTTTCTAAAAAAAAAAAGTCACTTTTCCTTTAAAACATTTTGGCACAAGTTCAGACATTGATAGAGCTTAAGACTCCATAAATGACCTTGTGACACTGGATTGCTGACCTCCAGGGAAGAAATTTTTGATTTTGATCAAAGGCTACAGAAAGCTGAATTTTGTGATCTATTTGTAACACTCCTGGAAATACTTGGGAGTTACTAGAGTTCACTGTATCTGTAGTTTTGAGACTCAATCTATTGTTACCACATCTTCTTTCAAGTCTACTGCTCTCTGATCTCATCAGTAGATACCATGATCAAAGCAGTATTTGAAGAAAAGTCTATGTGGTGCCTGACCTGTGTAACAATGGTAGTCAGTTGTGGACATATCAGATATGCATTTTGGATTTACTAATCCTAGATGATGTAAGTTTGTATAAAGTTTAGGACAACTGTGTGAACTGTAATTATGTTTTAAATAACTAAAATCTAAAACACATTTGAATGAGAACAATTACATGGATATGTACTTGTTTAACTTCAAATGATATTTAATGACTTTGAATGAATCTCTGCTTATCTCTAAATGTCTCACTTATCCTCTGAATAAAATCACAATGGTATAGAAATATGTCTCGGGTGAATGCATAATTCTTGATATATAAAGATAAAAAGCACTTGGGCTGGGAACGAGGAATCCCATGTTCTAGATTCAGTTTTATAGGAAGAATTATAACATGACCTCCAAAATTAAGGCAGAAATAAATAAGTTCTTTGAAACCAATGAGAATGAAGACAAAGCATACTAAAATCTCTGGGACACTGCTAAAGCAGTGTTTAGTGGAGAACTGAATGACTTTTGGGTAAATGATGATATTCAAGCAGAAACCAGAAAGTCTTTTGAAACTAATGAGAGCACACAAATGACATACCAGAATCTCTGGGACACAGCTAAGGCAGGGTTAAAAGGGGAATTTATCGTACTAAATACCCACATTAAGAAAAATTAGAAATATTTCAATTTAATAACCTAACATCACTGCTAAAATAAATAGAAACAAAAGCAAACCAACCAGAAAACTAGCAGAAAATCAGAAATAACCAAAATCAGAGCTTAACTGAAGGAAACTGAAACATGAGAAAAAATATATATCAAAACAGTGACTGTTAATGAAAAGAAATAAAGAATAGAATAGAATAAATTGGGACTCAAGTTAAAATTTATTCTCTTCAAAAGAAATATAAATATGGAAATAAGTTACTTAAAAACTGGCCAAGATATGTAGACAGTTAGGTGATAGACAGCAGATAGATTAAAATAGATATACAGAGAGAGATTGATCGATTGATTGATTTAGGTACATGAATCAATACTATATATTAAATATTTTACAGCTCAATAATGAGACCCAATTAATAAAAAAAATCATGGCAAAGACTCGAAGGGTTAGTTCTCAAAGGAAGATGAGTGAATGGCAATAAGCACAAGAGAAGGTACTCAACATCATTAGTCACAAGTGAAATGAAAATTAAAACCACAATGAGACAAAGTTCACAATCCCTAGAATGGATAAAATCAAAATATTCGACAATACTGGATTGTTGCTAAAGGTATGGATCAATTGTAACTGTCATTACTTTCTCATAATAATTTAAAATGGTAAAAGTTTGAGGAAATTATATATAATTTTCTTATGAGAATTTAATACACTACTTATGCTATGACCCAACAATTCCACTTCTGTGTATTTACTCCAGAAGAGTGGCATTTGCATCTGTGTTTTTCCTCTGCTCTCACACCACCACAACAATCATCAATAAGGGAGAGGACTTCTGTGACCAAAAATATGGCAATTTGTCCCCATACACCAAACAGTGGACACCAGTTATGCCTTCCAATTCAATTCTGACACTGGTTACTTGCAGATAGTGTCAGATCTCACAGGTTGAAAGATAAGTCCCCAAGAATTCTTTCCTTCACATATCAGTCTCATGTCTAGGCCTCCTGAACTTCTGACCTACCCATTCTAAGTTGGAGTTCATACAACCCCTTCTTTGGGTTCAATTAATTTGTGGGAGCAGCTTGAAGAACTCAGGGAAACACTTATATTTTCTGATTTATTACAAAAGGTATTACAAAGGATATAAATGAAGAGTTGCATACAGAGAGTTATGGGGGAAGGGGGGAAAAGTTGCCATGCTTTTTCCAGATATGCCATCTCATCTTCCAGGAATCTCCATATGTTCAGTTATCAGGAAGTTCTCTGGGTTTTTATGGAAGCTTCATGATGTTAGTAGTTTTTTAACCAAATATATAGAGTTGACCCTCTCTGGGGAGGGTCTTAAGATCTACAATCAGAAAGAGGAGGGAAGGCAGGACCCAGTGGCTCACACCTATAATCCCAGCACTTTGGTAGGCTGAGACAAGTAGATCACCTAAGGTTGGGAGTTTGAGACCAGCCTGGCCAACATGGTAAAACCTCGTCTCTACTAAAAATAGAAAAACTAGCCAGACATGGTGGCAGGCCCCTGTAATTCCAGCTACTTAGGATGCTGAGGCAGGAGAATCCCTGGAACCAGGGAGGTAGAGATTGCAGTGAACTGAGATCATGCCATTGCACTCCAGCCTGGGCAACAGAGTGAAGTTCCATTTCAAAAAAACAAACTAACAACTAACTAACTAACTAACTAACTAACTCAAAAAGAAAATGGGGGAATATTAGGATGCTGCTTTGGGGCAGGTAAAAGAAAGGCAAAAGAAATTCTGTTTCCTAGGGCCTAATGCATTCAACATTATAATAAAAGATTGTAACAAGGGCTATGAGAATTGTGAATGAGAAACTATGGACAAAAGCCAATACATATTGTAACACCATAGGCCACCTCCTGGTTTTCAACCATGGGTCTTTAACAGCATAACAAATATTAACAATTATTAATCATTATTCCAGTTCATCATACTGTATGAGTTTCTCCCAGGCTGAGGCCTCTCAGGTTTACAGTCCTTCTTTCTCTCTTGTCAGGGTCCAAAAGTAGGAGTAGTCTCATCAAATATATAGCTTCATCCTATGGGCACCTGGAATAATTGAGCTAAGCAACAATGTCATCTCTTGCTGTGAGACTCTTTAGAGTTATTAATGTAATATTGAATTCCCTCATTTAATAACCCATGTATTCATTTCTTCACCCATTTTTGTTCAATTTTTCATTTATTTTAACTAAACTTTTCTACTTTCAGAAGGGACATGAAGTTTGGCCACGGTGATGGTCCAGATTGCTGGCAGCAATACTAGTCTGGCAAGTGTCTCCCACTCAGTCCATTCCCATTTACATAAGGAAGAGTTACACAGGTTCCAAACCAGTGAGCTATTTTTACTACTAGACAATATAGCAGTACTGATTCTTAACCCCAATTTTGCTATATGGGGTGAAAGCACCATGTACCCCCATCAGATCTTTAGAAATTCTGACCAAGGTAAAAAATATAGTGACACATTTTGATTAAAAATAATCCCTACTTCCAGTACTTGTAGCTGCAGTCCTTGTCCTAGGACCACTGCATTAGATAAGGAAGAAAAAAAGATTTTTTTTCAGGTAATTTGGGAAAGTACAAATAGTTGTTATAAAAGTGTACTCCTTCCTTTGCAAAAATTGCATAATTGCCTAGTCATACCAGCATATTCCTCATCCCTTCTCCGGACCAACCAGAAAAACAGAAAAAAATAAATAAATAAACCATCTAGTGGGGATGCTCCTTTAGTCTCATTCATATCATGTGATCAGGAACTGAAGCAGACAGACCCACACACAGCATAGCACAGATGCTTTACAGAAACGTTGCCAGACTGCTTTTTGAAGTGGGTCTCTGATCCTGTTTCTTCTCACTGGGTGGGACCTCGCATGTGGGGTCTCCAGATAACCCCATCAATATTCTCTGGTTGACAAAGTTTTCAAACCTCCCTGGGCAGAGCTCCCAGAGGGAGGGAGGGATTGCTATCTTTGCTGTTTGGGTGACTTAGCTGTCCCTACTTTCAGGCTTTTGAGGCTCCAAGGTCACCAGGGGCTGGAGGCTACACCCAGCACAGCACAGCTGCCTTATGAAAATGTGACCAGACTGTTGTTTAAATCAGGTCCACAATCTCGTTCTTCCTCACTGGGAGGAACCTCCCAACCAGGGTCTCCAGGCAACACTTACAGGTGCATTTGGGCATATCTTCCTAGGATAAAGCTCCTAGAAAGTGGAGTAGGTTGCCATCTTTGCTGTTTCATAGCCTTCATTGTTGATTTGATACGGCCAGGTACTGGAAAATCTGAGGTGACTGGGAACTGGAGTGACCCCCAGCATACTGCAGCAGTCCTACAGAAAAATGATCAGACTGTGGGTACCTGTTCCCATATTTACTCAATGGACAGATCCTCCATGCCTTGACCTCCAGTCACTCTCCCTACTGGAACTATTGAGCCAGTAGCAGCTTTTCAGTTCCTTGCATAGAACCCCCAGGGGCAACTGAAAGCTTCTCTGCCACTGCCTCTATAGTGAAACTGCCATTGTCACCCTTGAACCCTAAGTGCCTCATTCACACCTCCAACAAGCTGCAGTCAACACAAGGAAAGAAGGCCCATCTGTCTCCCACAGGTCCCTGTCACCCACCCTGCTCATCACTAGACAGGGAATCCCCGGCATTGGCCCACGGCACAGAACCTCCATCCTGGGGTAACTGAACTGAGTAACTGCTGACCTGCATCCCTCTGGGGAGGAGCCCCCAGGAGATAAGTAAATAACCCTTGGCCACAACCACTACTAAGGTCCCTTCCTCTGAGGCCTCCAAGCTCAGGAAGGAACATGAACCCTGAAATCTCTCCAGAGTTGCAGTGGAAAACCCAGAAGTGCCAAGCCACAATCAACAGCCAACACTCAAGGGTGAGAGGAGCCCACACTTTTAGAGCATTGAGATGAAACATGGCTGACACTGTGAGAAAACACAGGGAAGCCACGCAACTGAGCAGCAGTCTAGCAACTAACCAATATGCCTAAGTACCATGCATTAGATCACACCCCAAAATTTCAACATCAAAAATGCCTCACTAACATAGCCCCCCTGTGAAAACAAAGACAAGAACTCAGCTTCAAGTATAGACCCTGTACAAAGCCTAGGCCCTGTGAAAACGTTCAGAAAAGAAATTGACTGTACTCAACTGCACTGCAGTTAAAGAAACATTCAAATGCAGTAATGAGAAAGAACAAATGCAAGAACTTTTGATAAATCAAACGGCCAGTGTGTTGTATGTCCTCCAAATGACTGTGCCAGTTCTCCAGTGAAAGTTCTTAGGCAGGCTGAGATGGCTGATATGACATAAAGAAAACCCAGAATATGGATAGGAACAAAGGTCATTGAGATTCAGAAGAATGGCAAAATCCAATCCAACAAAACTAAGAATCACAGTAAAATGATACAGGACTTGAAGGATGAAATAGCTAGTATAAAAAAGAACCTAATGGATCTGACAGAGCTGCAAAATACAATACATTATCTTCACAAAGCAATCACAATTATTAATAGCAAAATAGACCAAGGAGAGAAAAGAATCTCAGTACTTGAAGACTGGCTCTCTGAAATATTGCAGTCAAACAATAATAATAATAATAATAATAATAATAATAATAATAAATAAAAAGAATGAGCAAAGCCTCTGAGAAACATGGGATTATGTAAAAAGGTCAAATCTATGAATCATTGGCATCCCTGAAAGGGATGGGAAGAAAGCAAACAACTTAGAAACTTATGTAACCAAACTTCACAGGTATCCCTTAACCTAAAATGAAAGTTTGAAGAAAAAAAAACCAAAAAAACAAAAACACTAGCATTCAATTCAGCCCATTCAGTGGATCTGTTTTTACCTTATTTGATCAAAGTCCTTCGAAATAGGATGTTGTCCATTCACTTTGGAATTGCTCAGCAGGCAGATGAGCCAATTGAACATACTTCTGCTCTTTCAAGGCCTCCTATGCCTTGGGCTCCGCAAGTTTAATAAACTTCTAACTGAATTCTGAGTCTTCTGCGGAGAGAGTCATTTGACTGTGGATAGGTGCAGAATTTTGCTGTTGTTGTTGTAGGAGGATATGAGTGGGTTACCGGTTGCCATCTGTTCTGCCATCTTGGTGACATCACTCTGTCAGCTTTTACTATCCTAAAAGTCTTTGTTTCACACACTTTTGTGAAGTATAGCTTCACTGAATATAGAATTACGGTAGATTTTTTTCCATATCCTTAAATATTTTGTTGTATTTTCATCTGGCCCTTTTTTTTTTTCTGAGGATAAGTCAGCTAGTATGTATATCTTTGTTCTTCTTAAGTGTCTTCACTTTTCTCTTGTTGCTTTCAATGTTTTCTCTTTATCTTTTGTTTTCATTAGTTTTATTATCACATATGTAGGGGAGGTATCTACATATTGATTGCTTTGGCAGATTGCTAAACTTTCTGAATTTGTGTATTAATATATTTTTACCAATTTTTAGGAATTTTAAACTGTTACTGTAATAAAAAAAAATCTCTGTTTACTTGCTGATCTTTCTGGAACTCCATTTATACCCTAGGTTATTGAGGCATTTCATTTATTTATGTCTTTCTCCCTAATTTTTAGAAAACATGTATTCGTATCTCTTCAAGTATTGTAGTCTTTTTTCCCTTGCAATTTCCAATGTTTTTATGTCTACACAACATATTTTTTTCACATATTATACATTTTAGTTGTAGAATTTCCATTTGGTTCTTCTTTACATTTCCTCATTAGCTGCTGGGAGTCCCTCTGTATGTATTACTATATCTGCTATTCTCTTTACATCCTTTAACATATTTACAATATGTTTTATAGTCTTTCTCTGGTAATTCCAATGCCTGGATTGTCTCATAATCAGTTTCAGCTGAGTAGTTTTCTACTTTCTTTATAAGCCATATCTGTCAAGGTTTTTGTTTTTGTCTTTGATTTTTTTCATGTCTTTTTATTACATATTGTAAATGGTGGATATACATGGTAGGAAGTTTGGATAATATTATCTTCCTTTATGTGTGTTATTACTATTATTTTTATTTTTAGACATGGGGTCTCATCATGTTGCCCAGGCTGGTCATGAACTGCTGGCCCTCATGCAACCCTCCCACCTTAGCCTCTCAAAATATTGGAATTACAGGCATGAGCTACGACACCCAGCCATATGTTTTTCTCTTTTCTGTATAACCATAAAATAACTGTCGATGCTTTCAATCTTATGAAGCATTATTTTATTTTTTTCTCAATCTGCAACTATTTCAGTTTTGCCCCCAGGCTTAGGGTATATATTAGTGTAGAATGTAGTCATTCCTCTTAAGGTATGAGTTTTAAAGGCATTCAGATGATGTCAGAGGTGTTCAACATACTGCCTCTACTGTATCTTGCCTAACAAAACAAAGTTTCTCAACATTGTATGTCTTTGCATATCACAGACAAGCAGTGGATATCCTGGTTGCAGCTCAGATTTCCAAAGTCTTGTCCTACACACCTAAAACTCAGCCCTGCCCTAGCATGTATAGAAAGTTCATGTAAAGACTTTTAATACCCCTCTTAGGTCATTCTACTCCTTTATTTTGTCTTTAAAAGTCTAGCTTTGCAACATCCCAAAACTCCAATCTGTGACTCCTCAGCTCAGTGAGTCTACCATATCTTCTCAAGCTCTTCCTAATTAAACTTCAGTTTAAAATGAGTCTTCAGGTCAAAAGCCAGTTCAAACATGTTCTGTTATCATGTTCATATGTTCCCTAATCTGAAGAATCCTAAGCTTCCTGTTGTGCAACAACTGAGTTTCTGACATTTGACTTAAATCAATATGGTTACTAGCTGAGTTGATTTCTAAGGATAGTTTTGATAAGTTCTTATGAAGAGTTTTAGATATTTCTAAAACAAGAATTTTAGAAAATATTTCCAAAAAATAAATTAAAAAATCATAAATCAGTTATTTTAAAATGTGGAAAAAGAAACTTTTTTATTAGACCCATATTTGCTGATCATTAATTGATATATTTTATGTATAATCTATGTTTAATTTGGGAGACAAGCACAAAAAACTTTAAAGTACAGTGATTTAGAAGTTACTGAATAGGACTGGGTCAGGGTAGAGGCTAGATATGTATTAACTACATTGACTCAATGAATTTTTTGTGGCTGTTTCAGTAAAATTTTAAATGGAGGAATTGTAGTAAATGTTAAAACAATAATAAGAAGAAAATAAATAAATAGATAAAAAAGATTAAAAGGAAGGTAATGCAAAAATTATACAGAAAAGTCAGTTGAGTGGATAGTTTGAATAAATAGAACAGTTTTTAAACTGAACTTAAACTCATGCATAATTCTCCAAATGACAGCATATTTCCAAATTTGGATTCAGAGATCATTTACACTTATTCAGAATATTCAAGTATAGTTAAAATGATAACTATCTTACTCTCTGCATAATTTTAATAGCCCATCATTACTGTCCCAAATTTATCATAAAACACCATTAATGATCTATAATCTGTTTAAAAACTTCTTCAGAATAGGGTGACATCTGGTAAATGGATAAAAACCAAAACTGAGCAGTAAGCAAAACTTGTTTCTATAAAGTAGAGATCTCCCTTTGCTCAGCACTCTCTTTTTCTTTTAAAATTAATTCATTTATTTTATAAAATACTTATACTGTTAACTAACTAAGCCAGTCTTTAAACAGTAATACAATATTATAAAAAATAACTGCATTTGGCCAGGCACAGTGTTTCATGCCTGTAATCCCAGCACTTCGGAAAGCCAGGGTGGGTGGATTACTCGAGGTCAAGAGTTCCAGACCAGCCTAGCCAACATGGTGAAACCTCATCTCTACTAAAAATACAAAAAAAAAAAAAAAAATAGCTGGACATAATGGCATGCACCTATAGTCCCAGCTACTCAGGGAGGCTGAGGCAGGAGAATAGCCTGAACCCAGGAGGCAGAAGTTGCAGTGAGCCAAGATGGCATCACTGCACTCCAGCCTGGGTGACAGAGGGAGACTCCATTTCAAAAAATAATAAATAAATAAATAACTGCACATGATGGAACTGCAATTGAAATGTGCAAACAAGTCTTAATAGTTAATGGGGAAAACTAGATTTGTTCTGTGACCTTTAGAATTGTCAAGACATTAAGATTTTTTACTGCATTTTATGAATGTATAGGAAAATGGACAAACTTAAAATTAGTATTTATTTAAATGTACATTATTTAAAATTCTAGAAACATTGACAATTAATTTTTAATTGGTTTTCAAAAACAGAGTAAGAGTGAGCATCTTCTCTCTGCCTTGGTGAATTGTTTCCATACTCATTTCTAAGTTGGAATCAACTTTCAGTATTTTACCAGTTGAACTTCTAATATCAGACAATTTAAGAGTTCCTTTAAATATAAACATTTTTTCCGGTGTCACTTCCTTTGGGAAATCTTTAGCTTTTCATCACAACCACTTTTCTCATTTGTATCAGTAAGTGCGCATTAACTAAGTTCCTCTGTCCCTGTATCTAGTGTCTATTAAAGGAAAATACTGTTAGCACTCCTATTGTCAGCTATTTATTTTGTAACTCCAAATTCATGTTTAATTTGCAGTTTACTTGCAGCATTATCACTTTTTGTTTCTTTGATGAGCTTTTATTGGCCAACTCTCATTTTCAGTTATGTATTTTTGTAAAATATCATGTGGGCTTATCACTGAGAGAGAAGAAAGCAATGCAATTACATGCTTTGCTGTCTGTGCATGAACTGAATGATAGTTCATGTGACTTCTGACAGTCTGAAAAGACAAAGGCATCTGTTATTCACTAGGTGCTTTATAGATTGAAGAATTAGTAGGGAAGTTTGTCCTTTCTGTAATTTGTCTATTAATATATAGTAGTAACTAAAATTTAAACTATTTTGGAACTGGTGTTAACTAACCAGCATAAGTGATAACTAATACTTACACATATTATATCTGTGCAAAGTGAGGACTCCCTGTACTAGATAATGTGTTTATAAGGCAGATACACTCCCTGACTTCAGAATGGAACAAGAAGATATTAAACAAACAAATAAAACTAATTACAAAACATAAGTTCTCTGAAAGAAAAATTAAGGAAGATATGAGAGCCTGTACCAATGAGAAATGAGTTATTCAGAGGAGATCAGCAAAGAGGTCCATGATAAAGGGAACATTGAGTTTGAAAGATGAATTTTGATTAACCTCTCAAACAGTTGTTGGAAAAGCATTCCAAGCAGATGGAACATAAGAGAGGTGAAAAGTTATAAGGAAACAACTCATTCCACTAAGCTGAGAGAAGCCCTTTTGACTGAGCAGCATGTGTGTATGTATGTGTCTGTGTTAGGAAGGAGTGAAATGCAAGAGCTGAGAAGCAAGCAGGGGTCAGACAATACTGGATATTTCTGGTATACTATCAAGAAAAGTGGAAGACAACATGAGAGTTTTGAGCTGAGAAATGATAAATTTGTATTTTATAAGAAAAAAATAATATTTCAGTTCTTTCCTAGACAAAGTAGCTTGTTTTCTGACAAAACAACCTTTTTCTGGAGGCATTGGATTTATTTCTATTTATTGTTTTATTGGATTTATCGTAAGATGTATTGCTATGATTTTTTATGAAAAAGGAGCTCAATAAATTAACACTGCATTCATTAGACTTTCTTTATGATGTGGTTTTTGAAAGCATCAATTCAAGAAATTAAGGCCCAAACAGTTTCACTCATGGTGGATAAATATGTGAAGCATTAAGAATTTAGCAGGTGAAGACATCTCATATTTCTGTAGGTGAGGAAGGGGCAGTAAACTAAAGAGAGAACTTCAATATATTTGACTGATTTCTAATCTGTCCATGTACATGGAGGCACTCTGGAAAGCTGAGAAGCAATTTAAGTAGCTGCAAATGACTAGAGAGATGCTGGAATGTAGGCAATGCAAGCATGGATAAGCATTAAAAATACTTGTTTAGCAGAAACAACAAAATTCATGCCCTAAGTGTAAGAACCATACTCTAAGAGTAAAGACAAGACAAAAATAGACAATGCCTTTACAAGGCCTAAAAAAGCATTTTGACAACATCAATTTGAGTTGCTAGAAATTTACCTATCTGCCAGAATGAAACTTAACATATTTAAAAAGGAAATATAATCACCAAAGCATCTAAAATCCAAAAGTTTTGTAAAATTTCTAGCAAACAGTAAGCGTAACCACACTCATGAAATTTAAAAACTGTTTATGGAAACTTTTATTTCTGATCTAAATGGAGTAATACCAACCAGATGGTTCCAAAAAAATGAAATAATGAATGATTAATTCTAAAAACATATAGAAGAGCTTCACAGGTAAAACTGCAAGCCATTCCTGAGAGAAATTCAAGAAGCTCTAAATAAATAGAATAATATACCATATTCATGAATCAAAACATGCATGCAATATTGATAAAATTTAGTTCTCATGAAATCAATCTATTCAACAAAATTTTAGTAAAAATCATTGCAGGCTTTTTAAAGCAAATTAATCAGCTGATGATAAAATTAATGCAGATATGAAAATAATATAAAACAGCAAAAACATCTTTGAAAAAGAAAAAAAAGAAAGAACCTACTCAACCTGGTTGCATGACATAAAGTTATAGTAATCAAGGCAGTGTGATATTAAAGACAGATGAATCAATGAAAAGAATAAAGAGTCCAGAAATATTCTTGTTTATATGATCAATTAATTTTTTATGAAGGTGTCAAGGCAATTAAATGAAATAAATTATAATATATTGTAAAAATTATGCTGATTTAAAATAAATGAGCCTCAACCTTTACCTGGCATCATAAGTAAGTAAATACGTTGGTCTTCATCAAAATTAGAAGCTTGCTCTTTAAAAGACCCTCGGTATGATAAAAAAGTCAAGCTACAGACTGGCAGAAAGTATTTGTAGAACAAATATTTGACAAAGAAGATCTAAAAAGACTATACGAAGACCTCTTACAATTCAACATTAAGCTTAGAATCAATTTTTTAAAATAGGCCAAAATATTGAATAAATATGTCACCAAAGATGTGTGGATAGAAAACAATCACATGGCAAGAGCTCAGGATCACTTGTTGTCAGAGAAGTATGAACTAAAACCTTGATAAAAGACCAAAACACCCACCAAAATGCCTAAGATTCGAAGGACTGAACTTATTCAAGGGTCAATGAGGATGTGCAGCAAATGGAACTTTCAGACATGACTGATTTGAATGTAACATCTTAATGAGAATAAGTCAGCAACCAGTGGTATATCCATAAAGTAAAATGCTGCTCATCAATACAAAGGAATAAAATATTATTACACACAACCACTTAGATAAACCTTAGAATAATTAGGCTGAGAGAATCAGACAGAAAAATGCACGCACTGCACAGTTTCATTTATATGAAACTCTAGGATGTCCAAACAAATTCATGTGACAGAAAGCAGATCGGTGGTTGCCTGGAGCAGAAGGAATGGATGGATAGAAGACCAAGAGAACAAATGTGCACAAGAGGAATTTTGTGGCTAGTAACTATATTCATTATCATTATTGTTTTATTGGTTTTAAGGGTTATTAATAGGTCAAATGTATCAATATTTACACTTGAAATATGTACAGTTTGTTCTATGTCAATTATATGATATTAAAGCTAGCCAAATAATAAGGAAAGAGAACATTTTCTGTTTGCACTCTCTGGTTACAGTGTGGAGAATGGACTGTAGAAGAAATGAAATGGAAGAAATTATTCTAATGGAAGAAAAGGGAGAATTTTAGCACGCCTCCATATTCTTCTAGAGAATGTGGTAAGCAGAGGTTATTGATTGTAGGGCAAATATAAAGAACTGAGAAGTATTTTGAGGTAAAGATAAAGATAAAGTTAAGCCCTCAATGTTAGATTGGAAACAGGAGGTAAGGATAGGGGAGGAGAAAGGTTAATAAAACATGACTCAGGTTTATTTTGCTTAACTAGAGGACTGAGGTTCTTTCCTACACTGTAGAGAAATCTGGATTAGGACCAAGTTTCTAGGAGAAAACTTTTATTCAGTTCAGTTTTGGAAATGCTGAGCCTGTGGCTTGCTTAAACCCTCACGATTGGAGGGGTTGAATGGAAGCTTGGGCAAGGAAGCACAGTTTGGAGATAAAAATTTGAGAGTCGTTTGATAGTTGATGGAAAATTAAGCTTTAAAAATTATAGAGAGAGGTAAAGGAAGGAAGTTTTCATTAGAAAGAGAAGAGACCCATGAAAGAGATTTAGCGACTTATAATTTATAAAGAGCAACCAACAAAAACACTACGAAGTTTCTATAATTTATAGTGATCATTTGGCAAATTTGTACAAAATGAAGGAATTAATACATAATAACTTTTACAAAAAAAATTCAGCATCATCATTAGAATAATGCAAATCAAAAACACAAGGAGATGCCATCTCGCACAAGTCAGAATGGCTATTTTTAAATTTTTTATTATGCTTTGAATTCTGGAGTACATGTGCAGATTGTGCAGGATTGTTACATAGGTATACACATGCCATGGTGGGTTACTGCATCCATCCCCCCATTATCTACATTAGGTATTTCTCCTAATGTTATCCCTCCCCAGTCCCCTCAACCCCTCCTCTCTCTGCCTTAGATTTCCTGCCAACCAGTAGGCCCCAGTGTGTCATGTTTCCCTTCCTGTGTCCATGTGTTCTCATTGTTCAATACGCACTTAAGAGTGAGAACATGCAGTGTTCGGTTTTCTGTTCTTGTGTCGGTTTGCTGAGAATGATAGTTTCCAGTTTCATCCATGTCGAGGCAAAGGACATGAACTCATCCTTTTTATGACTGCATAGTATTCCATGGTGTATATGTGCCACATTTTCTTTATCCAGTCTATCATTGATGAGCATCTGGGTTGGTTCCAAGTCTTTGCTATTATAAACAGTACCACAATGAACATATATGTGCATGTGTCTTTATAGTAGAATGATTTATAATCCTTTGGGTATATACCCAGTAATGGGATTGCTGGGTCAAATGGGATTTCTATTTATGGATCCTTGAGGAATCTCCACAGTGTCTTCCACAATGGTTGAACTAATTTACACTCCTACCAATAGTGTAAAAGTGTTCCTATTTCTGCACATCCTCTCCAGCATCTGTTGTCTCCAAATTTTTTAATGATCACCACAGAATGGCTATTTTTAAAGATGTGAAAGATAACAGAGACTGACAAGGTTATGGAGAAAAAGGAATACTTACACACTGTTGGTGGGAGTGTAAATTACTTTAACCACTGTAGATGCCAGTGTGGTGATTCCTCAAATACCTAAAGATAGAAATAGGATTCAGGCCAGCAATCCCATTGCTGGGTACATAACTCCAAAATGTAAGTCATTCTATCATAAAGACACACACATGCATATGTTCATTGCAGCACTGTTCACAATAGCAAACATGGAATCAACCTAAATGCCCATTAATAACAGAGAGGATAAGAAAAATGTGGTAAATATATACCACGGAATATTATGCAACCATAAAAAATGAGATCATGTCCTTTGCAGGGACATGGATGAAGTTGGAGGCCACTATCCTTAGCAAACTAATTCAGGAACAGAAAACAAAATACTACCTGTTCTCACTTATAAGTAGGAGCTAAGTGATGAGAACACATGGATATATGAGGGAAAACAACACACACTAGGGCCTTTCAGAGAGTGGAGGGTGGGAGGAGGGAGAAGATCAGGAAACATAACTAATGGGTACCAGGTTTAGTAGCTAGGTGATGAAATAATATACACAACTAACCTCCATGTCATACCGTTATCTATGTAACAAAACTTTCTACATATCCCTAAACTTACAGTATAAGTTTAAAAATAACTTTTTAATCAAAACCCCATCATGTTGGCATTTACTCAGTACTGAAGTAGTTTTTAATGCATATTAGTATTTTTTGGCTTTATTAACCACACATTGGAATGTTATCCTTCCTCCATCTCCATTCAAGTAACTGACAATATCGTTAGAGATAACGTGCAGCAAAACAAATAGCAGTTTGGTAGATTTGTAAGCAATAATCAATATTTGTTTCTAATGTGCACCAGGTAATGTGCATTTAAATATAGGAAATCTTCTATTTCACATCAATCAATAATAGTAATACTAAAGCTTCAGTGTAAACATTTATGAGTTAGGAATCCCTTTGGTTTCTTGTAAAAAAAAATAAAAAAATAAAAACAAAGCAGAATCCTCTTAAAACAACGGAAATCTTACACTAGACATACAGTTGTGCCATTAACAGAACACCATCTTTTGTGGAAATTTTCTTTATGGAATGTTCATTTGAGCTTTATGAAGTTCAGAGGTACATGTGCAGGATGTGCATGTTTGTTACATAGGTAAACCTGTGTCATGGCTGTCACACTGTACAGTCTTCATGGAGTTTCAAAATACATTAGTTCATACTATTACCTAACAACTCTGAATAAATATTTATTGTTAGACATTCCTCTTTATACAGTGAATCTAAAAAATATTGCTATAATTAAACTACGGCTTAAGGGCATTTTCTTACAACTTCATTAAAGCACTCGTAAAGTTTACATCATATAGCTTTGCATTAAGAGAGTTAAGAGAACAAACCCGTCTAGGTTTCTCTTGGGTTTTGGAGTCCATCACTAAATCTCACTTCATTCTTCCTCTTTCTTCTTAAACCCCTTTACTTGTAATTATATATTTAGTTATATAATTGTCCTAAGACTTTTTTTTTTAACATATCACAATATCATCTCCAGTTTGAATAAATGTCCTTGTGTGCTGCAAAGCCTTATAACATCAGTATGCACCTTTACTGACCAAGTATGTCAGAGAAAAAAATAAAGACATTAAAGATGGGAAGAATTAAATGAGGGGAGTGGAATTTCCATCACTGGCAGGAATGAATCTAATGACTGTCTAGATTTCTAAGATTCTACTTTTATACTTTGCCTCCAGGAAATTCTCTAGCAGTTAAGCAACTGACTTTATCCTGGGACACATCTAAAAGACACACACATTGAGGTCGGCTGACTGCCTTTCAAGGAGTCTGTAGCAAATTTATCCTCAGCTTATGAAAAATAAAATACATGGAGTTTTGGGAAAAGGTAAGTGCTGCAAGTAATACTTAATACTCCAACATTAATTTACGATCAATCATGATGAAGCTTGTGTATCAATTGATACATAAGCAGAACTAAGATGAGGAAATAAAATTTCATTAAAATGTTAATATAGGTCTATTGATTCACTTTGTCTTCTTCCATTTAATTGAGTGTTTTATTTTCAAGTATATAGATCAAGAGAATATGGAACCATGATTTTATTATAAAATACAGTTCTTTTTTCTTTTTGCTTCAGGCTGTTACCCATAGGGCTATTAAGTTTGATTGGGAGATAAAAATAGAAAGTTTTGACAGGTGTAGCCTAATAAAGAGAAATTGAAAATAGGACCAGAAACAAGTTTGTAAAGCTTAAGAAAGGAGATTCATTTTGATGTGTTTGTATAACATCTGCTGTAGTACTTCTCTTAAATAATATGCAGATGTACACAAAGCCAGTATACAGCACAGAATTATATAAGGTGCTTTTAATCCCATCTATCCCAATGGGTAGTTTATATACTATTAATTTCCAGACTAATAATTCACGTGGTCCCCCTCACTATCTTGAAATAAAATTTATTAAAAATATACCCTGACTATATACATATTGTCTTAAAATTAATAAAGTCTTAACTATCATATAAATCAGAAATAAAAAGAAAATGTCTTCAAATAATGTGACTTTCAATATGTGAACTTTTGGACACACCTACGCTAAAAAAATATAATGAAGTCGTAAAATACAACTACACACAGAACCACCATGAATAAGGCATCTATAAACGCACACTGGATTATGAGTGTTGCATTTAGGAGTCCAATGTCCGGCAACATTAATTTTTCTGATATTCTTTTTGAATGGAATACAATTTAGGAAGAAATTTCAATCAAACCAAAGTATAACCATTTTCAGGGCTTTCATGGGAAATTCACAACTCTTAAACCTGTGAAAAATGATTTGCTTTTATAAGCAAAATAGCAGGATATTCAAATTATGGAAAATTAGGACACTTCTCAGTGGTATAGGATTGTCTTCTAGATATCTATAAACCTTGACCCCAACAGTTAAATAGCAGTATGCTCTTCTCTAATCTACATGACAACGAAAGAGTCCACGGATTTAACAAAAATGCGTTTAAATATGACAGTCCTTTAAGAACCACTGACTTAAAGGGCCACCATGTGAATTCCCGTTTAGCATGTGAATGGGTTTTAATTTTGCTTATAAGTAGGGAAAATATACTTCAAAGCAAATCTTTAGCATGACAAAGAATTAAAAACTGGAGTCTCTTTCTATGGGGAATAAAAATCCAGAGGTCCATCTTCTTACTCTCCAACGCTCTAAACCAGTGTTGCCTAACAGTGATATGCCAACTAGTGATCTTATGCAAAATGTTTGTTACCAGTCTGAAGGGATGTACAGAATTTGAGAGTGATCATTTAGAAGTTTTCCAGATGTTGAACAGAATATTTTTATGCCTGTTGAATCTGTGATAACAGAGTGGGAATTGAAATTTCTATTTTTATTTCATTTTTTTTCTCATTCATTTTCATTGTAATTTTCAAAAGTATTGACCTCATGTACTGAAACATCACATTGTACTCCGTAAACATACATAATTACGATGTCAATTATAAATACAACTTTAAAAAATCACATCATACTCTGTAAATATATATATATATATAATTATTTGTCAATTTAAAATAATTTTTTTAAATAGCTTTGGTTCATGACAGATTGGAAAACATAAAATGCTTATCATTAATTCTAGCTAATTGTAAAGCCTTGCCCTGGATGATGTCTGTGGCTGTACTTCAGAAAGACCTCCTGGATATCTATGCAGGTTGTGAAATGAATGCCTTAGTCACATGTGCGATCTGAATTTTCTCTATAAGGATGGAGAAATGAATGCCTTAGTCACATGTGCGATCTGAATTTTCTTTATAAGGATGGAGAAAGGGTACAGAGGGAATATCTCGCTTTGGATGTAAATCCATCCTGATCAAAAATAACTCTTAGAAAATAAAGGAAGCAAATGTCCCAGCTATTCTCCCCCTTCTTTTCTATTTCTCTAGTTCTGAGCATTCTCTCTTTTCCTGCCACATAACTAGAACTGTCTCTCTCTCATTCTCCCATTACTCAGATAAGTGCTTGCTGAGAAGTCACCATATTTCATGATTAGTACTGAACTTTCACCAGCTATTTAATTGGTTGTCTCAGTACCTTTCTGATATCAGTACCTAACTGATATCCCCTGGTTAATAACAAATCAGTTTATTAAAATCAATAAAACTAGTTATAAATTGCAGTGTGCTTACATTCTGTAGGTATTTTTCTTTTTAAAAGCAGTAATGTCAGCATTCTCTAGTATTGTATCTTTATTGGGGCAAATTAGGGCTTTATAGGCTACCAGAAACAATTATGTTCACAAAGCACCCTTAAATCTTACCACTCTAACATTTTCACATGGGCTTTGTTCTCTCTCCCTACATTTAGGTTTAAACTTTCTTCTGCTTTTCTTTCTGCAAAATAGTATAGTTCTAGTAGAATGAACAGATGTGCTGCAAAGAATGTTCTCCTTCATAAGTGAGAGCATTAAGAAAGATGAACTCTGGTAAGTAAGAAAGGAAAATGGAGACATGTTGATTACTAATGCATTGTCATTTTTAGAAAGTAACACCCATTTCTGTATCATGTTGGGACTATCCAGGTTAGTGAGTAACATTTTAGAGTATATAGACTCTCTGAAGAAGGTTGTGAAAGGAAAAAAATAAAGAAGGAAATAAAAGAAACAAATTATAAACAACCAATATATCAAAAAATTTTAGGGGATTTTTGGACCTTTGAGACTTACACACTACATGCATTAAACTAGGCTAAGAATGTCTTTTCTACACAAACAAGAAAGGAGAAAAGTTGGCTTTGTGTAGAGAATGCAATGGAAAAGTAAGTCATCCATTCATAATCCTTTCAAAATGTAGAAGAGCTACATAAAATGCAGATGTACTGCCATTGATAGCATATTCAAAGACCTGCATCCTCCAGAGTTCTGTTACACTGAAGAAACTAGGCTAAGATAAAAACAATTTTACAGATCGATACCGTTTAGAAGTAGTGATAGTGAGATGTATATAGGTAAATCTGTGTACAAAAATATGTGTTTTAAGAACGTAAATGTTATGTTTTGAAGTTTTTTTTTTCAAATACGATGGAGAAGCATTTGTTCATTGGTTAGCATAACAATGAATCTGAATCTAGAATTCCGCTTTAAAAAGCTTTATTGAGAGTGACACAAACAGAACTCTTGAGAAAATGACAAGATGCATCTTGAAGGTTAGAGATTGAAAAGGAAGAACAAAAGATTGTATAACAAGAGAATCCTCATATCTGTAACCTGTTATTTTCTGTTTGAAGGATGTGAATTACGGTATCAGTTCTGGAAGTCCAGTGAGACCGTGGTGACCCAGTTTCATTCCATAAACTACCCTATCATTTCTGTACAATCAGAGGATGACTGCAAAATTAAACCGCCTGAGATTGCATAGACTCATGAATCTTAAATTGAGAAAGTTGCAAATACCTGCTGAAAGAAGTCCCATCTAAAGAGTTACCTCTGTAATAAGAAATTTCAGAAATAGATTTTAGATCTCTGTAACACTGTTTACTAAATGTGTGGGATGTGTGATGTGGGGTGTGTGTCTGTGTGTGCATTTGTATTGGATATTAAAATACTAAGCTCTAATGGGCTTAGCAGTTCATCTAAGATAACTACTAAAGTTAAGGAAACAAATTGAAGTGGTCTCCAGGTGGGTAAATAAGTTTGCATGCATATATTCTTTACACCCAATTTCCACAGGAAATTCTAAAATATTTTATTTTAGTATTTCAGCTTGATCTCCATTATTTCAACAATATAGGATTAAATCATGCAAAATTGACATATGCAATTTAAATTATAACTTAAATGACAATTCTCTAAAATTCCAAAGTCCTCCTTCATTCTTAAACCTACCTTTGCAAAATAAATAATAAATAAATAAAAATAAATAAATAAACCAAATAATGTAAGCTACTCAGGTAAGTAACAGTTATTACCTAGCAGTCAACTTTTAATGACAATCAGATTGTAGATTCTGTCTTAATAAGTCTCACTGCTCTCATTTAAATTGTTCCCTATTAATCTTAAATTGCTAAGGATTTATATTTCTAACAAATAAATTAATTTCACCATTAAAAATGATGATTCTGGCTATGGTTTGAATGTGTCCTGTTGAAAATTTTGGTGTTGAAACTTAATGATTAATGTAATAATTTTAAGAGATGGGGTCTTTAAGAGGTAATTAGACCTTGAGGGATTTTCCCTTTATAAATGTTCTAAGATAGTTCTAAAAGAGATTTCATGCAATGATCAGCTCCTTTGCTCTTTGGCCTTGTGTCATGTGAATCCACAGTGTTCCTCCCCTGTGGAGGATGAAGCAACAAGGTACCATCTTGGAAGCAGAGAGCAGCCCTCATCAGACAGCCAAGCCTGCCGGCACCTTGACCTGGGATTTCTCAGTCTCCAGAACTGTGAGAAAATAAACTTCTCTTCTTTATGAATTATCTATTTCAGGTATTTTTGTTGTAGCAGAATAAGAGGACTAAGACAATTCCTTCTCTTTCTTGATCTTTAAATATCAGAGTTCTCCAGAGCTTGGTGTCTGTCCTACTCACTGTCTATTTTATATATCATCTTTCCTGGTCTTGTCCAGTTTCATAACTTTAGATATCATCTCAGTTTCAATAACTCTAACATGTATGTCTCCTGTTAAGATTGTTCAGTGGACTCTAGATTTATATATGTAACTCCACTGGAAATCTTCAATTCTCCAGAACATATCTGAAAATCAGTATGTCCAAAGCTTAAATCCTGAGAATCCTTTCAAATTTGCTCACCCACAGCCTCCTCCATTTCAATTAATGGCATTCCATCCTCCCCGTGGCTGGGGCCAACTGCCTGACTCTTATTCTCTCATAACTTGAACTATTCCATCATGAAATACCATTGAAATAACTTCAAAATATATCCAGAGTCATTTTGCTTTTTAAAAAAACTATTTTTCTGGTTATTTTCCTAAGCCCCTAATCTATGACACTAATATCATTTACCTTGATAACTAGAATAGTTTCCTAAATAATCTCTCTGATTCTTTTATTAAGAGATTTCTTAATAAAATGAAAGATGGCTGATCACTAGCAGCTCGGGATTGTAGCTCCCACTGAAAGCGCAAAGAATGAGAGGACGCCACACCTTCACATGAATTCTTGTTGCTCACGCACCAGGAGATTCCCAGCGGAGGAGCCCCACGGGTCGCCAGCGCGACTCTTGTGACCAGCGAGGTGGTTTTGCCGGCGCCTTGGAGCGACGGTTCTTGGTGCAGAGTCGGAAAAGCACCATCAATCTTAACGCCGCTGATTTGGTCGGTGCAGTGGGTTGCTCAGATTTTGGCGCTGAGAATCAGTAAGTTGGACGTCCACTCAGAAACCTAATTACAAAGACGGTGAATTCAAAGACCACAGATGGATAAATTTATAACGAAGGGAGGAAAACGGCCAAAAAAGGCTGAGAATGCCCAAGATCAGAACGCCTCTCCCTCAGCGGGGGATCACAGTTCCTCATCAGCAAGGGAATAAGGCTTGATGGAGAACGAGTGTGTTCCAATTACAGAAGCAGGCTTCAAAATGTGGATACTGAGAAACTTCTGTGAATTAAAAGAACTTGTTTTAACCCAATCTAAAGCAACTAAGAACTTCGAAAAAGGATTTGACGAAATGTTAATAAGAATACACAATTTAGAGAGGAATATAAGTGAATTGATGGAGCTGAAAAACACAATATGAGAACTTCGTGAAGTATGCACAAGTTTTAACAGCCGAATTGATAGAAAGGATATCAGAGGTCGAAGACCAACTCAATGAAATAAAACAAGAAGACAAGATTAGAGGAAAAAGGATAAAAAGGAACGAGCAAAGTCTCCAAGAAATATGGGACTATGTGAAAAGACCTAATCTACGCTTGATAGGTGTACCTGAATGTGACGAAGAGAATGAATCCAAGTTGGAAAATACGCTTCAGGACATTATTCAGGAAAATTTTCCCAGCCTAGTAAGGCAGGATAATATTCAACTCCAGGTAATACAGCGAACACCACAGAGATATTCCTCAAGAAGAGCAACTCCAAGGCACATAATCGTCAGATTCACCAGGGTTGAAATGAAGGAGAAAATACTAAGGGCAGCCAGAGAGAAAGGTCAGGTTACCCACAAAGGGAAGCCTATCAGACTTACAGCAGATCTCTCAGCAGAAACCCTACAAGCCAGAAGAGAGTGGGGGCCAATATTCAACATCCTTAAAGAAAAGAACTTTCAACCCAGAATTTCACATCCAGCCAAACTAAGCTTCACAGGTGAAGGAAAAATAAAGTTTTTTGTGAATAAGCAAGCACTCAGAGATTTCATTACCACCAGGCCTGCTTTACAAGAGCTTCTGAAAGAACCACTACACATATGAAAGGAACAAACAGTATCAGCCTTTCTAAAAAAATTATCAAAAAGAGCATCAATATAATGAAGAATATACATCAACTAATGGACAAAATAGCCAGCTAATGGCAGTATTAAACTCACATATCTTATTATTAATTCTAAATTTAAATTGACTAAATCCCCCAATCCAAAGACAGGCAATTTGAATAAAAAACTAAGACCCATCAGTATGCTGCATCCAGATCCATCTCACATTCAAGGATACACAAAGACTCCAAACAAGGGATGGAGAAAGATTTACCAACCAAACAGAGAGCTAAAATAAATAAATAAAAAGCAGAAGTTACAATTAAGCAACAAAGATCAAAAGAAGCAAAGAAGGACATTATATAATGATAAAAGGATCAATGCAACAACAAGAAGAGCTAAAGATCCTAAATATATACGCACCCAATACAGGAATACGCAGACATACAAGACATAAAGAGACTTAGACTCCCACATAATAATAGTGGGAGACTTCAACATTAATATTAGACAGATCAATGAGACAGAAAATTAACAACGATATTCAGGACTTGAACTCAGATCTGAAACAAGTAAATGTAATTAACATTTATAGAACTCTCCACTTTAAATATACAAAATATACACTCTTATCAGTACCACATCATATCAACTTAGAAGTTTAAAAGAAATCTTGGTTGGCTCCTTGTGGGCTATTCTCTTCCCTCATTTTCTTTCATGTCTCCATTATTAAGGACAATTATAGGCATACCCATATTTAGACTGCATTCTAGCCCGGGCAATAAAGCAATACCCCCATCCTCTCTCCCTCTTCCTCTTTCTCTTTCTTCCTCTTCTTTATTCTTTTTTTTTTTTTTTTTAGAAAAAAAAAAGAGATTTCATGCAATGATCTTCTTCTTCAATCTATACAGAAGAAATTGATTGAGTGACTGTGTGGTTTGTATTTCAAAATATAAGCAGTATCATATGCCTCTGCCTATGTCCCTGCAAAGGCTTCCCATCTCCTTGAGCATTTCAATGGTGTAAAAGGTTTCCTATGGTCTCCCCTATCTCTAGCTTCTATGATCACACTTCCTACTGCTACTTGTATACCACTCACTTTGCTTGGTCCCGCTGTACTCTTGCCATTCCTTGAACTGACAGATACATTCCCCCAAAGAATCTTGTCTTAGCTGTTGCAGCTGTTTGGAAAACTCTCTAGACATCTGCATGGCTAACTCCATCATGTACTTAATGTATTTGCTTTACTTTAATGTCATATTCTTGCTGATACCTATCCTGAATACCCCATTTAAAATTGCAGTTTGCAACCTGGGTAGCTCCCATGCATGTCAAATCACCTTTACCCTGTTCTTTTTCAGTATTTTTTAGTATTTATTCTCTTCCAATTTTGTACATAGCATACTTATTCTGTTTATTGCTCATTGTTTCTCCACACATACAAACTCATATGTAATCTATGTCAGGACAGTGATCTCTTTCTCTTGTATGTGTCACAACATTTTAAGATAGTTTATGCAATAGGAGACATTAAATAAGCATTTCCTACTTAGAACTTTCATATATATATACCCCCTCCTTTTTTTTTTTTAGCTTTTGGAGAATATTAGGCTTTGTGGGAAGGCTAGCAGGGAGCAATGCAAGGGACTTAAGTCAGTTAAATGGTTCTGTTTTCCTTTAGCGTTACCTAATGAAACATTTAAGGACAAACACTTCAATGCCATGCTTCTGGAACTGGGGTAGGTGTGACATCAAAGCTATGCCATGATTTTCAAGAGGTTCTCAGCCGATAGAATAAACCTGGCTAATCTCTTCAATTAAATTCATGTAAAAACTTTGAAAAAAAAAACATGTTTTATTCCAAAGCAAACATAAACTTGTTAATCATAGAATAGAAAATTGGACTTTTATTAGAAAAAAAAAAACCAGTAGATTTCAAAAAACAAAGACATTTTGCTCTTCACTCTTTACATACACCAAAGTATGTGTAAACTTACAGGTTGGTTTAAACAATCAGAACTTAGTGAAATTTAGTTAAATCTTTTCTGCCTTTAAAGGCATTAGAGACTGAGAACACTCTTCATGGAAGAAAATCTCTTAACTTAATTTTGGTATTTTGACTCCTAGCTTATTTTTTTCTAAAGAAGAATTATTTACTTTGTTATTTATTCATATTGTATCTAGATGTTCAGATACTAGTTACTGTTTGATTGTTTGCTATTGTTAACATATGTCTGTTGCTATTGGCATAATCACTTTTTTTAAGAACATTAAACACTATGAGAACTAAACATTGGACTAAGTGGACTTTGATATGTTACACTTTACTGACCACAAATACACAGTTTATTGTTAGGCTGAAATGTCTCATATTTTCTTTAATTATAAATAGTTTGACCAAAAGAACAATGGTACTTATTACTATGCATGATAATAATTGGGTGCACCAAAATTAACATAAATGCAGGTCTTAAGAGCCATCATTGCTTGATACATAAGCATCAATATTTATTCTTAGAAACCTGAAAATAGCTTCCTATGTATGAGTAGGCATAATTGGAAAGTAATATGCAAGCCATGAAATTATCAAAATCTAAGTAAAAACAAGGTATTGGGTTGCTGATACTGGTCTTCTAATTATTTTACTTGTAACTCATTCCAATCATGCAGCATATATATAATCCACAAAACTGCTATTTGCCTCTGATAAACAGACCCTGTTTGAGGGACTACTAAGGATTAAGTATTTAATTCTGTTGGTTTCACATGTGCCAACTGAGTGTCATAATAATTTTGTACTTTTTAGCTTGATGAGCCAAACTGTTCTGACAATTCTTTGCATCTTCAGTCACCCGAGGATTAGGCATAGGCTGTTATCCAAATCTCATTTAGAAAATATGTATCTCTTCTAAAAAAACTCAGTCAAACTTGTTGCACAGCTTTCTTCATCCTGATAAGTAAGACAGAGAAGTATATGCGATCTCTGCTCCTCAGGAGCTTACCTTCCAAAACAGGAAAACACAATTAAGTCAACTAAGTAGTCACATTTTACAGGACTAGGAAAATCATTTCATATGCATTCTTTATTGGCACTACTGGACTTGCTTTAAATTCTTACAAAAGAAATATTTTTTTAACAAAAGGAATATTCATATCTAACTTCTGCTCCCTGAAGGAACATAGCAGGTATATAGCTGGTTTTCACTGATGAATGGTTTCTAGTTTGTGTATATGGACCCCTGAGAAATTGACAAAATGTATATGTAGACCATATGTGTTCCATAATACCAATAATGTATCCCAAACACACGATCTTCTGTCATTTTGTGTTTTCCAGTCACCAAAACATGGAAATACATGTTGCTTGCTCTGAAGATTTTGAAGGTCTAACAATAGAACAAAAACTTAAAAACTTGAAAGGACTACTATGGGTCCCTTAAAGAGCAGACACTATTCACCTGGCTCAACTTGGAGATATAGACCCTTGACTGACAAGCTTTTTTTGAGACAGACTCATTCTGCCACCCAGGCTGGTGTGCAGTAGTGTGATCTTGGCTCACTGCAACCTCTGCCTCCCAGGTTCAAGCCATCCTCCTGCCTCAGCCTCCTGCAGGTGTTTGCCATCACGTCTGGCTAATTTTTGTAGTTTTAGTAGAGATGAGGTTTCACCATGTTTGCCAGGCTGGTCTCAAACTCCTGACCTCAAATGATTCACGCACCTCGGCATCCCAAAGTGCTGGGATTACAAGAATGAGCCACCATGCCACCCACTGGCTAGCTTATTCTAATATGCAGTGTTCATACATGACACAGGTTGTGTTGAAAATTCACCATTTGTACGTTCAAAAATGTATTGTTTTTCAATATTCTGCCAAAGAACAGAGCTGAGAAGAGTATCTTAGACATAAATTGAAGCAAATGAGAAGAAATGGAGTCAAGAAAAATTGCGATAAACTAATCATCACTATTTAAAGAAGATGAAACAATTGAATTGAAAAAAAATATCAGAACAAGAGAGTGTGTAAAGAATAGAACAGGTTACCATAGACCACAGTCTAAAGGTGAGAATACAGATGTAGAGTTGAAATCCAAGAGTCAGAGTTATTCTCATCTGCCCAATCATTTTGACTCCATCACTTCATAACAAAATAAGATTAACCAACTAATGATCATGTCATTTGCTCACTTGAAACCACAATATATTTAGAATTTATAAATCATTAAAAATAATTAAGAAAATCAATTTCTAAGACCTCAGTGCTATAGATAACATTTCCTAAGACTGAACTACATGTGTGGTTCACCTGTATTTACAATAATTTTCTTCCACTTTATACAAAAAAGACATGCATTTTACCTAACACAAATCTTATAATGGTGACTTGCCCATAGTGAAAGGCTGTAAAGTCCTGTTGGTTGACAACTAAAGGAAGAGTTTCGTTGCAGGCACTAGAGAGCTCATCAAATAATCCATCTATTTTTCCACATTTCTCTAGTCTACCCACCCTCCATTAAGTGGAGCAACAAAAATAGTTCTTGGTGATGGGCTCTGGGTAGAAGTGTTAGGTATCACTTCCATTCTAAAACACAGATGAAATAGAATGCCACTCTTCCCCTGCTTCCTCTCCTGCTATGGCAACTACACCACTGGCATTCCAAATGCTAGGGTCATCATCAAACAGGGTCTCTTGACGTGACCATGTGACTATAGTAGAACACCCCCTAAAATGCACACACACACATATGCACACTAGCCTTTATCTGGCATATATGAATAGCAAGAAAAAAAACTGTTGTGTTAAGCCACTGAGATCTATGGTTGTTGCTGAAGTATAGTCTTATACCTGTGTATAATTTCCAAGACCATATTAGTGTTATACTAGAAAAGTACTATGTGTTAATTGTCTCAAAGCAACAACTCAAGATATGCTTTTCTCCAGATATATTTTACAGCTGAACATTAACTAGGTTAGGGCTGAGATGACTTATATTAGTGAATTCTGTGAAGTTATTTTCCCTATTTTGCTACAAAATGGATTTCATCAGAAGTGATTTTTGAAGCTGGAGACATCACACTGCCCAACTTGAAACTACATTATAAGGCTACAGTAATTAAAACAGCATGGTACTAGTACAGACACATTGAAAAATTGAACAGAATAGATAACCCAGAAATAAAACCACACACTTATAACTATCTAATCTTCAACAAAACAATAAAAACAAGCAATAAGGACTCTGTATTCAATAAATGAAGATGAGATAACTGGCTAGGTATATGCAGAAGAATGAAACTGAGCCTCAACCTTTCACCATATAAAAAATTAACTCAAGATAGATTAAAAATTTAAATAAAAGACCTAAAACTATAAAAATCCTAGAAGAAAACCCAAAAAATAGCCTTCTCACCATCAGCCATGGCAAAAAAATTTTGGCTAAGTCTCAAAAAGCAATTGAAAAAAGAACAAAATTGACAATTGGAGCCTAGCTAAACTAAAGATTTTCTGCATAGAAAAAGAAACTATCAACAAAGTAAATAGACAATCTACAGAATGGGAGAATATATTTGTGAACTATGCATCTGACAAAGGTCTAATTTCCAGAATTTATGAAGAACTTAAACAAATCAGCAAGCAAAATCAAATAACCATATTAAAAATGGGCAAAGGAGATAAACAGACACTTCTCAAAAGAAGACATACAAGTGACCAACAAACATATTAAAAAAAAAAAAAAAAACTGCTTCACATCGTTAATCATCAGATCAATGCAAATCAAAACCCCAGTGAGGTATCATCTTATACTAGTCAGAATGGCAATAGCCATTATAAAATACAAAAATAAATAAATAAATAGCAGATGCTTGGCAGGCTGCAGAGAAATGGGAACACTTACATTGTTGGTGAGAAAGTAAAGCAGTCCCACCACTGTGGAAAGTGGTTTGAAGATTTCTCAAAGAATTTAAAACAAAGCTACCATTTGACTTAGCAATCTCATTATTGGGTGTACACCCAAAGGAAAATAAATCATTCTGCCAAAAAAAAAAAAAAAAAAAAGAAAGAAAGAAAGAAAGAAAGCATGCACATACATATTCACTGCAATGCTATTCATAATAGCATAGACATGGAATCAACCTAGATGCTACCAACAGTGGATTGGATAAAGAAAATGTGGTACATATACTCCATGGGATACTATAGAACCATAAAAAAGAATAAAATCACATCCTTTGCAGCAACACACATATAGCTGGAGGCCATTATCCTAAGCAAATTAATGCAGGAACAGAAAACCAAATACCACATGTTCTCATAAGTGGGAACTAAGCATTCAGTACCCGTGGACATAAAGATGGGAATAATGGACATTGAGGACTACTATAGGGGAGAGGGAGAAAAGAGGTGATGATAGAAAGCTCTGTTCACTACCTGGACCACAGATTCATTCACACTCCAAACCTCAGCATCACACAATGTACCCATGCAACAAACCTGTACATATGCCCACTGATTTTAAAATATAAGTTGAAATTACTTTTTCAAAAAGTAATTTTTGACTAACCATCATAGAATTGTATAAGGTATTCAACATGCCCATGGATAAATGGTACTTGAAAAAACATCATGGATAGAGAAAACAATATAAATCTATATCAAGGGAAAAAAAAGCATTTGCCATAATAATACCTCCATTACAAGTGTGAAGTTCTATTAATTTTGCCCCAGTGTGGAAATTACATTTAGAGCAGCAAGTTCAATTGAAAGAGTGTCTAATTAAGTTGATTACTACCTACTATCATTTCTAAGGTGTCTAACATATTTTACTAATGACCTAATTCATAGTTCAGAGTGTCTTCTTATTACAAACACTGTCATTATCCTGAATCATTTCTAAAACCATTTATCCCTTCGACATGTTTATAACTTCAACTTCAATGACCAATACATTCACTCTGTTTCAGTCCCATGTAAATTTTTTGGACATACAGAGCAAGGCTTTTACTCCATGATTGCTACTCCTACCATGTATTATGTTTTTCCTGATTTATTTCTACCTCGTATTTATTTTAATTGATAGTGAACAACTATTGAGACCCTCACACAGTTCAGATACTGTGTTTCTTCCATGCATAAAATTTTTGTTACCATTTCAGCCTCTAGTTCAGTGCTCAGTTCATACATTTTTTAAAATGCTAACAATTGCTAGAATCAATAGATAAAGGAATGATGCAATAATACATATGCTAACATTTTCAAATGCAGAATTCTATTTAAGTAAAGGAGTGGATTAAGGAACGTGGAGCCATTGCATCAATTGCTCTGAAATATAGCTACCTTTAGCTCAGTGTCTCTTTTACAGGAGTGTCTGATTATGAGGTGGAATCCTAGTTTGCTCTACAGATAGTATCCTTTATTATACATGACAATGTGAAAGAGATAGGAATGCATAACTGAATTTTAAAAAATTCAAGCATATGATTACATCATTAAATCTGAAGAATGTTGTATGTTAACTTTAACTAAAAGTCTGAGTTTGAATGACTTATTAAATGTCATCTCCCAGTGAGTACTGAGCATGTGTTTGACCTTACACATGAATCTCATGAAACAAGGTCTCTATCCAGCCTGTCCATTTCAAGAGGATGTCATTCTCTGCCTTGATAGGAAGTCTCTATATCTGAAAGGGTTATGTCTAATGGAATTGTTGGCACATGGGTAAAATTGCGTTACTACAAGTAAGTGCTACTTTTGCTGTATGCAAGTTACCAATATTGATGGTATTTAGTGGAACACGATGACTTTTCCAACTGTATAAACCTGTGTCGTTATTTTTGCATGGAACTGTTGTCTTGCAAAATTGTGAAGTAAGGAAGAATATAGCAGATATTTTATATTTTGCATGTAACCACAAGTCTGCTAATACTATGAACATAAGGTTAAGAAACAAATGTTCTAATCGTTTTTTAAAATTTTGCTCTTAGGTTATTTCTCCAACCTAACTGAAACTTAGTAGACTCTTAGAAGATTAAGGTTGGTCTGAGGATTCTCTCTTTTCTTTCATTTTTAAAACATTCTCTTTATGTATAGAAATAGCAGACTGTCCAGCACTCTACTGAACACTAATAAACAGAATTTATATTATCTAAGAGAAAGTTGGAACCTTCCAGAATATGTGATGAAGCAGCCAGTTCTTATAAATGATATTTTCTGATGAAAACCAGAGCACTAGTTTATTCTGAAATATCTTTAGAAACACAAAAAACTATTTTAATTAGGAAATAATCTGTCGTAATGTGTCCCATTTGAACTATTTTTCTCTATTTAATTTCATCCGGGTCTTACGCATCCAGATTTTCTGTAGCTGGTAATAAGTACATGCCTACAGCTGGTTGTTCTCATATCAGCACTTTATAGTAAAAACAACCAAACAAAACAGAGTCCAGGACACAGTCCAGATTCTTGTAACCTTGCTACCTGAGCTGCAAACGTGCATTCAACATTAAGACTGTGGCCAGATACATTTAGTTTCATTGGCATATGGATTTAAAGCTTTTGATAAGCTATACTGTCAGGCACACCAGAAGTCTCTGTTTCTCCATATCCCCTCCATTCCTTTGCCTTCATGGATGTGTTTCTCTTGTCTTTATTATGTGTCTGGTTTCTGATGTTATTTAATACTGAGAACCCTGATTTGGTGATTGCCTGTGTTTTTAAATTGTTGAATTAGTTTTACTCTATTGTGTAGATTTTAATGAATTTAGCAGCAACTTTCTGACACCAGATAGGTAATAAAATTCTGAAACTTAACTCAGCATAGGAAACCTACCACTACCTGCTCAGAGTGTTGCATAACAAAGTGAGGGATGTAGAGCCAAAAAACACGTGCAGAGTTCTATATTTTAAAAATAACCTGCCAGCATAGAGAAAACATGAAACCATTTTCTGCCTTCCAGATATAAAATTTTTTAAATATAAAACCTAAAATCATTTAACCTCAATATAGCCTGGCTTGGATTTCCAACTATGAATAGCAATCACCACACAAAGCATTGATGTAATAAAGGAAAAATAACCAACCTAATTTTGTAAAACTTTAAATGTTAACAGTGCAATTTATAATTCATTTACTTCCATCGTCTTATCACGGTCAAGCATATGAGGACAGAAAAACTTCAAACAGATGGGTATTTTAATGAATTGCTTAATCTCTTCCAGCTCTTTATCCTCAAAGGAATTTTAAATTCACTATTGTAACGCACATATCTTGAATCAGGAAAACTGGTAGAGACACATAGGCAAGTTATTTTCTTTAATTGAAGAGATAATCCGTGTATTTTCGTATTTCCAGTATATCTTTTAAAAACACGGCATTAACATTTAGAGCACTAAGAAAGTAATACAATAATCTGGATTTTCTTGAGCTAGCTGGCCTTTCTTCCCGTGGTATATACAGGGGATTGCCGTCTACCAAGTGTGGCTAGATCCCAGGCAGACTTCTGAATCCTAGAAAGAATAGCTCAAGAGAGCCACCTACTGCTTAAATGGATATCCACTATGAAGGAAAAAAAAATGCATCTTCAGTATCGAATTACGTCAGTTTAATGTTTTTGTCAAAGAAAAACAAAAATACTGTTGTGGCTGTGTTAAGAAACAATAGCCAATGTATCACATGTTTTGTGTTCATTTATCTATTGATGGATGCTAGGTTGCTTCCAAATCTTAGCTATTGTGAATAGTCCTGCAATAAACACAGGATTAAAAAGGAACACAAAATGAGGCTTTCAACGTTTTGAGCTATCCTTGTGACTTGGTACTTTTTGAGGGACTTACCAAAAGCACAGATTACCGAGTAAAAAAAATGTATGAAATTGTCCCAAGTCCCAGATTTAGGTTCTAGGCACTTTATCTCCTCTTCACACTATCGTAGAGCATTTCCTGTTGCTGTCATTCTAAGAAGAAAATACAAGACAGAAGGTCAAAGTGTGTATCCCAAAACAAAAATGTTTAAAAGATTGGCCAGTTAGCCAGACATGTTGCTGAGATCGCTCCTGTAATCCCAGCACCTGGGAGGCTGAGGTGGGAGGATAACTTGAGCCCAAGAAGTAGAGGCTGCAGGGATTGGTTGGCATACTGGCAGTGACAGGATACACTTGGAATACAGACCGGTGCTGGGATTATCAATTGTATCGATGCTGCCATTATCAATTTTATCGATGCTGCCAATGGCTCCTGTATATAGAGTTCTAGATTACAAAACCATGATGGGATGTAATTTTAATGACTGCTTCTATTTTTGTACTTGAAGAATCTGATGCACACAAAGAAGGTGAAATAACTTATTCAAGATCATACTATTATCTAGGTCCAGAACATGCTGGAACCCAGGGATGCCCAAAGTTTTTGTCTGAGGCAACATCACTATGCCCTCCAAATTCTCAATTACATATCCATTAAACATATTTGACCTGTAGCATTATGGGTAAATTAAGGTTGAGAAATTAATTCAAGTGAGTGATATGCAGCCCTGCAAAAAGGGAGCTCCAAGTACCATGGGGTGAAAAAAAACCAGACATGGGTCACACAAAGCAGAATTCAAAGTCCAGATTTCCTTCCATTTTGACTCAGTCACTTACTATGATATTTTCACCAAGGGACTTAAACTTTGTGGACTTGGGTTTCCCAAAATGTAAAATTAAAAAAAAAAAATCTATCCGATGGAATTATTTTAAGAATATAATACAGGTTAAATACTTTGCTCAAGTAGATAACACATGTGTATATGGGCTCATATTATTAGCAAATAAATTACCATAACATCAGGTAAAAGAAGTGAGAAGCACCAAAACACGTACTCAATGCTACATATATTTGATACACAAATATTAATATTATAGAACTATTTACACTGTGTATGTTCCCCTCCTTAAAAATGTAATCTTTCAGACCCAGAAAACATTAACATGAAATCCAGATATTTTTTGCTGTCATTTCACCATTACTACTCTGAGGCTTAAGTTCTTTTACTTGTGACTTACATTTTTTTTATAGCCCTAATAATACTTTTCAATAACAACTTTTCATTTATCCCACAATGAATCAATGAGCAAATTATTAAATAAATTACTTAGCCTACAGAGAGTACATTCTAAGTGACTACACAACTTCCACTCTATCCGTTAATATACATCACCTCCGTTTGCTTCAACACCTTGAAAAATAACACCACGAATACAAGGATTTATCTTGTGTGTACTGGAAATGCTAATGACATCAGTGTTTTTACTCTTACATGCATCCAATATAATTATCCAATACTATAATTTCAAATTTTCCATTATGAGGCAGCATGTATGAGATTAAGATTTTTTTCTATCAATTTCTCTTGAAGAACAAAACTAATATAGAAAAAAATATAATAATACGTTGGAAGCTTTTTGTTCTAGTGTTTTCGATATTTTATTTTGCTTTGTGAATCATCAGCTCATAATTTGTGAAACATTTACCGCTATGTAGAGATGGCCTTTATCAATTGATTGATTTTTCTTGCTTTAATATGTTTCTAGCAATATTTTGATAACTATAGAATCACCTTAAAGTTTTATTTCTTGTTTAAAATTATTCCTGATAACAAACTTAATATTTAAGGGATCATCATTGGGTTGTACAAAAATCATTATAAAATTAGGAAGTTAGCTGGGCATGGTGATTCATGCCTGTAATCCCAGCACTTTGGGAGGCCGAGGCGGGTGGATTACGAGGTCAGAGGTTCAAGACCAGCCTAGCCAAGATGGTGAAACCCCGCCTCTACTAAAAATACAAAAAATAGCCAGATGTGGTTGCGGGCACCTGTAATCTAGCTACTCAGGAGGTTGAGGCAGAGAATTGCTTGATCCAGGAGGCAGAGGTTGTAGTGAGCCGAGATCATGCCACTGCACTCCAGCCTGGGCAACAGAGCAAGACTCTGTCTTTAAAAAAAAAGAAGAAGAAACTATAAAATTATTATTGGGAAATTATAATAAGGAAATCATAACTATAAAGTAAGCAACAAATCCTAAGGAGCAGATGTACTTAATATATGACTTTAAGTTAAAAATTAATTTGCAATTAAAATGAAATTGGATGAGGAGGAGTATTTGGAAACCATGACTTACATTAAACATTCTGGATTGCATTTGTATTATTCCCAAAATGTCTTCTTTGAGTCTATTAAACAACATTATATTCAGTATCACAAACGATGTTTGGGAAAAAAGACATAGAGAGAGAAGGCTGATGACTTTCCTACCATTCATTAGGTGTTCGTTTTTAGCCATTACTAATTAGCTATTACACACACACACACACACACACACACACACACACACATATCACTTCAGTTAAGAAGTAGTGGTGGTAGTGTTGGTAGGGGCAGTGGTAGGTGTGTTGTTAGCTCAATTCTGCTGCTCAAATCAGATTTAAAAATTGGACATTGTTACAAAATAATTTTGTAAAAGTGTAATTCCATCTAAGGAGGAAAGTATGTCATTGAAGTAATCTGAATTCATAGCATCAATGATAAGTGCCTAGTACATTTTTCTGTGGTGCAGATGAAATCACTTGGACCCATGTGGTCCTCAGATTCTTCACTTTTACCTTAAATCACTCATAGAAAATTGATCATATAGTGGTTATAATACATAGCTATCAACCTAGCATTTTTAGTTTTCCAAAAATAGCAACCATATTTCATCTGAACTGGAGATCTCTTCCTGCTGAGATAATAAAACCATTCTCTTCATTATTAAGCACCTTTTTACACCAGGAAAATTTAGAATTAAAAATTGACTAGAGTGTCAATCAAAATTATTGGATTCATATTTTTTTGAAAAGTCTAGCAAAATACTCTTTCATTTTGGGCTTTTTGTCTTGTGCAAAATAAGTGTCCTTACTTATAAAATGAAGAACATAGTCAAGCTAGTTCAGATCAAGTGTTTAATTATGTAGCTGAAATGTTATGTCTCCTGCTCAAGATAGGAGATGATGAGCTGTATAGCGAATATAATTGTCTCTCTCTTTCTAACCTTATGAATTTGTGAACATATAACAAAATCATAAATGAGAAAATAATCTGAAATATTACTTTATACAAGGAGGTCACTATGATTTTGTTCTATCACCATTCTCAAATTCCTTGTGTGATTAAATATTTCCTAGAGGGTATTATCTGCATAGCACTGATACCTCATGGAAAAGAAAAATAAGATGAAAAAGTCTAGTTCTCCACACAGATTTTTTTAGTGGTGTTACTTCTCTCATAACAGTCAAGAAATTTACACATTTATTCCTTTCTAAATACCTAAAAATCTTGCAATAAGAAATTATCATCAGTGCAAGCACTCAGACAATATTGTGAGAGAAAATAAATGTGTGTGTGTATATATACTTATATGGTATACTGTATACTTATACTGTGTGTGTGTGTATATATATGCATACCCTTATAGTGTGTATATTTATACAGTAATCCAAGTATAGAATTGGGAGTATATATATATATATATATATATGTGTGTGTGTGTGTTTAATATATATATATATATGCATGTATGTGCATTTATAATATATGAATATACACTTTCTTGCTACTGTTTCTTAAACTGTCAATCATGTTTTATACTGGGTTTAATGTATATACATATAATTTACATTGCAGATTGTGCCATATAACCAGATAATTATTAAATATTTATGAGAAAATGTACTCTGAATTATATTTTAATTGTTGTAGATTTTTTTTTAAGCCAAATTGTTCTTTCCAACTGAAATATTCTAACTGGAAAATTTGGAACCTTGCAGTGGTGTTTTGAAAGGAGAAGCTTAAAATTGAAGGATATATGCATTTATGATAAGTAAATATACATTTTCATGCTACTGTCTCTTAAACTACCAATAACGTTTTATTTATGAAGCACAGAGGGAAGATGCAGTAAGGCAAATAAAAAGAAGAAAGAAAAAAAGAATACAAAACTAAACTCTGCAAGATCTTACAAAAAAGTAAATATTAACTGGCTATGCATCCACAAGAAAGAAGTCCACACATACTTTGAAACCTCCTCAGAAAGAATATAAAAAGATTAGTAAAATAATAAAAGACTAGCATACCGAGTCTATAAATGTAATCCACCACATAAACAGAACCAAAGGCAAAAACCACATGATTATCTCAATAGATGCAGAGAAGGCCTTTGACAAAATTCAACAGTGCTTTATGCTAAAAACTCTCAATAAACTAGATATTGAAGGAACATATCTCAAAATAATAAAAGCTATTTACAACAAACCTACAGCCAATACCATACTGAATGGGCAAAAACTGGAAGCATTCCAGTTGAAATCTGGCACTAGGCAAGATTACCCTCTCTCACCACTCCTATTCAATATGGTATTGGAAGTTCTAACCAGAGTAATTAGCCAAGAAAAACAAACAAAGCCCATTCAATTAGGAAAGGAGAAAGTCAAATTGCCTCTATTTGCAGACAACATGATTGTATATTTAGAAGACCCTATCATCTCAGCCCAAAATCTCCTTAAACTGATAAGCAAATTCAGCAAAGTCCCAGGATACAAAATCAATGTGCAGAAATCATAAGCATTTCTATGCACCAATAACAGACTAATAGAGAGCCAAATCATGAGAGAACTCCCATTCACAATTGCTACAACGAGAGTAAAATACCTACGAATACAACGAATGAAGGATGTGAAGGACCTCTTCAAGAAGAACTATGAACCACTGTTCAAGGAAATAAGAGATGACACAAACAGAGGGAAAAACATTCCATGCTCATGGTTAGGAAGAATCAATATCATGAAAATGGTCATACTGCCCAAAGTAATTTATAGATACAATGCTATTCCCATCAAGCTGCTAATGACCTTCACTGAACTGGAAAAAACCACCTTAAACTTCATATGGAACCAAAAGAGAGCCCTCATAGCCAAGGCAATCCTAAGCAAAAAGAACAAAGCTGGAGGCATCATGCTACCTGATTTCAAACTATGCTATAAGGCTACAGTAATCAAAACTGCATGATATTGGTACCAAAATAGAAATATAGATCAATAGAACAGAACAGAGGCCTTGGAGGCAACATCTATAATCTACAATCATCTGATCTTTGACAAACCTGACAAAAACAAGCAATGGGGAAACGATTCCCTGGAGGCAACATCCACACATCTACAATCATCTGATCTTTGACAAACCTGACAAAAACAAGCAATGGGGAAAGGATTCCCTGTTTAATAAACGGTGTTGGGAAAATTGGCTAGCCACATGCAGAAAAATGAAACTGCACTCCTTCTTGACACCTTACACTAAAATTAACTCCAGATGGATTAAAGACTTAAACATAAGACCTAACACCATAAAAACCCTAGAAGAAAACCTAGGCAAAACCATACAGGACATAGGCATAGGCAAGGACTTCATGACTAAAATACCAAAAGCATTGGTAACAAAAGCCAAAATAGACAAATGGGATCTAATTAAACTCCGCAGCTTCTGTACAGCAAAAGAAACAATCAGAGTGAACCAGCAACCAACAGAATGGGAAAAAATTTTTGCTGTCTACCCATCTGACAAAGGGCTAATATCAAGAATCTACAAAGAAGTAAAACAGATTTACAAGATAAAATAAACAAATCCACCCAAAAGTGGGTGAAGGATATGAACAGACACTTCTCAAGAGAAGATATTTATGAGGCCAAAAAACATACGAAAAAATTCTCATCATCACTGGTCATTAGAGAAATGAAAATCAAAACCACATTGAGATACCACCTCATGCCAGTTAGAATGATGATCATCAAAAAATCTGGAGGCAACAGGTGCTGAATAGGATATGGAGAAATAGGAACATTTTGACACTGTTGGTGGGAGTGTAAACTAGTTCAACTATTGCGGAAGACAATGTGGCAATTCCTCAAGGACCTAGAAATAGAAATTGCATTTGACCCAGCAATCCCATTACTGGGTATATGTCCAAAGGATTATAAATTGTTCTATTACAAAGACATATGCACATGTATTTTCATTTGCAGCACTGTTTCCAATAGCAAAGACCTGGAACCAATCCAAATGCCCATCAATGATAAACTGGACAGGGAAAATGTGGCACATATACACCATGGAATACTATGCAGCTATAAAAAATGATGAGTTCATGTCCTTTGTAGGGACATGGTTGAATCTGGAAACCATCGTTCTCAGCAAACTGACACAAGAACAGAAAATCAAACATGACATGTTCTTGCTCATAGGTGAGTGTTGAACAATGAGA
The DNA here is from genome assembly GCF_048565385.1 of Saimiri boliviensis. Taxonomy (NCBI): domain Eukaryota; kingdom Metazoa; phylum Chordata; class Mammalia; order Primates; family Cebidae; genus Saimiri; species Saimiri boliviensis. Next base: position 93,779,136 of record NC_133452.1, read on the forward strand.
ACACAGGGACACAGGGAGGGGAGCATCACACACTAGGGTCTGTTGGGGGGGTGCGAGGGAGGGACAGTGTGGGTGTGGGGAGGTCAAGGAGGGATAACATGGGGAGAAATTCCAGATGTAGGTGATGGGGTATGGAGGCAGCAAACCACATTGCCATGTGTGTACCTATGCAACAATCTTGCATGATCTGCATATGTACCCCAGAACCTAAAGTACAATTAAAAAAAAAGAAAGAAAAAAATACAAAAAAATTGAAAGAATAAAAGACTATCAGACTGAAAGCAGGCAACAGGTAACACCTTTGCAAAAATATCATATATGGTGGTCACAAACAAGAAATACATTTATTTTAAAATTTAATTTAAATTTTTAATAAGAAAGGCATTTTTATGATTCAAAAGTGAAAACTATGTAAAAGGAATATACCGAGGCCTTTCTTTCTTTCTTTCTTTCCTTCTTTCTCCTTTCTTTCCTTCTTTCTTTCTTTCCTTCATTCCCTCCTTCCCTCCTTCCCTCCTTCCCTCCTTCCCTCCTTCCCTCCTTCCTTCCTTTCTTCCTTCCCTTCTTCCTTTTTTAGCCTTCCTTTCTTCTTCTTTTCTTTCTTTCATGTGAAGATATTTGGCTCTACATGGCTGCTAACGTCATTACTGTATAAGAACATTAAACTTAAGAAAATATTCTTAATTACATACCTACCCTTGAACACAGTGTCTGACATACAGTTGTTGCTTAATAAATGTTAAACTTACACCTTCATCCAAAGAATTTTGTAATTGTCATCACCCCAATAGAAAGAAAAAAATACTTCATTGACTCTTCTTACTTAAAAAAAGAAGCTGTTTTTGCTATGATATTTTAGGATCCCTAGAATACTGCCCAAATGTTCTATACAATCTTACACTCATGTTCTCTGTGCAAATCTTCTATTCTACTGCACTTAAAATGGTCTATTTTGCTTTGAATATGGTATATTTCTTGCTACCTCTTAATTTAATCACAAAGCTCCCCATTTTCTAGAAAAGTCTTTCTTCAGTATCGTTTTGATAAATTCTAACATTTTGTTATGCTGTTCGGTTTTAGTTCAACTTGAAATCATCTCCAACTTTCGCAACTTTTGGTACTTTCCACTTCAAAATTTTAACAGAACTTAATGCTTAGGCCTCTTATATAAAACTTAGTGTATATTGACATTTTCTAATTCCCATAGATCCTACACTGCCAAACTGAATCGTCACTGAACACATTGCGAAAGCTCTCAACACACTAAGACTATCCAGAACTAAGTAACATCCTTTAAAAACATCTCATTTTTGCATCATTTTCCGTCAGTACAGTCTGAAAGATAATAGCGACAATTTGAGTACCATTCTATTCCATTTTACAGCCGTTTGAATTCAATATAAATAAAATATTTTCAATATGGATTTGGATTCAAACTATGAATTTTGCAATGTTAATATCTTTGGTAGAATTTTTAAAAGAAAGAATTATGTAATGTAAACATTCTAAATATTTATAACCAAAAAAATTCATTTTCAAACACATTCATAATGATAGATTTTATTCAGTATTTTGACATTTGTACATTTAAGACTCCTTAGATACTGAATACTCATATCGTGTCAGACAAATGCCATGAAAATACCATTTATCTAAAAAAATACACAATGAAAAACACAAAAATTATGGGGTTTAGCAGAAATGTTAGAACGATATTACAATAACTTTATTTTTGTTGTAGGGGCTTTTATCTCTTAAAGAACCAGAAATGTGACACCACAGAGTCAAAAATTTCAGAAATAGAATAAACATTCTATATAATTCTTATTATTTAAACTGATTGTGCCTTTAACTTATGGTTAAAAAATAGTAACTAAAATTTTCATTGAATTGAACTTTTCCAAACCCCTAAATTTTAGAAAAAAAAACATATTCTCTAATATGATTCTTATGAAGAAGAAATCTCATTGGAGATGAAAAATACTATTCACCCTTGTTTTGTCATTAACAATGTTTCAGGGTTAATGGATTGAGCTTATATTAAGGAATGGCTTCTTGCTATATGGATCCCTCTATCAGCCAAGAATGGTGAGTACAAGGGAATTCTCTGCTACTTAGAGAATTTCATTAAACCAGCATTTGATATGCATATTGTCCCTAAAATCTGAGATTGCTGTTCTATAAATGGAGTCCCACTGAGGCCAATAAGGCTTCTAAATTCTATATGTCACACCAACTGGAAAAATTACATGACTCCTTATTGGAAATATGGTGTTTTATATAGTACTTATTCCCATATACTGAATTTAATGTGATATCAAATAAAATTTTACATTTTTCATTACTGAGCTAAGCATTGCTACCTTGCTTCTATGATGTATCCATACAGGTGATACAGTAAATAGTGGATATGTTATTTATACTGTCTTATACCTCCCAAAAGGACTTAATTTTCTTTGATACAATACACTTAATGTAGTAGTAGTTTCTGCTCTAGATTAATATTTATTTTTAAAAAATCATTGTTATTTTTTGAGACAGAGCCTTGCTGTGTCACCCAGGCTGGAGTGTAACGGCCTGATCTCTGCTCATGTCAACCTCCTCCTCCTGGGCTCAAGAAATTCTCATGCCTTAACCTCCCAAGTAGCTGGGATCACAGGTGCATGCCACCATACCGGGCTAATTTTTGTACGTTTAGTAGAAACAGGAGTTTCTTAGAGATTGAGTATTCATACCACGTTGGCCAGGCTGGTCTCAAACCTAGATGATCCACCCACCTTGGTCTCCCAAAGTTCTGGGATTACAGACATGAACCACTGTGCCTGGCCTAGATTAATATTTAATAGCATTTTCCCTATTGAGTAATAGACCTGGTTATGAACTTTCGATATCTTCCTCAACTATTACGTGCTATTCAGCCAATTTGCTTGGTTAATTTAAATTTCAATTTTTATATGGAAAAAATGCAGGTAATAACATGTATCTTAGAGGATTTTTCAAGTAGTTATATGAAATAATATATGTAAAATGCATAGCACCATGCATAATACATAATCAGTACTAGATGAAGTCATCTATGCATTATTCAATCATTCAACAAATGTTTGTTAAACACATAAAATATTCCAGCATTTTATCAGACATTTAGATATAGTCATCAGAAAAGGTTATACAATCATATCTAACAATCTCAAAATATTAAGGGACTATAAGAAAATAGGAATGATTTTAATTCATGCTACTTGCCTAACAACATGTATTAGTGTTGCCTGGGATCTCTGGTCAGCACTGAAGTCATTCTGGAAACCACAGAGTAACCATTTCATATAGTGTTATTAATTTTGACAGGGAAAAAGAGAACCCGGAGTAGTGCATTCAGACCCATAACATTTTTATCTGGAAGTCAACCATGTCATTTAAGTTTACCTTTTATTGACAATGCCAGTGACAAGGTGATATCTGCCTTCTATTTGAGTGAGGAGGAGCAGTCTTCTTACAACATGTCCAGTAGAAGGAGAATAAGGATACTTTTAAATGGGCCTAACCACTAACCACGAGTAATGAACAAAATAATACAAGATCCTTGATTTTATTAAGTTCCATTTTTGGAAAGGAGAGATTATAAATAAAAGAAAAATGTAAATTACATTAAATAATAGTGATATTTTAAGGAAAAAGTATATTATATTCAGAAGTTTTCAACAGCCATCCCTCACATTGAGAATAAGTGGAAAATAGACAAAATGTATGCATCTGCTAACTGAGAACATGGAAATTGAGAAGCTAAGAAGCTGGACAAAGATTTTGATAGATTTATGAATTTGGGGATACAATTAGTGCTTAGGCTACTCCATGTGGAAAGAGTTCTGGTAAAATACCCAGGCTTTCAACTGAAACATCAAAAAACTCTCTAGGAGTCAAATTTACAGCAATTATATCAGCCCTCACTATCGGTGTTATCTGGCTTTGAATCATTGAAATCCCTGGTCCATTTAAACTGTTATGGTGTTGATAAATGTATAACTCCTTTCCAGAAGCATAAATAAATCCCCTAGGGAACAATATAAATCTTCCAAAGTTTCAGATTATCTTTCCAAATTTTTCTATCTAACCGGACAAAATAAGCAGATATGTAAAAAATAAGTCATATCTGAACCAAAAACTATTTAAAATATAATTTAATCGGCCAATAGGTGATGTAGCCACTTCACAGAATATGGATTTGAAGAATTTATTTGTTCACAGAATCAAGATGCAAGGCTGGTAATTTTAACAGAAACTGGGAACTAAAAATATTCAAAATAGAAATATAAAAAACCTGAAATTAATAACTCAGTAAATAGATTTGAAACAAACAGCAGATTTACTGTTTGAGAAGACAATTACTGAACTGGAAAGTTAGGCTAGAATTAAAAAATAAATTCAGGCTGAAGCAGAGAGAGAAAAAGAGATGGAACATATGCATGGGAAGTGTGAACAACATAGACATGATAGAGTGATAGGTTCTAATATAAATTCAACTGAAACAGGAGAAGGACAGGAGAAATGGAATAAGTGAAACAATATTTGAAAATATTACACCTGATAACTTTTCAGAGCCTATTAAAGATATTGGGCCAAAGATTCAGAGATTCTATGAACATAAAAGGCAATGGTTGCAAAGGAAAATATACTTAAACATTTAGATACATCACACTAAACTCTTAAGTGTTTAATGTGCTAATTGCTTAATTAAAAAACAAAAAAGTAAGAGAGAGATTTTTAAAAATGTAAACCAAAATGTAAAACATATCTCTGGTTGAGTCAGAAAACTTTCCTTGATAGTATATTATTTTTTTCTTTAATAATTTATGTATTTATTCATTCATTTAATATTCTGAAATCTAAATAAGATCTTAATTCAAGTTTCAGTCTCATGTGGGTGGTCCCAAGCCTTCTTTTTTTTTTCAGTATGTCAGCAATAAAATCCAACCCCCTTAACTTAATATAGTCTAAAAATTACCTCACAGAAAAGTCAGATTTGTATTCTCTTTTCTCTTTAGAATCCTTATGGTTTCACTCAATTTCTTATAAGGCCAGACATGTATGAAAGGACAGACGTGTGTTATATTTTATCTATATGGCTAGGTATTTTATGAAGGGGGATTTTCCAATTATTTACATAGACATAGCACTAGAAACAAAAGATTTTTCTTTTTTGCTTTAAAATTATTTTGAAGATAGGTGAACTGGATATAAAACACTAATTGCACTTTTGGGACTTTGAAGATGTAATTTTATTGTCTTCTACTTTTTATTATTTCTCCAGTGAAGTGAATTGGGTCTGATATATTTTTCTTTATCGCATCTGATATCTTTTCTTTATAATATTATTTTATATAATTTCTCATTTTTTGCTTCTCTATAATGAATAGTCTTTATCTTTTTCAATGGTTTCCAGCTATTAAGGCATCTGCATGCTTTTTAAAATAGTTTTCAAAGTATTTAAGTTATCTATATTGTTCTTACAGAATCAGGAGTATAATATATTGCTCAATAGAGAGTATATAATTAAGTTAAATATGATGAAAGTACTTGATTTTTTTCATTGACTATGATTTGGGTCAAAAGTAAAATCAGATCAAGTTAGAAACAATTTAAAAGTTAATGTCATTCAAAAAGTACAAATTGCAAGTGGGAAGACTTTAACCCAAATGGTAAGAAGCTCACCTTACAAGAGTTACAGCACAGTTTGCAAAGCAGAAAGAAGGAAGATTTTGACTTTTATTATGATTTTTTGTTATACATTAGCCTTTTCTCAAAGATAAGAAGAGCTATTTAAGCTGATTTGTTTAGAGTTTAATGTCACTGAATCATGCTGACAAGAATGTAAAATGTATTTTGTGTTTATAATTAAATATCTTTATTTGTAATTGTTACTCAAAGGAACTCAGTGTAATGCTTACAGTTATACTTGCCTTTGGAACTCATTTGGAAAAAAGATGATAAGGATGATAAAGTAGGTTAATTTTTATTGAGGGTTACTATATGTCAGATACTTTTCTACATGGCTTATCCTACTTAATCCTCACATGCCAAAATAACAACAAATTTTAAGAATAAATTCTATGAATTTCTGTATTAAATAAATAAACTTATTAAAGATTCTAGATTTAAATGAGTTGTTTGTGGTTATAGCAATGGTATAAATTAAATCCATTATTTTAAACGTGGGACTAAATTTTATAACCACATTTTTAACCAACATTCTATATTAACTAATTAATTTTAACATGGCCTCCAAAATCTATTCAATATTATGTTTAAAAAAATCCAAACACAATAGTTAAGAATAGAAATTGATGTCTGGTGTACCTATGGATAATTACAAACAAATATTTGATTATCAATGCAAAATTTTTATTACCACATATACTGTAGCGATAATATAACACTATTAATTCTATTAATAGTTATTAATTCTATTACTTCATTCTTCCACCTACAATTTATTTCCTTTTGTCAACCAGTTTAATATTTTCATTGAAGTAAAAAGAAAAATTTTCAGGGATTGTATCATAAAGAAAATTTATAGTGAACTTTAACATAACACATCTTTTGTAAAAGTATTACAATTTCTGTTATTGTTATAGACGTTTTTTACCTTTATAAACCACAAAAGCATTAAGTAAATAACTGATCTTAGAAACTAAATAAAAATTGTTACAGCTGAGGTATGCCATATGAGAACTTGAATTTTAACACCACATGACACCATTTTAATTGCTTTCTTAATGTAATTAGTTCAGTCCGTGTTTTAGGGGACATATGGTACATTTTTCTGAGAATGAGATTTTTTTCTAGGTTTTTACTATTTTTTACTAGAATTCAGAATTTTAAATTAAGCCTTTCTTAATTTAATCAATTGTACAATTGACATCCTATTTTATTGTGACTTTTTAAACCAAAAGGATCATCATCTAAGATGCTTGCACTTCGAGTCATCAGAGGCTAATGTCATTTTGCAATGTCATAGAGCAATTAGTTTGTAAATTGCATCCTTCCAGAGATTTCTAAGTCCCAAGATGAAAATGGCTTCCTCAATGTTATCAACAGAGTAAATTGTCTTCCTGTCAATGTTTGTCATTTCAAATATTATTTCATCAACACTGAAAGTCAATTTTCCTAAGACCCTTAGAGCAAGCAAAATTACCAAGTGCTTTCATTCTAATTCCATTAGGAAAATGAAGTAAATTCCAGGCAGTCATTTTGAGTGCTTTAACTTCATGTTTTATTTTGGAATTTATGGATCACTTGGAAATCAATTCATAAGAAACAAAAATAGTTTTCTTTGAAAATGCAAATTTCTATATGCAGTAAGGTTGTAAGAGGTTAGACCTATTTAAAAATGCATAACAATTCCAGCATGTCATTATTACTTTTTGTAAGACTTTCATGAAATTTAATATAATTTTGCTAAAACTTCACAGAGAGGAATGACTACGGATTTAGAGTCAGGAGACAGACTTTCAAATCACTGTTCATTATAACCTAATTTCATTCTATTCAGCAAGATAATTGATCTACCTGAGTTTCAAATCTGTTATAATAAAATGAGAATACTAACATAATGCTCACCTGACAGAACTGAAGTATAGATTAAATGTGATAGTATATATGAACATGCTCTTTGAACATGGAAACAAATCTGTAGAGATGTTAATCACAAATAAGCATTTCTTGTCTTTGATAGCATTTAATATCCTGTGGCCCATCTATCCTGAGGTATTCACCCCAAATGTTTAATAACAAAAATCAGGTTTTGTATGTATTCTCTGTAATAAAAGTTTTTAATATTTTTTGAACTTTCTATAATTTCTTCTTCAGATTTTAGGAAGAACTTTGTCTTTAAACTCAACTCAATTCCCCTGAAAGTTAGAATGCCATGAAGTGAAAAAAATTCAAATGAATTTCTCAATTATCTAACTTGCAAATTATCTTTGCATAATTATTAGAAAGGATATATCGTAATTAGATATTATAGCAACTGTTTTCAGTATATGTGCCTTTCTTTCACTTCATATCTATGACCTTTGCAATCAACTAGCCATTTTGCCTACTTTAATTACATTCACACTTCATTATTTTTGCAATTTCCAGGAACTAGAAGTAACTTTTCAGCTATAACTAAATGTAGAAGCAGGGGATTTCAGCCAACAATAGGGATAAAGCAGACATTTTTTTCCCCCGAGTTTCCTCAGGGCTTCGATCTTTAAACAAATGGCAGTTTAAACAAACAGTTACCTGCGTTAGCCACCATCTCCACATCCTTATCATCCCTACTTCTGGAGTTCTATAAGGTGAATAAATCCTACTCTCACTAGTGATATGCCTGGCATAATTCATTACCCACTTCTGCCCAATATTGAAAGAAGAAGCAGAGAGAATGATGCTGAGCTGAGAATCCTTGATAGTCAAATGCAAGCGTCAATTTTCAATGCCTCACTGAATGATTAGAAAGATCATTTGGACAATAAGCCAAGCCTAATATCTAACGTCTTTGAGAAAAGACCAACAGAGTCATACTTAAAGAAGTATGGGTCCCTTAAAGAGCTGTATGGATGTGACTTGGGAGTTGTCAAGAGCAACATACCAAGGTAAAGGTGAAGAGAGAAAACAGAAGGGAGACATAGCTTGCTACACGTATTCATCTCTGAAAAAGAGAGTCACTTGGTGGAGGGAAAATGAGCTGTATTGTTGGAAGAGAAAGTCCTCATTCAGACAACACTGATAGACATCTAGAGCGGTGTGAGGGATGTGGTGAGGGAAGGACATATTATATTATTTTTTCTTGGCTGCTACTTTTTGTTTTCTAAGCATCATTTTAGATCGTTGCAGGGTAGTAATCTGTTTCCATTTTTGGTTCCTGGAATTCACCATCGCAGATGGTATTGTACATCTGGTTATGGTTCGGACCCCCTTTTTCACTTGTTTCTCCTTTTCATCAGGTGGCTCTGCATGCTTTCAGAGCCTGTGGTGGGAATGTGCCATTACTTGATGGTGACATAGATGCAATGCTGACAAGAAGTGGGTCTCTGAATTCAGGCCCAAGATCAGTTTGTTGCTTCAAGGGTTGCCTGCCTTGAGGTGGTTTTTAGTGTTCTAGACACATCAAGAATCTGTAAGAAATAAAATCATGCTTCTGAAACACATCTACTAAAACAACTGTCTTGAAAAGAGGATTTCTACTAGGAAGGTCACTGGGTCTGCGACTCTGTAAACAAAAATGTAATGTTAAGTAACATATACGACCACATTAAAAGGGGCTTCTCTAGTGAGAATACCGTTACCAGAGCCAGTCAATATCTAAGACACTTAGGAAATATACCAGAAGCTGCAATGTTGACCAACACCCTCAAAATACCCCAAACTTTTGCCACCAAACTTTTCAGAAGATAATGGATATCACCCAATAATAATCATTCTGAATTTAATTCTCATTGAGAATTTCGTATTTGAAAACGTAAGTTATACACCCATAGCCTACTTTCAAGAGAGTCTGAATATATGAAAATTCTGACTTCTCCTTGGATAAGAGAGACACATGATGTGAAAAATTAGCAGAATATAGGAGAAATATCCACTATATGCCTTAACAACATGCTTATCACTTCTATCCATTAACACAGTTGAGCTATCCCTGTATTAACAAGACTTCTTTCAACTGGAGGTGTTTTGTAATCTTCACAATGATCAGCAGAGTTGACTATGTCAGTGTCTCCTTCTGAGTTTAGCTTGAAGGCATTTTGCCCACACCTTTCCCTCCGCAGTGACCGCTATGATACAGGAAAATTAAACAAACTTCTTCTCATTAAAATTTTCAAAACTTTTCCTGTATATTTGTAAAGCATCACTACACAACAATTAGTGGGTTTTTTTTTTTTTGTATTATAAAATTTATTACATCAACTCTATTATTTCTCTGGCCCTCAGACACAAACTGAGTTATGCAACTGGCTTTCCTAGATGCAGACAGCATACTGTGGACTTCTGGACCTCCAGAATTGTGTAAGCCAATTCTCATAATAAATCTTCTTTTACGTATCTATATATATCCTGTTGGTCCTGTTTCTCTGGAGAACTCTAATACAAGTTGGATATGCCAATATTTCTTGGTCTCTATTTAATTAATTAATTTATTTATTTATTGAAACTATTTTTGTTTATTTCTGTAGGTTATTAGGGAACAGGTCGTTTTTGGTTACGTGAGTAAGTTCCTTAATTGGTGATTTGTGAGATTTTGGTGCACACATCACCCAAGTAGTACACACTGCACCCCATTTGGTCTTTTATCACTTGCCCCCTTCCCACTTTTTCCCTCTGAGTCCTCAAAGTCCATTATGTCATTCTTAGGCCATGCATCCTCACGCCTTAGCTCCCACTTATGACTGAATACGTACAAGATTTGACTTTCTATTCCTGAGTTACTTCACTTAGAATAAGAGTCTCCAGTCTCAAACAGGTCACTACAAATGTCATTAATTCATTCCTTTTTATGGCTGAGTAGTATTTCATCATATATATCTATATCTATATCTATATCTATATCTATATCTATATCTATATCTATATATATCACAGTTTCTTTAACCACTCGTTGATTGATGGGCATTTGAGTTGGTTCCAAGTTTTATGTGTATACCTATGCAACTAAAAATCCTGCGTGATCTGCACATGTACTCCAGAACCGAAAGTAAAATAAAAAGTAAAAATAAGTTTCACAATGCATTCACAATGCACTTTACTCTTGCAAGAATGGCCATAATCAAAAATTCAAAACACAGTAGATGTTGGTGTGGTTGTGGTGAACAGGGAACACTTCTATACTGCTGCTGGGAATGTAAACTAGTAAGTCTGTATTTTAAAGTAGATGTGTATATTCTGCACGTCCATCTCAATTTCCTTTTACACCATTTCCCAATATTTTTCTTTGCTTATTTAATTCTTAATTTAAACCACAAACTTTCTAGCAGTTTTAGTCCTGTGTTTTTACAGTGTTTAGGGAACTTTTAAGTATGGTTTTGCTATATGAAAGAGGAAACATAGAAATGAGATTATATTTTGATATCTCTCCATAGAAAGAAGATTGTAAGAAATCTCCTCTGCAAGGGGAGATTTTTTTACATCCATGGCTATCTGGAACATGGTCCAGCTCTATGGACAAAATATACATTCTTGCAAAGTTCACTTGTGACATTATACAATATTTGTAGTCAGAAGAATCCCCTCTTCCCAAAGTAGAATATGCTCTCTGGCTAAAATTTCTAGTTCTCAATTTTACAACATGTCTGTGTTTGAAGAAGAAATAATTCAGGTCTGATAGAATGTTGAAAAGGGGGATTTCTCAAAAAATTTAAATTACTACCAAGAAAAGCATATGAAAATTAAAAGATAATGTGGAAATTAGGACTTGTTGGGACAGGAAGCTGAAAGAGTTCAGTGTATAAAAGAAGGTGAGTGAGCAGAATTGGAGGTTATTTACTGAGATCCATACTCAGAAAATAATAGCTACTATGACAGCCACACCATAATATCTGAACTATAAAACCGGCTTTAAAATTGTGGCATCATATTTTAAAAATTCAGGATTTACTCACTCATCCACCCTTATACTCATGATCTGTGGCAGAAGAAAGGTATCATCTTGTGTTTGTAATTAAGGGAGGAAAAAAACAACCAGCAAGGCAGTGAAAAGGTGGATTCACATGGAAAAGCCATGTACTACAGTAACTTAATTAAATTGGTATTGAATAAGATAATATATGCCAAGGGTATGAAACTGTAAAGTGCTTTAAAAATGTAAGGTATTACAATTATGTAAGAAAGTAAGAATGGCCTTGCCTACAGGTCTCATTCCTCTTGCCCATCATTGGATATTATGCCATTCAGAAGACCGTAATAACTTTCTCAGAACAGAAAGGCCTTATTTCAAAAAGAGTCCCAGTTTTTTCATACTCTAAAGATTTTCTAGTTTATTTCATTTACACAATGCCTTATATCTCAATATCTTAGGGTATGGTGAGGTATTTTCTTTCATCTTGATATTTCACAAGGTTGTTTTCTTCCGGAGTGGCTCACATTTCAAAGAACATGGATTATTCTTTGGTGGAAATAATCTTTTCTTATCCTCCTGACTAGTTTTTGTAGCTGCAGTATTTCATCATGTGGCTGTACTATGTTTATTCAACTATTTTCCTATACATGGGCATTCAGGTGATTTCCGATATTCTTCAATTATAAACAATCTGGTAATGAAGAACCTGTGCATATTGTTGGAAAAATGTTCTTCAGAATAAATTCATAAAATGGGATTGCTGTGTCAAAAAGCAAGAACTTGTGGTTTTGCTAGATATTGCCAAATTTCTGCTCCATAAATATACTAATTTACATTTCTTATCTTACCCAAATTTGAGAATTTCTGTTTCCCCACAGACTGTCAACACATTGCTTACTCAAGATGTATTTTTAACTTTTACCAATCTGATAACTGAGAATCAATTAAAATATATTTTACATTGCATGTTTTTCATCATGAAGTCGGATATGTTTTTAAATGTTTAAAGGTTGTTTGCACTCTTAAACTTTTTTTAAGCAAATTTGCCCTTCATGTGTTTTACCAATTTCTCCAACATTTTTACGTGTTTTTGTATATTGTGGCATTGGAGTTGATATAATAAATAATGGTGTTTGTTTTGCCATGCACATTGATTTTCTAGTTAAATTTATTAAACTTTTCTATTATCTCATCAATACCTTGAGTATGCTTAGAAAACTTTTCTCCACATTTAGATTACAAAAGAATTCATCTGTTTTCAATTTCTTACATTTCATTTTTTACATAAGATAACTCATCTTTTAAAAATTTATTTCTAAATATAAAATAAGGAATGAATTACATTGTATATTTTTTTTGCAAAAGCATGTCCAGTTGTGCTAGCACAATTTATTTAAAAGTTCATCTTTATACTAGTGATTTGAGATATATCTTTATAATATTTTAAATTTCAATTTATATTTTAGTCAGTTACTTGACTTCCAAGTCCATGCATTGGTCTTTTTAGTTATTTGCCATGTAACAAACCAACTTAAACATAGAGGCTTTATTGTATGTTTTAATATCTAGTAAGCTCACTATTCTTGTATGTTTTCCTTATGAATCTTAGATGTAAAATGCCTAGCTCCAGAAAAGGCTTTTGAATACACTTCATTGCATTAGACACCATAAATTTAAATTATAAAAAACTGTTAATTTATGATGTTGAATTTTTTTCTAGCCAAGAGCTAGAGTTGCTTTTCTATTTGTTCAAGTTATTTTTTTTATGTTTTTCTTGGATTTTTTTTTCCTCATATAGATTTCGGACAATTCTTGATATAATCGTTTCCAAGTGTTTAATTTTTGCCATTGTGATTGTTTTGAAATTGTAAATTATGTTTTCTCTACTACTATTTCCTCTAACTTGCAGTTTTCTGTGTGTATTGAAGAGCAATGATTTAATTCTGTAGCAATCTAACAATGAATTATTTTATCATTTGTATTTGTTTCATGATTCGTTTTCTAGAATTTCCTAGGTATATCAAATGCAAATGCAAATAGAGATAGTTTCAATTCTTATTTCCCTAATTCATTTATGCTGTCTAAATCAAATAGTTAATATAAAACACATCTGGTCATATTGAAAATAGTGAACTTCAAAAAATTGAAATAAATAAAAATTTAAAAAAAAGAAAACAGTGAACTTCTTTGCTTTGTTCTTAACCTTAGCGAAATTTTCTTAAATGTATTCTCATTAAGTAAAACAATGACCTGATGATTATTAAATTTGTGTGTTTAAATTAATGTCAAAGAAATATTCATAAATTACTGATTTTTTGTGTGTTTTTAATCACACATTGTCAAATAAATTTTTTCTATGTCTACCAAGATATGGAATTACTATTTTATTACATGAAATAGTCTTAGATCTCTGAGTAAAGTTTCATATAATAATGAATGTTTAATATTGTAAATTTAAAATTACAAAGTATTACATGGAAAATCATGAAGATTTAAGTAAATACAATGATGCACATGTTCATTACTTAGAAGACTCAGAAAGTTTTCGATACATCAATCTTTCCCATATTTATGTATATATTCAAAGTCATCCATGTTAAAATCCTAGAAGCCTATTTTATTAGATATTGAAAAGTTGATTCTAAAATTTGCATAAAAACTTAAAGGAAGTAGAATATCCAAAACAATTTTGAAAAGCAGTGAACATTGGGAGCTCAATCTGATTCCAAGAGTTACCGTAATTGTAACAGTGCAATATTCATAGATACTGCACTGTTTAGTTTATAGACCAGTTGAACAAAATATAGAATACTTAAACAAAGCCACCCACAAGATCAATCCATTTCTGACAGATATTAAGGTAACTCAAAAAGAACAAAAAGAAAGACTTTCAAATGGTGTTGGAAAAATCAGATATGTATATGCAAAAAATGAACACAATTCTTTACAAAACACTACCTACAAAATTTATTTAAAATGAATGTACTCCTAAACATAAAAACTAAAGCTATAAAACTTCCAAAAGAATGTACTAGAAAAAATAATGCAGAAGAGAATGAATGAACCGATATATTCAGAAAATGTGATATTGCTTAGTGATAAAATTCTAACCATGCAGCATGGATGAAATGCGAAAACATTATACTGAGAAAAAGAAGCCAGACACAAAAGACTACAAACTATGTGAGCTCATTTGTACAAAAGTTGAGAGCAGACAAAACACAAATCTAGTGGCAGAAACAGAATAGTTGCATGGAGCCAGGAGCGGAAGTGATGAATGATTTCAAACAGACTTAACAAAACTTACTGCTATAAATCATAAAAGATGTTTCATCACTTCATTGAGGTAGCCAAAATCTTGAAAGTGTACATTTAAAATTGATATATTTATTTATTTATTTTTATTTAATTTTTTTTGAGACGGAGTTTCACTCTTGTTACTCAGACTGGAGTGCAGTGGTCACAATCTCGGCTCACCACAACCTTTGCCTCCTGGGTTCAAGCAATTCTCCTGCCTCAGCCTCCCGAGTAGCTGGGACTACAGGCTGCGCCACCATGCCCAGCTAATTTTTGTATTTTTAGTAGAGACGGCGTTTCACCATGTTGACCAGGATGGTCTCAATCTCTCGACCTCATGATCCACCCGCCTTGGCCTCCCAAAGTGCTGGGAGCCCCGCACCCGGCCGGATGTATTTATGATATGTAATTATATTTTACTAATGTTCTAATAAAAAGAAAATATTTATTAGATAATATTTGAGGTGTTTCTTCGTGGTATATCTTTAAGTAAAAAAAAAAAAAAAAAAAAAGTGAAAAAACACAATACGTGACTCCATGAATGCAAAACAAAATAAATATCTAGAGGTAGTTTTCACCCCTATATTTGGGACTAAAACAAAGTTTTTGTAACATGCCTCAGTCAAATGAAACATGTATTTTCTCGAGCTGCCTCTACTCAGTCATACAATTCTCATTGTTGAATCAAATTATTTAAATAATTATTTCTGAAATTCTTCTGAGCTGAAATATTTGTTTTTAATGTCATCTTTCTTCTACTCATTTTTATGTCTACCATTTATGTACTTACTCTTAAATCCATCTATGTCAAATACATTGTAATATTTCTAATTTGTTCCTTTTGTGCACCTCAAAATTCTATATGCCTTTATGGTTGATAATAATACTCCTTAAGATATTTTATAGTTATAAAGGTAATTATTTAAAAAATGTTAAACTGAAGTTTACATATATTCTACTCATATAGAATTAAAATAACATAAATACTTTATTTTAATGAGAGGCAGTGCCCTTCATAAATTTAAAATTTCAAAGAAGAATTTTTTCTGCCCCTGATACTGTTGAGGACTAAGATGAAGTCAAATGCAAAGTAATATTCCTGTTATTGTGTCAGAACCAGAAATAATACTTCCAGTGTCAACCTTAAGCTCTATAACATCATTTATTTATTGATGAAATGACAAATAAATGATGGTAAAAGCAGGTTATATGCTTATGTTATTTAAACCACTGAGTATTTCTGAGTGTTGATTGGCCTCTTGCTGATCTCTGAAGTCCTGCTGACTTACAGTACAATAAAATATGTAGAGATGGTGTGCAATAATAGGTACTTGCATTCACAGTGGAGAAAAAAAAAAAACTAGCATTGACTTTTGATGGTGGCTTTTAAGAATTTATTATCTGCATGAAAAAATAAAGCTGAATCTGATCTTTGAAGTCTGTAGTAATATACCATCAGTTTTTCTTCAAATGACGTGTATAGCATTGTGAAAACAAAGCATTTGGATGTTTTAGTGTCATGTAAAACATTTTATCTTTAATAGAACACCAAGATGTATTGAATACTTAGGTGGACTATGAATACATTCTGTAAAAGAGTTTCTCAGTTTCTGTGGCTGAGATTAGAAACACGAAATATTTATGATTCATAAGTTTTTTTATAAAAGTGAGAACAACAACAAATGGATATGAAGATGAAGACAAAAATTCCTAAACACGAGTTAAGTAGTCCTTAATACTTTCCCAATATAGTTGGTGACTAGTCGTGACGGGATATTAACAGATGAAAATGTATCCTCAGAGGCTTGATAGAGCTCCATCTGAGTTTCTGAAGTTTTTTATTTTTGGTTTACATTTTGTGTACCAATTTCGAGACATTGTCATTTCCCAGAGAAAATATTAATGATGTATACACAACCTGACAAAATAAGCTTTTCTGGCTGTAGATGAAAAGATTTAAGAAGCTGATAGCTGCAAAATATGTGCAATGCAAACTAGATGAGCTTGCAATGACAAAATTTATCAGGTAGCTGCAAATGTGATTATGCCCTTGGAGTTCATTCTTTTATTCCATAAGTATTTTCTCAACTAGTATGCAAAACGTATGCAAAACACTGTGCTAAATACGTGGGCAATTATATAAATAAGGAGACCCAATCCTTGCCTTGAAATAATTCAATCCAATTTACTTAAAGTTTTCTGTAGCAAGTTCTGTCTCCATACAAATTTTTTAATGTGTCCCTTAGAACTCCAGGGTAGAGCAGAGGCACTATATTGGCAAAGTGGATGCAAAGTGGGTGGAATTCTTCCTATTCCTATTTTTTCCTGCCCTAATTCAGCCAAAAATATTCTACTTTTCTCTTTTGATGTACTGTAGCAACAAAAGTTTTTGCTTGATAAACCTTTGCAACTTTTGATAAAATTCTTGGCTATACTTACCTCACCATGCTAGCAATAGAATCTTGTTATAGACCATCCTGGTCAACATGGTGAAACCCCGTCTCTACTAAAAATACAAAACATTAGCTGGGCATGGTGGCTTGTGCCTGTAATCCCAGCTACTCAGGAGGCTGAGGCAGGAGAATTGCTTGAACCCAGGAGGCGGAGGTTGCGGTGAGCCGAGATTGCGCCATTGCACTCCAGCCTGGGTAACAAGAGTGAAACTCGGTCTCAAAAAAAAAAAAAAAAAAAAAAAAAAAAGATAACTTAGGCTTATTCAAACATCATATATTTGTTTATTGTTTCAACAGATAATTATCAAACCTATATAAATGAGATGTAATTATTAATATTTTATATGTTCAGCTAGACCAAAATCCCACCTAATCTCCTAATCTAAAGAAAGAGTAGACATTGCTTTATCTATTTCCCATTCAATACTTTGGAAGTCCAATTTAAAATCTCCCTCCATATACCCTACCGCTTTGATACTTCTTTTTTCTATTATTGTGTATATATGTCTTCCCATAATGCTAGAAAAATAAAAGAAAACTCAAGACAACATTTGCTGCATGGCCTTGCTCTGTTCCCTCTTTCCAAATTGCTTCTCCTAAGAAGGAGAATAATTTGCTTTTTGTTTGCTATAGGCTCTTCACCAGTGCAGGTTCTAAGACCAACATATCTTCAGAATTTTTTTTTTAATTGCTGCCTTTCAAAGTGACAAGGATATATTACCCTTGATGCTAGTCCATTCTGATGCTGACTCAGATTTAGTAACACAGACTTTGACTTAGACTTCATAGCCCTGTGCAGATAGTATCTTCATACTTTGCTCCTCTGTTCTCAAGTCTATAAACTCATGACTTCCCAGGATTACAATCCTTCCAGGACTGAGGCTCTTTCCTCTTCCAATCTTCCCTATCCAGGGACTGCAATTACCCGGTGGAGAGTTTCTTAATGTTAAATATGCCCTGTTTCTAAATTCTTATGTCCAATGCTACATGTTTACCTATGACAAGGTAGACCCCTACTAGTTTTCTGCTTTTCTACTAAACTAAGAATATATATTTTAGGGAAAAATTTATTTTCCAAAGAAATCTAATGCAGAACTCAAAAGTATTCAACAAGTAGCAGTGAAGCTCATCTGTCCACTTGGCTCTTCCTATCTTCACCAGCAGTCTGAAACACATATAAAAGCTATTGGATTGGTCTCATACACTTTTGTTATTCATAAGTCCACTGAATCCCAGATATAGAAGAAATGGCCTTCCCAGTGTCATGTGGCTAATTTGACAATGGTTGGTCTCTTCAGGTGTCCCAAGGCTAAATATCTCTGAACTATTACTTTGTTCAAAAAGAATTGAATTATTCTTACTATTTTTAAACTTACAATCACCAACTCCATTAGTCTGTTTTTATCTTTTATAAATTGCACTAAGATTTGTGAATTAATTAACTTTAAAAAAATCTGCCTAATTTCGTAAGACAAAGACCCCTAATTTGTTTCTACCATTTTTGAATTAGTTCACTGTTGACCTAGATGGCCCTATTTTAGAGGATTTATGCTGTCTATAAAAGAATATGATTTTGGGATTTTAGAATGTCACATCAAGATCTATAAATAGTTATGAGAGGTTTCTCCACAATGAATGGAAAAGAAGTGCTGAACTAAGTATATCGATCAACAGAGGAAGGCTTGAAAAAGTTTCAGTAGTTGAAAAATCTGCTATTGTTTCACGTTTGGTTTATTTTTCATTAGATTTTAGTTTTTTTTAAAAATTATTCATGTTTTATTTACTTTGATTGAAGATCAAAATATATTTATACCTTATGATTAAATTAATCAAATATCTGAGTTTTTTTAATGAAATCGATTTGAATTTCAACATAACTAAACATCGAGATATTTTAAGAAACTACTTATCAATCTCCTGTAATCATCCATTAACTAAGATCAGTGAGAGTCCTTAGCTTGCTAAAAGAAGCAAATGTGCTGAATTATTATCAGCCCTTTCTGAATAATACATATTTAATTAAGCTATTGTGGGTGGTTCTCAGATAGAAAATTACAAGGAGATAATGCCAGAGACGATAATGCTGATATAGAATATGGCATTCAAGTGAAATATGGAGATAGCAATAGGAGAAGAAAATCATCTACATGTTAATTTAGTTGTCAATTATGATTTCAGTTATTAACTTGTCTTTCGTCAGGTGGGGGCACCTGGAAGTTGATTGATTTTAATCTCTTGTTACCTAACACATCAATTTTAAGAACATTCTTGAATTATCATGTTTGAAAAAAGAAAAAAAGCAGATTTGTTATTTCTTAGGTACTGACTCTTTCAAATTCCAATAACTTCACCCTTCTTCTCCAATACTTATGTTCTTACTTGGAAGAAAATGTCAAGTATGGAAACTTTGTATTGATTACAACCTTGCTTCTTTTCTATTAGTCCTGTCTTTCCTTTTCTCTTCTCCAAGTGTTTCTCCTTAACCTGAAAAACTCACACAAAGCTATCTATTCTGTATTATTCTTTAAATTGTGATAGATTTAAATTAAAAATGCGATTTAAAAAAAATTGAAAGTGAGCTGTTTATAAACTTTAATATGTTAGAATCACCTGTAAGGGGGTGGCAAATGTATCAATAAAAATGCCTATGCTCCATCCCTTAAGATTTTCACTCTACAGGTCTTGATTTGAGCTCAGAAACATCTATATTTAAAAACCCTTACTCAAAGGCTGAGAAAGGTTAACCTAAGACTAGATTTTTGAAACTAATTATCAAAATATTCTGAAGCCTTTAGAAGTCAATCTATTTTCAAGATCTGAAAGAAATAGAATTTTCAAAGTGCCCTCTTCATCTCACATCCTATAATGGGAGGGTGATTTTCTTAGCAGTTCAATTATTACATGTTTTAAATATATTTTTAAGAAACCTTTCTCATCTGTTGAGGTGGGTACTTGGTAAGCCATTTAAATATGGAAACATAGGGCACTAAATTCTGAGAATATAAAAAAATATATTTCTTTGACACTATCTTCCCCCATGTTTTGTCTATTTCTGGAATTTTTATTATATATATAATCCTGAGTTGAACCTGCTATCTTTCCATTCCTGTAACACATTTGTTTATTTAGTTAGACTTTCTGGTATTTTAATAGTTTTGTCTTCTCAGTATCTATTGATTTTTTTTCTAATTTCAGCTATCATAGTTTAAATTTTCATGTTCCTTCTTTTATTCTCTTTAAAACATTTTTTCTATTTTTTTCTAAAAGCAGTACTATATATTATTGAAATTTATTTTTTCACATTGTTTCTCCTTCCTCTACTTTTTCCTTTTCTTTCTTTTTTTTTTTTCCTTCTTTTTTTTTTTTTTTTTTTTTTTTTTTTTTTTTTTTTTTGAGACGGAGTTTCGCTCTTGTTACCCAGGCTGGAGTGCAATGGCGCGATCTCGGCTCACCGCAACCTCGGCCTCCTGGGTTCAGGCAATTCTCCTGCCTCAGCCTCCTGAGTAGCTGGGATTACAGGCACGCGCCGCCATGCCCAGCTAATTTTTTGTATTTTTAGTAGAGACGAGGTTTCACCATGTTGACCAGGATGGTCTCGATCTCTTGACCTCATGATGCACCCGCCTCGGCCTCCCAAAGTGCTGGGATTACAAGCTTGAGCCACTGCGCCCGGCCTTTTTTTCCTTCTTTATTCTCTCTCTTACTTTTTCTTTTTTCTTCTTGGAGATTTTTCTCATATATCTGGTAACTCATGGCTGGCATTTCTTTTGGAGATATATTGTTTGGAAATTAGAAGCCCTATTTAATATTTCCATTGTGTGTCTCACAGTAAGGTGATGAGATGGCCAGGCCACTCTTATTTGGGGGAAACTTCATATACGTTTTTATTACATCTTTTCTATGGGTAACTTGGCTTCCTCTGGAAAGGGCACTGAGCGCAAAGTGTGGGGCTGACCTGCAGTGTTCTGGAGGTGGGACTGGGATGAAGGAGTCTGGCCCTACTGAGGGAATATTCACACTTACTATTTAAGTTCCTGATTTCATTCCTGTGCCACAGAACTCCTTCCTCTGTGCGTGCAGAACCTCCCTATTTTTAAATTTCTGAAAGACTGTCTCCACAAACTGGAGAGGGGAGAGGAGGTATTGTTTGTCTGCTCCGTGACGTGGGCGAGAAATTGGGACTCTCACAGCTTTTTAATCAGATGATCTGGCAATCCTTTGCCTGGCTTTTCCTCCAGGACATCTGGTGTTCCCAGATCTTAAATCTGGGGTCCTGGGTCCTGTGGTAGGTATGTGATCTTCACCATTGTTAGTACATTCCTTCACACTGCTTGGAGATCTTGCCTCTTTATTTACTCTGACGGGTTGGTTGTTATTCCCACATCTACTTTTAGGAGTTAAAGATATTTTCTACTCTGCTACTTCACTGAGGACCACTGCTTTTACTGAGAAGCTTTCTTCTTACTAGGATTCTTTTAGATTCCATTGGTTTCCCCTTCTCTTTGCCATTTACAGACTATGGCTGATACCACCCTGATGTTACTAATTCAAGGGCACTGCCTTATTCTTTGCTGTTTTTTCTTAAACCTGTGACAACAACCTCTTTTTTTTTTTTTTTTTTTTTTTTTTTTTTTTTTTTTTTTTTTTGAGATGGAGTTTCACTCTTGTTACCCAGGCTGGAGTGCAATGGTGCGATCTCGGCTCACTGCAAGCTCCGCCTCCTGGGTTCAAGCAATTCTCCTGCCTCAGTCTCCTGAGTATCTGGGACTACAGCATGCACCACCATGCCCAGCTAATTTTTGTATTTTTAGTAGAGACAGGGTTTCACCATGTTGACCAGGATGGTCTCGATCTCTTGACCTCATGATCCACCCGCCTTGGCTTCCCAAAGTGCTGGGATTATAGGCATGACCCACCGCGCCCAGCCAACCTCTTTATGAAACTCCCTCAATTTCTCCATCTGAGGGTAACATGTGTTTTTGATTATACCCCAAAGGGAGAAAATGGCAACACACACACACACACACACACACACACACACACACAATCTATAACACATTAAATGCTATCTATGTGATTTTACAAGATTTTACAAGAAACCACCCTGTCACAATCTACAATTGCATGACTGAATTCAAAACAGTAATAATAATAAGGCAGATTTAAACAGAACTGACAGGGTTTCAGAGCTGGGAAGGCTAAAAAGTTATCCACTTTTTTCTCTAAGATCTTTTGATGGATCATCTCCCTATTTGCTGCATGTTCTGCTCTGCGGGTCTCTTCAAGCTACTCACTCCCAGTAAGTGACCACAAAGAGTAGGAGCCAGACCAGACAACATTTTACCAAGTTTCACAATCCCTGTTTACTTATTGACAACATGCAAATGTGTAAGATGTACTATTGCTCAGCTGAGAACAAAGAGAAAGGCATTCAGAGATTTTGAAATAAGAATCTATGGGTTATTTCTATCATGAAAAAACTGAAAATATTTCTAGCATGTTTTATATACTAGAACACACAATAAGCTTGGTAAATTTTAACAATGCTCAGCAACTAACTTAGGAATTGGGATGGATGCCTGACCACACATGTCAACCTAAGACAAGTGTTTAAAATTGGCCCTCACAACAGGTCACTGTGACATTTTGTTCTTCTATACTCACTTTCTACAAATTACTAAAATTAAAATTGATTTACTTAAGTATATTTTTTTAGAAAAATCCTATGTCTTCTATATATACTTACTGATAAAATATATTGAAAAGGATAAAAAACATTATTGTATTGCAAGTTTTAATTTTATTCTTTTAACCAGACCTTGCGGAGTTTTCATCTATTTACTCAGACTTATCTCCAGAACACTTGTAAAGTGAATCAAGTTTACATAGGGCAACTGCTCTTTGAAAAACACCAAGTGCTAACAGATCAACACAATGAAGTTGTTAACTCCTCATAAATTTAGACAATGTATCTATTGATGGAAATTCTGCAATATCCATCCAACTTTCCAAAATTGCTCTCTAATCTGCTTCTTTTATATTTTATAATGAATCAAACAATAATAATAATATGCTATAGTCATTTCTCTTATTTTCTTTGTTACTCAGTCTTGGAGAATAAAATCAATTATTAGAAATGTAAATTACTTCTTTGTGCCTTTCAGTTCTTTTGATGTTAAATCTGAATAGATATTCGACATAAGAAATATGCTAACTGATAATTAGGAAGTTGACATTTTAATAGGTTTATATAACACATATTTTTAACTCCTTTATTGTTTTTGGATAAATATAGAATAGACCATTTTTCCTATAATTATTATACGGAAAATTTTCTATTCATTTTTCTCTGCTCTACATAATAGAGAAAAATATTTTGCTTTGAAAAACTTTTCCTGACATACGTTGTCTTGTATTTGTTTCAGGTCTCAAATTGCACTTGAGAACGAAGAAATAACATATTTCTATTGATGGAACACAGAAAAGTTGTGAAACAATTCCAAACATACACTTCTTCTTGTCAATATTCTGTCATTGCACTCTCTGGCTTGTGCATTACAAAGTATTGTTATTGTCATTCCTAAGTATAGTTCGTTCTCTTTACAACCACATGGTGACTCTGAATATTTTAGTCTATTTATGGGTAGGCCAAATTTTAGATGATTTCATCAATGCCATTTTGTTTATAAAGGAATTAGAATATATTTTAGAACTAAGCATTAGTTTTGTAAAATATGTGAGGGAAAGTAAAAATATAATAATTGTGCCTTCAGCTTGCAGGGCAAG
The DNA here is from genome assembly GCF_048565385.1 of Saimiri boliviensis. Classification (NCBI taxonomy): domain Eukaryota; kingdom Metazoa; phylum Chordata; class Mammalia; order Primates; family Cebidae; genus Saimiri; species Saimiri boliviensis. Next base: position 93,803,265 of record NC_133452.1, read on the forward strand.
GAATTACAACGTGGAAAACAAATGCAGTTGCTTGGAGGGCAAATGTGTACAGCTTGACTTATTTTATAAAGATACCTGGAGTAAAAAAAAAGTCTAAAAATGAACTCATGGAAAATTTAGGGTAAAACATTTTTTTTTTTTTTTTTTTTTTAGAGATGGGGTCTCACTATGTTGCCCAGGCTGAAATGCAGTGGCTATTCACAGGCAACATCCTACTACTGATCAGCACAGGAGTTTTGAGCTGCTTTGTTTCCGACCTGGGTCAGTTCAGGGTAAAACTTTTTATCTCTTTAGCTGAGCAGAAACACATTTTGTTCAGGTTACACTAAAAGAAATTGCTTATCTGGCAAAGCTATGAACAGTATCAATTCTTTCAACTTCTTACCAAAAAGCAACCAGGGAATACTTTTGTGCTCTGTACATTTTCATATCCAAAGTGAAATGAATTGTTTTACGGTTAACAAAAAAATTCCTTAAGCCGTCAAGTTTAAAGTAGCCTGCTTTTGAATAAGGCTCATCTAACACATAAGCTCCTGCATCCCTGAGGACTTCTGGATGATTTAAGTTTAGAAATTTTAGAATTGAGTGAAATCAAAAACAGAAAGAAAGCCAAAGAACACTTCCTAGTCAGAGTGCTATTGCATGGCCAAACAAGGGAAGGAATATCTGATGCTCGGTTTGCTTTTTATCCAGATTCCTATCTTTTTGGTATATCTGTGTGATTCCATAAACACATAAAGAAAATATTTTCTAATTTGTATTCCAGGAAGTAAAAAATAAGTCTTTGTAAACCAGGACCATAATGTGAGATCTCATGGATAGAAGACCTACCTGTATTGTTGGAGGCCCATGTCTAAGACCTGGAAACATCAATTTAAAGGGCTGAATGTCCTTTATCCTCATTGGCAAGGATATCCTGTAAAGTTGGCTGAGGCATAATTGTAATGGTAGGCTGGGCCCCACCTATTTGCTCATCTGCTTCAAAGTACCAAGAGGGCAGTGCCAGCTTTGGATTGCAGGATCTCTTAGAGGTTGTATGATTAATAAACTCAGACAGAGAAAAAGCTGGGGTGCATGTATAACAAATTTTGAACTTTTTCATTAATATAGAATACAGACTGGCAGAAACTTTGTTTTTCTTTAATTTTAAGTACTTTTAATTTATTTATTTATTTATTTATTTATTTATTTATTTTTGAGACGGAGTTTCGATCTCGTTACCCAGGCTGGAGTGCAGTGGCGTGATGGCTCACCGCAACCTCCGCCGCCTGGGTTCAGGCAATTCTCCTGCCTCAGCCTCCTGAGTAGCTGGGATTACAGGCACGTACCACCATGCCCAGCTAATTTTTGTATTTTTTGTAGAGATGGGGTTTCACCATGTTGACCAGGATGGTCTCTATCTCTTGACCTCGTGATCCACCGGACTCGGCCTCCCAAAGTGCTGGGATTACTGGCTTGAGCCACCGCGCCCGGCCACGTACTTTTTAAATTATTATTAAACTTTAAGTTCTGGAGTACATGTGCAGATTGTGCAGGTTTGTTACATATGTATACACGTGCCTTGGTGGTTTGCTGACCCTATCCCCCTTTCATCTACATTAAGTATTTCTCCTAATGCTATCCCTCTCCAATTCCACCCCCCTGCTATCCTTCCCCTAGGCTACCCACCCTCTAACAGGACCCAGTGTGTGATGCTCCGCTCCCTGTGTCCATGTGCTCTCATTGTTCAACACCCACTTATGAGTGAGAACATGCTGTGCTTGGTTTTCTGTTCTTGTGTCAGTTTGCTGAGAATGATGATTTACAGATTCATCCATGCCCCTGAAAAGGGCATGAGCTCATCCTTTTTATGGCTGCATAGCATTCCATAGTGTGTATGTGTCACATTTTCCTTATCCAGTCTATCTTTTATAGGCATTTGGGCTGATTCCAAGTCTTTGCTATTGTAAACAGTGCTGCAATAAACATACATGTGCATGTGTCTTTATAATAGAATGTTTTTATCATTCTTTGTGTGTATATCCAGTAATGGGATTGCTGGGTCAAACGAGAGTTCTATTTCTAGGTCTTTGAGGAATTGCCACACTGTCTTCCACAATGACTGAACTAATTTACACTTCCACCAAAAGTGTAAAAACTTTCCTATTTCTCCACATCCTCTCCAGCATCTGTTGTCTCCAAATTTTTTAATGATCCCCATTCTAACTGACCTGAGATGGTATTGCTGTGTGGCTTTGATTTGCATTTCTCTAATGACTAGTGATGAAGAGCTTTTTTTCATATATTTGTGGTTGCATACATGTCTTTTTTTTGAAAAGTGTTCATATCCATACCCCCCCCCTTTTTTTTTTTTGATGGGGTTTTGTTTCTTTTACATTTGTTTAAGTTCTTTGTAGATTCTGGTTATTAGCCCTTTGTCAGATTAGTAGACTGCAAAATTTTTTTTTTCCCATTCTATTGGTTGCTGGTTCACTCTAATGATAGTTTCTTTTGCTGTGCAGAAGCTCTTAAGTTTAATTTGATCACATTTGTCTATTTTGGCGTTTGTTACCATTGTTTTTGGTGTTTTAGCTGTGAAGCCCTTGCCTATGCCTATGTCCTGAATGGCATTGCTTAGGTTTTCTTCTAGGGTTTTTTATGGTGTTAGGTCTTATGTTTAAATCTTTAATCCATCTGGAGTTAATTTTTGTATAAGGTGTAACAAATGGATCCAGCTTCATCTTTCTGCATATGGCGAGCCAGTTTTCCCAACATCATTTATTAAATAGGGAATCCTTTCCCCATTGCTTGTTTTTGTCAGGTTTGTCAAAGATCAGATGGTTGTAGATCTGTGGCATTACTTCTGAGGTCTCTTTCTTCTGCTTGATCTATTCGGCTATGGAAGCTTGTGTATAATTCACGAAGTTCTCGTGCTGTGTTTTTCAGTTCCATCAAGTCATTTATGTTCTTCTCTACCCTGGTTATTCTAGTTAGCATTTCGTCTATATCGGAAATATTTTGTCGCTTAATAGTTTCTAAAATGTTTATTCAGAGAGACAGCCTTTGGCTTATTTTCAGTGTGAATTGGTACAAGAGATTCCAGAGAGAGGCAGGAGTATAAAGAGTGTGGTCTATAGGCACATTTTAAGGCAAAATTGTATTTATTAAATTTAGGCAAAAAAGCATTCCTAGCAATTGCAAGTGTGTAAAAGGCTGTCTTACAAAAGCAAGACTTTTTTTTATTTTATTTATTTTATTTTTAATTTTTTTCACATGTCTTACGTATGTGAAAGATACACTGACATATAGATATATAATTTATTTCTTCACACAATTATTCTGTTATATAGGGGTCTTAAAATACTTCCACTTAAAAATAGTTTTAAGAATAAATTTTTTTCATAAAAATTGATATTCATGTGCATCCAACAAAAAATAACTTCTTATATTCATTATTTAAATGTTAAATAAGATTTTGTTTCAGAGTTAGGTCTATTAATCACATTCTTAACCGTATTCATCCGTAAAGATCTTGAACTGGTATTTTTATAACAAAGGTAGTTTGTAAAAATATACTTTTAAATGTATAACATTTTAAATCATTTACTAAAATTATTCTTCTAATTAATGTATTTATTTTAATTGACAGAAAAGTATATGTAGTTATTATGTACCCTAATGTGTACATTCTGGAATGCCCTGATTGAGCTAACTAACACACACATTACCTCACATACTTATTTTTTGTGGTGAGAACACATAAAGTATACTTTCAGAGATTTTCAAGAATAGAATTTATTGTTAATAACAACAGTAAGCATGTGTACAAGAGATGTCTTGAATTTATAAATTATGTTTAAAATCTCCAATCTGTGCTTTAAACATTTGAAATTGTTAAAACCTTTATTTAGGTCTTTTCTTGAACTATATTTATTTTTAATTGAGAAAATTCTTTATCTGCAGGTGTAGACCTGCTTAATAAGCAGACAGAAAATTCTAAGTGGAAGATATTCTCACTTTTATATTTTCACACTGAAATGTGCAAATATTTCATCCCAGATATTTTCATAGATACCATTTTATCCTATCTACTTGTGGCATTTATTTATAAAAATACTTTTTTAACCAAAACTTGTTAAATTAGTTGCCTCTGTTGAAGTTTTTTGCAATGATTTACTTCATTTAGATGCTGCAAAATTATAGACCAATTAATTTCATTACATTGAAATTGAAACTGTACATTTATATAAATAAAATTATGAACTCAATCAAAGATTGTTACTACTCTCAAGATATGCCCAAGTACAATTAACAAAATTCAATACCAAATTTAGTTTTTGTATACCACTTGAGCTCTCACTACTAATGATTTTTCTCTTTCTAACTTTGTTTTGAAATGAAAATAAACTTTGAATTTCTCCTTTTTGCAATTTATGTTTCAAAAATTATGGAGACATTCTAAGAAATGTTTTCAAATGAAAACTTTCAACACCTTTGAAGTAACTTTAAGATGTACCATTATGATAGATTCGAAGCAAGTGCATAATTCTCAGTGACTTACAAGGTAATTAATTATTAAAAACCTCAAGCATTTCTAGAATCTGATTAATAATGGAGAGCAAAAAAAAGTGTATATTGCTTTTTCCAATAGTTTTTCCCATTCAATATCAGCTTTATCACACAATTTTGTAATTTAATTTCTGTATTTGTATGTATGTAAATATTGGCCAATTACTCTGTCAAATGACAGCTTTTTTCTTGAACAGTGCAGCTTGTTCGGAAGCATTATTTGTGATGTATGAGTGCAACCATTTTCAGATACATTTGGTTTCCAAACTGCCTTAATTTGGTGAGAATATCATTTTTGCCATGACTGTGTTCTAACAAAATGCATATGATGTGATGATCATTGCAGAAAAATTAAAATTTAATGGTTTATTTTTAAATTGAATTCATAGTGCTAGTCACAATAACATAAGACCTCTCACCTTCAAATTCTTTTGATTTTGTTAATTAATTGAAAAATCTGACCTATTCTTAGAATTAACTGATTAGTTTAGCTGATTGGATTTTTTTAACTTTGCAAAATTCACCTCAAATTCAAAATGGAATTATTACCAAAAGAGTTATAACTTCATTTTACATATTTGTGAAAAACTCAGAATAAAAATTGAATCATATAGAATTAGAAAACATTTATTTAATATAAATAAAAATATAGAATGTTGTGTAAATATACTTTTTGAAGCCTCAGGAAGCAAATTGTCAGCTTTGAAACAGCATTCTTATATAATTACTAACTTTTCAAGAGATTGATATTACACAATCCTTTCTCGTAGTTCTTACATAGTCAATAATATAACTGTGGCCTCCTTGGTTGAGTGATAATTGTGAACATTTCATGCAAGTTACATTTTTGTTAATATTATTTTAAATTACATGTATTTAAGATATACAACATGATGTTTGATGTACATGGAGGAGCTTCAAAAAGTTCATAGAAAAAATCAAATTAATACATAAAAGCAAAATATAAAAACTTTATTTCTCAACATACACTGTTATCAAGTTCAAGTCACTTTTGTAAGCAATAAGACCAGACACTTAGTCCATTTCTGTAGAACTGAAGGTTCTGGGAATATAACCAGATCAGTGTGGTCTTTTTATTTTTACCTTTTTTTTTTTTTTTACATTATTAACTGAAATAAATGAGTGCCCTTTACAATTTTTTTTTTTTTTTTTAAGATCAGGAAACAAAAGAATCAAACCAAAGCTAGAAGGTGGATGCCTCATTTCTCCCTGGAGCTCTTGCAAATTTGCCCTTGTTTGATGGTCAAGAAGGACTCTGGTTAAGCTTTCCAGTAAATTTTTTCTGTTAAAACTTTGGCTAACTTTCTCAGAACATTCTCATAAGAAGCAGATGTTACTGTTCTTTGGCCCTCCATACAGTCAACAAGCATAATGCCTTGAGCATCTCCCAAAAAACTGTTGTTATGACCCTTGCTCTGTCCACTCTTAGTAGCCACTGCGTGGATTGTATCTTGTCTTCAGAATCATATCTATAAAGTCATGTTATGATTATGCAAAGAAATATTTTAGGATCTTGTCCCCACTTTTTAACATTTCCATTAAAAGCTCTGTTTTTGTTTGCAGCTGATCTAGTTTTGGCACCCATTGAGTGGAAACTTCGTTCAACTTATATTTTTCTGTAAGAATTGCGTAAGCTGAGCCAAAGAGATCTGCTGTTGGTGCTGGCTATTGATTGTACTGTTAATTACTGGTCCTCCTCAATTAGGGCACAAATAAGATACCTTTTCTTGCAAATCAGTGGATGTGGTCTGTCACTGCAGACTTCATCTTCAGCACCATCTCACTCCTTAAAACAAGTTACTCATTTGTAAACTGCTGGTTTACTTGGAGCATTGTCCCTGTTAACTTCATAAAACATCAATGATTACACCATCCTTCCACCCAAGCTTCATCATAAATTTGATGTTTATTCTTGCTTCAATTTTAGCAGAATTCATGTTGCTCTGAAAGGGGCACTTTTCAAACTGATGTCCTATTTTTCTTAGTGCCTTCAGATATGGTATGACAAGCTAGTATGAGTTTATTTTGATGCAAAAGAAATGAAATTCATGGATACTTTTTTCTTAATATGCATTTGCTATGAACTTTCAAAGATTATCATAAAAATGATAACTATGTTCAGGCAAATTAACATATCTTTCATTTCATACAGTTCACTTTGTGTTTGTGTGGTAAGAGCACCTAAACTCTAACCTTTCATTAAATTTTGAATATAGAATATAGAATATAGGGATAGGTGCAATTGCAGTTTTGCCACTAAAAGTGCAAATTACCTTTGCACCAACTTAATGTAATTATAGTCCTCATGCTTGCACAGTAGATCTCTAGGCTTATTCATTCTACGTAACTGCAACTTTATACTTTTTGACTTACATTTCCCCATTTGCACCCACTCCACACCCCTGGTAATGGCTATTCTGCAGTTTGTTTCTATGTATTTGACTTTTTAGAAGGTTCCACATAGAGGTGACATCACAAAATATTTTTCTTTATGTGGCTGCTTATTTCAGTTAACATTATGCACCCAAGATTTATGTTGTCCCAAATGACAACTTATCATTATGCACCCAAGGGAATATGTTGTCCCAAACGACATATTCTCCTTTTTTTTTTAAGGTTGAATATATCATTGTATATCACAATTTCCTTATCCATTCAACTATTGACAGACACCTAGGTTATTTCCATATCTTGATTTTTGTTGAATAATGATACAATAAACATGGGAACATGGAAACTCCATAAGGTTATAATTTTATTTCTTTTGGTTATACATTCCAAATAAGGATTGCTGGGTAACATGGTAGTTCTATTTTTAATTTCCTGAGAATCATCCATACTGTCTTCCATAATGGCTATGCCAATTTATATCCCCTGCAACAGTGGACAAGGGTTGCCTTTTCTCCAAATCCTTACCAACACTTTTCCCTTGTCTTTTTGATGACAATCATCCTAATTGGTTACATGGTGATAACCAATTATGGTTTTGATTTACTTTCCATGATGATTAGCAACTTTTTAATATATCTGATGACCACTTGTATGTATTCTTTGGGAAAACGTCTATTCAGGTATTTTACCCAATTTTAATCATTTAATTCTATTTATGTATTTAGGTTATTGAGTTGTATGAGTTTTCTATATATTTTGGAAATTAACTTCTTATCAAATATTTTATTTGCAAACATTTTTTCCCAATCAATCGGTTGCCTTTTCATGTTGTTGATTGTTTCATTTGCTATGTAGAGGCTTTTTAGTTTAATACAGTCCTATTTGTTTATTTTACCTTTTATTTGGAAATGTTAACAATATTCGTCATTAATAGAAATTTAGTTAATAAATTCAGGGTTTTTTTTGATTAACACAAGGTTTTACAGTTTTTAGTTTGCTGATGTAAAAACAGTTTTAAGAAAATAAAAAGCATTACCAAACAATCAAATAAATGCATTATTTTGGTTTTACCACTTTATACAATAAATTGCAAAATAGATTGCAATAAATTGCCAAACCCCAGTAGTTACCTTTCAATAAATTGCCAAATCCCAGTAGTTGCCTTGCAATAAAGTGCAAATCCCCGGTAGTAAGGTATTCAGACCATCCCCTTTTCTAAGGCAGGGATTCTCATCTTGTTGTTTGCATTTGTTTCACTTAGACCTAACGTACTATTTTCCATCATTTTTCATTCTTTCAAAAGACTAGAAGACTGGGAATCTGGGATCTGACAGATTTCCATCATAAGAATGGTACTACTGCTTTTTACACCAGGTGGCCACCTGCCACAGGCTAGAGTACTTCTCTCATCACCAAAGACGATTACAAATAGCTGGTTATCTCACCCCAGACCTATTCAAGCACACTTTATCTGTGTGTCCTCTGAATTCTGCCCTTTAAAGTAAGATGTTAATTCAAATCTGTGTAGAAAGGGTCAAAAAAAGACTGGTGACCCCTTGTTATCTTTCAGGTTTTGCCACATGTTCCAGTATGAAAGTTGTTCTTTGCACATGCATCTCAGCAATATTAGAAAGAAAACTTGTACAAGCTAGCAGAGAAATACAAGGAGTTATGCTAAGCACAGCCAGGCTTATTTTAATGCAACTATTAATTTATTTATTTTTAAATGACTTTTACTTTTTGTAGAGACTGAGTTTTCCCATGTTGTCTAGGCTCATCTCAGATTCATGGGCTTAAGTGATCCCCCTGCCTTGGCCTCCCAAAGTGCTAGAATTATAGGCATAAGCCACCACTCCCAGCCACAAGTATTAATAATACATTAAAATATAAAATTCTGGCACAAAACCTAAAGTAGATGTGGTTCTGAGACAACAGACCAAACTCAGACATATGTAACACCAGCTGTAAGATAAAATGGGGATGGCCATTTTAGTTTAAAAAGAAAAAAAATGTACAAATGCAAAATTGTGGTTTAGGTGACTGGAAGTATGTAAATAAACAAGTTGAAAAGAGTAGTAATTTATTTTTTAAACAAGGCTAACTGTGAAGAGCCTTTCGTTAAGGTCGTTGTTACCTCAGAAGCTCCAAAGGTCTCAGTAGCTGTCTTAGCCCCATAAATTATGCCCCTGTCAAGGAGGCAAAACTATTTGACCAAGACGTTTGCAGAGTTTGCATAGATCTTGCAGATTCAGTCTGAAACCTTGATTTGGTAACTTTGATATCTTCAGTCATAGAGTCTGGCCACGTTCATTTTTTAAAACAAAATGAACATGTTAACAGGTACAGGCACAAAATGCATTCTGCTTTAAAAAAATGAGCGTGGCCAGACTCTATGACTGAAGATATCTATGTTATCAAATCAGGGTTTGAGACTGAATCTGCACATTGCTTTAGGCTCAAAGTCTTTATGCAAAAATATAGAAAGAAGTTAATGAAATAGCATAAAGTAGAAGCAATTTATGGTATGAAATAAAGTCAGGATTGTGTACAGCTGTAGAAATGTGAAGTGGGTAAAAGTCAGAATTTCTGAAAACGGCATAATAAAAGAGTCTGGGAAAAGAGCATCTGGCATTGGAAGGTAAATCACTATCCAGCATCATGAAATAAATGCAATCAAATGAGAAATGTTATTTTTATTTGATTTAACGAGGATATTTGTGCTACACTCCATGGGTACAATGATGTGAGGAGAATACAGAAGTTTCACTCAGTAGTAACAATTTCATCTCTGTATAGACAGATGTGCCCCAGCCTGTTTATCACTGTGACTTTCTTGAGCTATTTTAGAGAATAATTTATACTGGTCTGTGGAATGATTAGCCTGCCCAAGATAACCTACATTAAAGGACTTTTCCCCCTGCTTAGATAGATAAAATGCCTAAGTATTAATTAACATAAATGTGGTGTTCAGAGGCGCAGCCAAATTCTGTTATCTCCGGAGAGTGGGATGGAGGACTGGGGGTGGTGAGTCTGGGGTGGAGCCTTTCCATTTATTGGTGAGTTAACAGGAAAGGGAACACCCCATGTTGACTTTCTCTATTTGTCACACTTGTCTGATAGTCTTTCTTCACACTGTGACCACTAATGTCTTCCAATAACAGGGTTAATACATGTAATGTCAACATATGGTCTTTGAGGATGATGAAGTGGTTGCGAAAGTGAAGAAAGTGTTCAGAGAGAGCAATCGTATCAGCTGCCTGCTGTTCACCTACCCTTCTGGTTGTGTTTAGAACATTAAGGGAATGACAGAGATTACTGAATATGTAGAAGGAAAATTATGCTTGAGCTGATAATTATTCCTCAGGTCTTTTGTCACTGAATGGAAAATATTTCTCACTGCCATTATTTCACAGATGAACCATCTGAAATTTTTTAGCATCAATAACAAGGAATCCATTTCGATAGATACTTAGATACATGACAGATAGATAGATAGATAGATAGATAGATAGATAGATAGATAGACAGACAGATGGATGATGCATGTATGTAAGTGTAGGGATTTATATTTTTAAGTATATTATAACTGCTCCAGTTTGTATTCTTGTGTACCAGATAGACAAATATCCTAGAAAATGCTTTTGTGCTAACCTGCCCTGTGTTAGCCAGACAGACTCCATTTTGCTGAGAGCCAAATAGACTCCATCTTGACCTCTGCCTCACCCCTCCTGCCACTCCTCCCTTAAGTGCATGCCTGGGTGTTGATACTGTGCTGGGTCACGCTGTACTTATAGAAACATATAACCTTTGTAACCATAGACTGCTTGGCAAGCCCATTTGTCATTGTGTATGCTCCCGCTTGATTGATTATATGACAAGTACCGAATACCTCCTCTGGTAACCAGCAATCATAGGAACTGCTTGTGTATACCCTCCTTAAAAATCAACAATCATGAGAACTTCCTGCCTCCTAGTTACCAGCTCCTTACCTAACTTGCTTGTTCTGCTTCTGTAAACTCTGCTCCAGCTAGGCTCCCCCTCCCTTACCTAAATCAAGGTATAAAAGAGAGTCAAGCTCCTTCCTCGGGGCTGAGAGAATTTTGAGCTTTAGCTGTCTCTCGGTCACCGGCTAAAAATAAAGGACTCATAATTTTCACTGAAAACTTGGAATTCCTCTTTATTTAATGTAGAAGCAATTTAGTTCTCTATTCTCTGCTTTATTCATAGCCTACTTTGCATATTCAAAAATTCACTTAGAACTTCTGATACGTAAAATCCCTACCTACTATGAAATGCATCTATCAGAAAATCAGAATAAAACTATCTGAAATATGTTTTATAAAAACGTATTTGACTGTTTTACGGCCTGTCTTTGTCAATAGAAAGAAGTAGCATCAAGATTTAATTTTCTCCTATTTTAGATTATGTCATTATATCCCATTAAATTTTAAATAGATGCATCCTCCATATTCATCCTTGGAAAATCTCATACACATATATATGTGTTTCGTCTTTCCAAACCAAACAAGATCTTAATTTTCTTTGTCAGTATGATTTGTGAATACTGTTTTTTTAGAAATGAGCTTTCTCTGTTTATACACACATGACAGATTTCAAGCATATTTAACAGGAAAAGAGTTCATAACATTAAGATACGTAATTTATAATTATTATAGTTTTATTAATGTGATCTTGTATTCCTATCAAAAATCAAATGAGATGATTGCTCATGATACAGATATGATTCTATATGTATTGCATAAATCTTAAGGAGTACAAGTAAAGGGGTGGTGAGTTTAGAGTGAAAAGAAATAAAGAAAAAGTAGGGAAGATTGACCAGATAAATGACTATGTTCTTTTTATTATCCAAGAAAACTTGCTCAATGAACAAGAATTTGAAGCTTGTAAGGTTTAAGAAAAAGAAAGTGAATAGGGAAAGAAAACCACTCCAATCTGAATTGTAGCTTAGGGGAAGACTGAGAGATGACAATAAGATAAACAGTTGTAAGGCAATAGAGCAGTATTTTTTGGGGGAAGAGATGAGTACAACTTACATGTACATGACTTAATTTGTTGTGTTTTGATGAGGAAGTTTGAAGGAAAATATGAAATCTATTGCCTTGAGATTCCTATCATTTTATCACATAATAAGATGTATATAGAGAAAAAAATCAGAAAAACTAAAGATTAAGAAAAAATGATAGGTAAATAAATCTTTAATAACTAACCTCAGGCATAGTCAGTTACTACAATGTTTATGGCTTCTTCACATTTTTTTGTTCAAGTAATAGAAATTTGCAAGTGGATTTTCTAGTTTATTAATTAACTAGATCAAAAGCTCACAAAGAATAGGAACTTCATTTTTTGAAAGAGTGTTTAAAAAGTATCTCATAAAAATATGTGGAATTAATTATAAATTGGTGATATTAATAAAACATTTGACAAAGCTGGAAAATTATTTTAAGATTTAATTTTCATATTTAAATTTGTATTTGAAAAATACAGCTCATCATATCTGGATAGGGCCAGATAATATACAAAGGCCCCCACAAAACAGGTCAAGCACAAAACAAAACTAACTGGGTACCAAAGGAGAGAATTACCACACACACACACACACACACACACACACACACACACCACCACCACCATCACTACCACCATTACCTACAATGTTTGTTACCTAGTTAAGAAGCAACAAAAAGAAGCAATAATACCCAATTGACTTGGAATTACTAACCAAACATTTCCGATGACAGCAAAACCTATACATTGAGAACATTTCTTTCAGATGCTCTTGGGTCTGCGTATCTGTGACATAGTACAACCCCATATTTACATAGTTATCACTTCCAGTTAAATCTGCTCAGATCTGTCATGATGGTTCAGTTAACCAAAAATTAATTAGCTATCAATCTAGAATCCTTAACTGGAAGAAAAAGTAATCTGATTAGTTTATCATTTAAATAATCTAGTTTAAAAATAATCCTCAGTATTCAAGGAAATCATCAGTACTATAATATTAACTCAATCTAAAATTGAAAACAAAACTTTTTTTAAGTATTTAAAAGCCAGCCAGGCATGGTGGCTCACATCCATAATTCCATGGCTTTAGGAGGTTAAGGTGGGAGGATTACTTGAGGCCAGGAGTTTAAGCCCAGCCCGAACAACATAGGGAAACCCTGTCTCTACAAAAAATAGAAATAAACAATTGTCTGGGTGTGGTGGTGTGTGCAGGTTGTCCCAGCTACTTAATTGAGGCAAAAGGATCGCTTAAGACTAGGGTTTTGAGGCTGTAGTAAGCAATGATTGTTCCACTGCACTCCAGGTGGGCAATACAGCAAGACCCTACCTCTAAAAATTTTTTTAAATTAAAAAGCCTTTTATTTTTACTTTCCAAGTCCTTTCACATATTTGGAAATTTATAATATCTGACAATCAGCTATACATCTTATAAAAACTTATTTATTAATTAATTAGTTTACTAATATATATTAATGGATATTTTTACTTCATTTATTTTCAAGATAAGGCCTGATGTATGAAAAAGCAATACTATTTTTTGAGTAAAACTATAAGAGTGCTTACAAGGTTTTGACAATACTCATTAGAAAACAGAAGATGGGCATTTTTGTACACTGGTTTTCTCTTTGTTCCGCTGGAAATATTCTTTTAATTGATTAAATTAACTCTTCAGTTATCTTTTCCTGTCTATAGTGCTAATGAGTGGGTAAAATATCTTTTGTGAACACTGAGGTCCATATATGAAAGAGGGATAATGGCAATGAAGGTGAAGAAAACAGGAGAAATATATTACTCAACACAAAGCTTAAGATACATTTACTAAATAAAAAGCCAAAATAAATTTTCCTTAGCTCCAAGTTAACTATTAATAGTAGTTCTACCATTAAGATATTATTTTAGATATTCTGCAGATGACAAACAAGTTCATGACCGACCCAATCTGTATCTTGGTGAAACGTGATGAATTGACTCTGGAAGGCATCAAGCAGTTTTTCGTGGCAGTGGAGAGAGAAGAGTGGAAATTGGACACTCTGTGTGACCTTTATGACACACTGACCATCACCCAGGCGGTCATCTTCTGCAACACCAAAAGGAAGGTGGACTGGCTGACGGAGAAAATGAGAGAAGCCAACCTCACCTGTCCTCGATGCACGGAGACATGCCCCAGAAAGAGCAGCAGTCCATCATGAAGGAGTTCCAGTCGGGCACCAGCCGAGTGCTCATTTCTACAGACGTCTGGGCCAGGGAGTTGGATGTCCCTCAGGTGTCCCTCATCATTAACTACGATCTGCCCAATAACAGAGAATTGCACATACACAGAACTGGGGGATCAGGTCGGTACGGCCGGAAGGGTGTGGCCATTAACTTTGTGAAGAATGACGACATTCGCATCTCAGAGACATCGAGCAGTACTATTCCACTCAGATCGATGAGATGCCTATGAACGCTGCTGATCTGATCAGAAGCAGCAGATCAGTGAGGATGAGTGGGGACTGCTCACCTGCTGTGTACTCCTGTTTGAACGTATTTAGGTCCAGTTTCTATCGAGTGGGGTTGATGTGAACTCTCTTCTCATAAATGGCCTGCCCTCTCCCTTCCTCTGAAGAAGAGGTGGAGATTCTGCTCTCTTTTCTTATTTACATGTAAATAATACATTGTTCTAAGTCTTTTTCATTAAAAATTTAAAACTTAAAAAAAAAAAAAAGATTATTTTAGGTATCCTTAAGTCAACTGGTTACCTAGTCCCACACCTGATTAAAATGACCTTCCATGGGAAATAAATGTTCAGTGGCAGATCCTAGTCTTCAGAATAATCATAATTTTAATTAGTAAGTTTACTGATGAACACTGGAAAAGAGTATTTTCCTACTGCCCTAGTGAGCTTGGGATCTGCTCACATTCTATGTGCTCAAAAATGCTTTCTGTCTTTCCATATTTGTTAAAAATTGTGGTTCATACGAGGAATGTATAAGGTGGCAGGCTATCACTATTGTTTTGAGGATTCTTTTGTATTTTCATAAAAAACATCAAAGTCCCTAAACTCCTACATACATCTTCAGTAAATGGATACTCATGAAAGGTAGATCTCTTTGTGAATGCAAAAAACAGCTCTTTCTGAACTTCAAATACTGCAATGCCCTTAAGGGACATTGATTATTTGTAGTCAGTAATTTACAGAGCATCCCAATTTGATCTTTCAAATCTAAATTTTAAGTAGTCCTGAACACTGGAGGTAAGAGTGTTTTGTCACAGGGAGTGAGTCATATTATAAGCAAGGTTGACTTGCTCAATTTTAACATTAAGAGGACAGAGCAGTTCTAAAACAGCAATATTTATTTCTATTAACCCACAAGTGGAAACAACCAAAATGTTCGTCAAGTGATAAACAAAATGTGCTATAACCATACAATGGCGTGTTATTCAGCAATAAAAATAAATGAAATACTTATGGTAATAAAACATAGGCAAATCTTTAAAAAAACATGCTAATTTATAGGAGCCAGTCACAAAAGATCATAATTGTATGATTTCACTTATACGCAATGTCCAAAATAGGCAAATCTACAGAGACAGAAAGTAAATTGATGTTTACCTGACTAAGGCTGGTGGGAAATGGGAAGTAGCTGATGATGGTTACGGGATTTCCTTATGGGTTAATGGAAATGCTCATTATTGTGACAGTTGCACAACTTTGTAAACACATTAAGAACCAGTGAATTATACATTTAAAGTGGGTGATTGTATGGCATGTGAATTATATTGTAATAGAGCTGTTTAAAAAAAAAACTTACTTAAAGGTAATTGTACGTCAAAACTTTTACCTGACATTGTGTAAATTCAGAGAAAATGAAAGACCAGGATAAATCTAAGTAAATCTATTGTTAGATAAAATATGACTGTACTGTGAAAAATGCTCACCATGATGGATATTTGAGAAATTTCTTTTTCAGTTAGTATATGTAAGCAATAATCCAATACATATTTAATCTCTCAAATAAACCACACTAAGAAAAGGGTCCTATAATACGTGGCAATCATCATATTCCTGTTATAGTTAATCAGCTTTCTGACAGTCTGCGGAAATTAAATGTTGCAAAGCTGTAATACATTATCAGCAATCCCTCACAGCTCAGGCTTATATTAACACCTACTTTCTCCCCTTTAAAAGTCATTTTTATTATCAACATGATTCCTTCCTTGTGACATAAGATTTTTTTCTTTTTTGTTACTTTTCTGATTATTTTTATGGATAAGACTTCCAATTTCTTCTAATGTTATGATTCTTATAAAAATAAATCTCATTTATTCTGGTTTTTAATCTTAAGAATAACGTTAGCTGTTATTCTAAGATACTGTTTCTTTTCTTCTTCTTTTTTTCTTCTTTTTGACATAGAGTCTCGCTCTGGCACCCTGGCTAGAGTGCAATTGCAATGGCAGGATCCCGACTCACTGCAGCCTCTGTCTCCCAGGTTCAAGCGATTCTCAGCCTGTTCCCTGAGCAGCTGGGACTATCAGCACCCACCATCAGGCCCAGCTAATTTCTGTATTATTAGTAGAGATGAGGTTTCACCATATTGGCCAGGCTGGTCTCGAATTTCTGACCTTGTGATCCGCCTGCCTTGGCCTCCCAAAGTACTGGCATTACAGGCTTGAGCCACCACGGCTGGTCTATGATACTATTTCTAAGCATAGTGTTTTAGGTTTTGATAAATAACCCAAGCTATACAGAGAACATTCAGGTGGATTAAAAGCGAAGAAATAAGAAACAAGCCAAATAAAGTTTTGTTTTTTTTTTCTTATTAGCAGACTTGTCCTTCAAGAATGGCTAGTAAATCACAGATAAAATTTTCAAAATCATTTTGTGACTTTTCTGGAGAAGAATCATTGGAGAAGAGCACTAAGACTACTCATTAAAATTATTCTACTTAGGTCTGTGGAATGAATGAATGATGTGTGAATCCATTTGGTTTAAAGTTTCAAAATCTTAGCTCCATCTAAAATCAGAATGTGTCATAACTACAAATAATTGCTAAATTTACCCTTTATTTAAGAGATGACCAAAGAATGGTTCAGCATTAATAAGTCATTTTTCCCAGAGACCTCCACTGGCTACAGCTGAGAAGTTCTGACTCAGACATCATGAGCCATTTTAATGCACAACACCACAAAGTACAGCTGACACTCTACCAGACCTTGTAGTTTATAAAGAAAGTATCTAATTCCTTATATTCTTTTATCCTAATAGGAATACTCTACAGCAAATCAAGAACCTAAGAGATGGGAAATGGAATTTCAAGGTGCAAAGAATTCTTAAAATTGTATGTTGCCTGGGCATTTATTTTGAATACACATTTCACTTTCTCATACCAAGGCTCAGTCACCATCAACACAGTTTCCAGTTCTATGCCACACTCAAATGACTCAAGCCTGAGATAAGACATTTAAGTTGGCACAGGCAAATAAATTCCTGAGTGGTTCCTTACAGAAAGAGTGGTGAAAAAAGGAGCCCATTCTGTGAGGAAGAAGAAATGACTCTTAAGTTATCACGGAGTCCTCACTACACCCTAGTTCCTTAGAAGGCTATCCCAGGCCAGGTTTTCCCTGGAACAGGGGGGTGGAAGAATCGTCAATGAGAAGAGTCAAACTTTGTAAAATATTTAAAGGGATTTATTCTGAGCCAAATATGAGTGACCTCTCAGGATGTTCTTAGAACACGTGCCCCAGGTGGTCAGGGCACAGCTTGGTTTTATACCTTTTAGAGAGACATGATAGGTCAATCAAATACATTTAATAAATACATGGATTTGGTACAAAAATGCAGAGCAATTCAAAGTGGGGACTTCCAGACTATAGGTGAATTTAGCGTTTTCTGGTTGACCATTGGTTGAGTTTCTCTGAAGACCTTGGATTGATAGGAAGGGAATGTTCAGGTTAAGATAAAAGACTGTGGAGACCAAAGTTCTTTTGAAGTCTTATAGTGGCTGTCCTTGGAGACAATAGATGTCAAATATTTTCTATTCAGATCTTAATGGAGATTCCTTGCAGATGCAAATTTTCCTCCCACAAAGAACAGCTTTGTAGAGCCATTTCAAAATGTGGCAGAGAAACATGGTTTGGGTTAAAATAATTGGATTTTCTTCCCCGTCTCATAATGTTATGCCAGAGTCAGGTTGAAAAGCAAGTCATGATATATAAGGTTAAATAAAACCCATCTGATGAGAATTTATGATTTATAGGGCATGACTCCCCAGACCCCTTAGATATTAATTTAGGCAAGATAAAAACAGAGTTTAGTCTTCAAGTGTGTACAAGGTGGGCTCTCCTAGCACCAGAATGATGGTCAGACAGGAATAAACTGATCAGGGGTCAGGAAAGAGCCACAAAATTATCTGCCAGTATAAGTTTTCCATGTGAGGGTCCCTCTATCTCAGGCAGGACAACTAGGCATGAGGCCAGGTAAAATAAATAAATAAATAAATAAACTAAAACTCTCATGAAAGACACACTGTAAACACCCACATCCAGATCTTGTTTATTTACCATTAGGACAGGGTTGCTAGCGACCATCTTGCTCTAGTATTGGAACCCCAAATGAGCTGGGGGGCTCTCAAAACACAGAGCTGTTGATGTTACAAATGTCCTCAGAAGTTAGTCCTTCACTTTTGTCTTCTGATGCTCAGAAAAATATCTTCCATTCATTGAGGTGATTTTCTAGAAAACAAGGTCACTTAATTCAGATGTAAAGTGATAAACTTATTTTTAGATACACTTATTCCAAAGAACTAGGTTTTGTTTTAAAATGAATTTGTCCAAGTTTGAAAAAAAAAATATTGTTTAATTATTGTTGTTTTGGATTTCTTTCAAATCTGTGACAGGTAGAGAAATAGCAATGATTTATTTTTCATGCTGCAGGATATGTTGAATATTCATTTAATAAGTTGACCTCAAATTCTTCATGAAAAAAAGAGCCCAAATTGTATTGGGACCATGTTTTCAATTTTTGTATAACTGCTCAAGAAAGATCACATGGTAACATTTATTGAATAAATATTTATTTATTTACTATTCTTCACATATGCTAGACACTCTTTAGTCCTGGACATATGATAATACAGTAAATGAGTCTCAGTCCTTACCAAGAGAATTTTTACTGTGCTTGCAGGAAAAGAAAACATGAATAAGGCATATAACACAGGCAAACACAGTATTTTCTTTTTGATTATGATACTGATGATCTTCAAACACTCCTAAACCTGTAAGGAGTTCAGAATCACTTGCCTCTGGCAGGGAAAAACATGGGACTGACAACAAATTATGTTTTGCTTGGTTTCTACTAGCTGTAGGTTAGAGACTACAATTTTTTTTTTTTTTTTTTTTTTTTTTTTTTTTTTTTTTTTTTTTTTGAGACGGAGTTTCGCTCTTGTTACCCAGCCTGGAGTGCAATGGCGCGATCTCGGCTCACCGCAACCTCTGCCTCCTGGGTTCAGGCAATTCTCCTGCCTCAGCCTCCTGAGTAGCTGGGATTACAGGCACGCGCCACCATGCCCAGCTAATTTTTTTGTATTTTTAGTAGAGACGGGGTTTCACCGTGTTGACCAGGATGGTCTCGATCTCTTGACCTCGTGATCCACCCGCCTCGGCCTCCCAAAGTGCTGGGATTACAGGCTTGAGCCACCGCGCCCGGCCCAAGACTACAAATTTGATCTTTGCCAAGTGAAAACCTCAGAGGAAGAGGCTGCTTCTGAGTACTCTACCTAGTAAGAGTGAAAGTTAACATATTTAATTAGGTAGGCTAATTTCCCTCTAGTTAGAGAAGTCTCCAATTAACAATTGACTCATAAGTGTTTTCATCATTTGCAAATTAAAGGGCAAGAATTAGGATGTAATTAATAAATAAAGCCAGTGACTTGTCTTAGTGCCAGAGGACAATACCTGCTCAAACAACTTAGAGGCTACACTGTCACTTTCAGTCTCTGGAAGGTTGGGAGTGGAGTGAGAAATAGCATTTTTGTTATGGATTAAAAGGCAAATGCAAAAACAATGTTTTCATCTGAATGAGGGTCTGAGCCCTTAATTTTACCTTTAAGGAGTTCAGTGGCACAATCTCAGCTCACTGCAACCTCTCCCTCCCGGGTTCAAGCAATTCTCTTGCCTCAGCCTCCTGAGTAGCTGGGACTATAGGTGTGCACCACCATGCCCAGCTAATTGTTTGTATTTTTAGTAGAGATGGGGTTTCACCATATTGGCCAGGCTGGTCTCGAATTCCTGATCTTGATATCCGCCCACCTTGGCCTTCCAAAGTGCTGGGATTACAGACATGAACCACTGTGCCCAGCCAAACTTTTGCTTTCATAAAGCCTTTTTGTTAATTTACTAGAAATTATCTGTGGCCCTAATCCATGACAGATGCTGAGCCTCAAACCGTGAATAGGGCACAACCCTTGCCTTTAGGGATTAACGGGCAAAGAACAAAGAACAGGGTTAGAGTGCATGCCATTTATGTGTTGTGTGAGCTAGCTTTGGTGGCCTTTTCAATTCTAAATGTATCATGTTCAAGTTTGTGAATAGGAAAATAATTTCATTCCATCTCTGAAAATTATTTTCTTAAATCCACAATTACTAGAAACTATCAATACACAATTTACAGAATTCTTATGTACAACACGTGTATCAATACAGGATGCTTGGTATCTCGTACCTGTTCTGGCCTATAAAGATATAACATTTTAAATATTATAATATTTTTATTAGACATAAATTTAGTAAAATTAAAAGGTAGTATTATTTTGTGTCACTCTGTGATCTAATGCTGTTAAGTCTGTAGGATGAAAGAAAATATGTCTGGGCTCTGGAACAGAAATAAATCATGGTGAGTAATCTCAAGCCATCTCTTATTAGTTGTGTAAACAGAGAAAGAGCAGTTAATTCTAGCTCTAAAATGAGATAAATATATATTTTAGAGGAGAGACTAGTAATATGGACAAAATAATGTTGTGGCAATTAATCTCTTAATATAAGTCTGCTTACTGGTAGACATCTTGGGTATGTACTAAATAGATTCATATTAAAATATCTAAAACAGTAAAGTAGCAATAATAAGGGTAAGTTTAGGTTGAAATATTCACACATACTATTTCAGCCATGTATTTTTGTCAAATACAGTTTTTGTTCATTTGGAGTCAAGAAAATGAATTAATGCATACCTGAGCTAGCCTTATCATCTCCCAGGAGACAGTAAGCTTAAATTTTTCTTAGGTGGGGTCTGACAACTGATGGGCTCTAGCGTTTTCTCTTCTTGAAATAAGACACAAATAGTACACTGAAGAGTGTCTACTTCAATAGTTCTTTCCTTGTGTGTATACAAATTAAAAAAAGGAAACAGTAATATAACTATAAAGGGTCTATAAATAATGTCTTCCCTAGATAGTCATTTATCATATGACAGTGATTGGCTGTGATGTTTTCCAGTTATATAATCTTTTGAGTTTAGAATCTAGCTGTCATTTAAACAATAACTGATTTGAAACATTATTTAATAATATAGAAGAAATAAATTTGCCCAAAAACAGTCAGGGGTGTAATTCATCCAACCGTGAGTAACTCAATGAAATACACTCCATAGTTGAGCCAATTAATATTGATCCAAATGCATTTAATCTGACTTCAGCAATGCCAGCAAATCAATTAAGCTCAAGATTCTATAAAAGTTATATTTTATTAATCAAATGACATTTAAAGATGCTTTATTTTGTTCTTTACTTTCTTTTTAAGGATGAATAGATTAGAAACTTGGAGGTTTTCCAGTAATTCAAAATATTCAATGTCAAATGAATTGTTATCTAATGATTTTTAAAGAAGATTTAAAATCAACTACAGCATAACATTTTAGAACTCACCTTGAAATAATTAAACACTATATATAATCTGCTCTAAAGAAACAATTAAAAATAAATGCATTTTTAAATTAATATACAATAAGCCTAGTGAATCTCAAAAATATATTTAAAGTCTGGAGATTATATTTAATCTTTTAGCTTACATTCAAACAATGATTGAAGCTTATAATGTAGCTTACATTGTAAAGAAAAGTGACACAAACATTTAACTCTATAGTACATATTTTAATATAATATAAATGTATTTTATATATGTTATATATTTAGTAGATAATATATTTATATTATATAATACGTTTTATATATTTTTTACTAAATATAATATTAAATATTATTAAATATATTTATTATATATGTAACACATAATATTTAATATATATACATTTAATATATGTATTGCAGCAGTGCTGCAAAAGATTTTGCATGAGTAATCTTCAATCTTTGGAGTTACCAAAAGTAAAGAAATAGCCCCACAAAGATGACTATCTATTTGTTTAAATTGTTGAGATCATAAAACAGTAATGATATTAAACTGAGAAAATGTCTTCATTAATATAAAACTTTAAGAAACTTTTGAGACCCAAGTCTCAGTCCCATGGCTGCTTGAATATTTTCACATTTTATTCATATCTTTCGATATAACTTTATTTTCCTTTATTCAATTGATGGCATATTACACTGACTAATTATCAAATTTTAACAAAAGTTTGCATTCCTGGAATAAAATGAAAAACTAGATTTTAATTTCATTTGTTTTTTCTACTAGTTGTTTTCTCTATTATTGATTTCCCTGGTATCTTTGTTATTTCTTTTCTTTTACTTACATTAGGTTTAAGTTGCTCTTCTATTTTTAGCTCTTTAAGGTAGATGCTGAGAAAAGAAAAATAGCTCTGAGCAGTCTGAGCTATATGAAGTATGCAAAACTTACTAAGCCCAGAAAGACATGAGTATGGGACTTAAGTCTCAGCACTCCTTCCACACATCCACATGGGGGGTGGGGGTGGGGTGAAGAAGGATGAAGGGATGTTGGGAAGTGGAATTGTTTAAAGGCATTCTGCTCCTAACTAGCTGCCTCATCCATTATCTTCATGATCCTGGAGTTTATGATACAAAGACCAGTGTATAGGCCAGGCGCGGTGGCTCATGCCTGTAATCCCAGCACTTTGGGAGGCTGAGGTGGGCGGATCACGAGATCAAGACCACCCTGGCCAACATGGTGAAACCTCGTCTCCACTAAAATACAAAAATTAGCTGGGCGTGGTGACGTGCGCCTGTAGTCCCAGCTACTCGGGAGACTGAGGCAGGAGAATTGCTTGAAACCGGGAGGCGGAGGTTGCGGTGAGCCGCCGAGGTCCTGCCTCTGCACGCAAGACTTCGTCTCAAAAAAAAAAAAAAAAAGAAAAAGAAAAAAAAGAAAAGAAAAAGAAAAACGAAACCAAAGACCAATGTATAACCAAACAATAACCTATATTATTTTAATGACAATTCTTGGCAAACAACTTAGAAACTGCCTCTCCTTTTTTTCCTTAAAACCCACTTGTAATTGCTGCTAATTGGAGTGTACATTTATTGCAATTTGAATATCTGCTCTCTGGCTGCCATTCTCAAGCTTTAGACTAGAATAAACTCTACACTTAATCATATTTTGTAAATCTCATTATTTAAAGTTGACATTTTGGCAGCCATGAAGGGAACTAAAGCCCAGCTTCAGTAATCTCCACTAACATGGCAATACCTTGGTACCTCACACCTGTAATCCCAGGACTTTGGGAGGCTGAGGCAGGCAGATCACTTGAGCTCAGGAGTTTGAGAGGAGCTTGGCCAACATGGTGAAACCCCACCTCTACTAAAAACACAAAAATTAGCCAGGTGGTGCATGCCTATAGTTCCAGCTACTTAGGAGGCTGAGGCAGGAGAATTGCTTGAGCCAAAGAGGTGGAGGTTGCAGTGAGCCAAGATTGCACCACTGCACTGCAGCCTGGGAGACAAAGTGAGACTTCACCTCAAAACAACAACAACAAACTTCAGTACTAGCACAAATGGCTATTTCACTCAACCTCATGGCAGTTGGCAGGGATTTCTGGAAAGGCCTCTCTTGGGATTGGAATCCAGCTGGCTTAGTTGAGAATTAAGACATTATTTAAGGCCGGGCGTCATGGCACATGCTTGTCATCTCACTATTTTGAGAGGCTGAGGGGGTGGATCAATTGAGTTTGAGAGCAGCCTGGGCAACATGGTAAAACTTTGTTTTGGAAAAAAAAAAAAATCTGGTTCTGTAGTTTCAGCTACTCAGGGGTTAAACGGTTGAGAGGATTGCTCGAGCCTCAGGAGTTTGAGGCTGCAGTGAGCCAATACCATGCTACTGCACTCCAGCTTGGGAAACAGGGTGAGATGCTGTTTTTTTGTTTTTTTGTTTTTTTAATCTATTTAAGCTATACACAGTTCTACTTGATGGAGTTAAAATAAAGCTATACTGAAAGGTAGAGCTTCTCTAGAGATTCTGATTATTGCAGATTTGAAATTTTCACTTTTGTCTGAGGTTAAAGTTTTGTTTGTCTTTCTCGTTAGGGTTTGCAACCTTTCCTCTTACTCAAAATTTGGTCGGGGAAAAACACAGTGTTTCTCTCTAAAAAAAGGAAATAAATGTTTATGGCTTAAGTGTTAGTGACAGTGAATTATATAGATCTGCAGTTATGTCAGTTTGTCCCACCTCCTCAGACGAAACTTGACTGAGGGGCATAAAGCAGAGAGGAAGGAACTAAGGAGAGTTTTAGAGCAGGACTCAAAGTTTGTTAAAAGTCTAGAGCAGAAATGAAAGGAAGTAAAGTACACTTTGAAGACGGCCAAGCAGGTGCCTTGAGAGACCAAGTGTGTGGTTTGACCATTGATTTGCATTCTTCCAGAGCCTGCATCTCTTCTCTGTTGATTCTTCAAGTTAAAATCTTTTAAATGCTCAAAGTACCTGCTTTGGATCTCCATCTGGATTTACAGAAGCACTCCAACCTTGGTCTAGTGGCTAAGGTTCTATGCCTTCATGGCTGTAGTCCATGTCGATTGCTGGTTTGTTTTAAACTATTTGAGTTAACTGTTGACCTGTTGGGGTACTCATTTGTTACTGACCCATTTTCTTTCCATGGACAGCTTTTGATTTCTTACCTTTTTCTGTTCGTGGGGAATACAGGACTTTTGGGCCTTCATGCACAAGTGTTCTGCTGAGAAGTTGAGATCCTAGAAAATATGGCCAGAGAGAAATGTGGGATGTATTTCATTTGTGGCTAGCAAGACTTAGAGCTGTCTTTGATGTGGTTCTGGATCTTGTGAGGACTGTTTTGCCTCTCTTTGGAGATGCCTATATGGAAGCCATAGGCTCTTGGCCCCCTAAATGTTTCCTAAAAAAAATCGCTGACATGAGGCCAATTAATTAATAGGAGAAAAGGTGTAAACATTTATTTAACATGCATACATAGGAACTTTCAAAATGAAGACTGAAATTTCCAATGAGCTACAGAAACTTATATATCATCCGGAGACTACAATAAAGAATGCAGACTCAGAGCATGGCTGGAAATTGATAAATCAGGTTTAGAGGAAACATTACAGGAAAGGGGTCCCAATCCAGATTGCAGGAAAGAATTCTTGGCTCTTGCATAAGAAAGAATTCAGGGTTAGTCTGCAGAACAAAGTAAATGCAAGTTTATTAAGAGAGTAAAGTAGTGAAAGAACAGCTAATCCATGGACAGAGGAGGGCATTGCTGAAAGTAAGAGGAGGAACGCATCTACCCTAGGTACAATGCTTGTGTGTGTGTGTGTGTGTGTGTGTGTGTGTGCGCGTGTGTGTGTGTGTGTATGATTAAAAAAAAGATCTTGGGGACATGTGCTCTGCTACAGGAGCTTGTGATAAAGGATTAATTTTCTTAATTACTACGTTTTGCAAGAATCAATATTATCTTTAAAGCAAAATTAGGAATGACTTTGTTCTGATATTGGGATATCTGGACACTCCCAGTCTGGGTCTGTTTAATAAATATTATTAATTTGTCCCCTTAACCATAAACATCTAGAGGCTAGAAATGCCCAACTTTCTGGGAATGCAGCCCAGCAAGTCTCAGTCTCAACTTCCTAGTCCTCACTAGAAATGGAGTTGCTCTGGTTTGAATGCCTCTGATGGAAAGACAGGTTTAGAGAAAGGAAGAAGCTTGGCTCCAAAAAATGGCTTTGTTATATAGATAAAGCCTCCCTCAGAGAGAATAGATGATAAATGTTTCTTTTCAAACTTTAAAGGTGTCAGATTCTCAAGGGGAAAGCATAGAAAAGAGAGGGGACCATGGCTGCATTGATGGAGATTTTGTACAGACACAAATTTTCTCTGTTTAGGACAGCTTTGCAAGGCTACTTCTGCATGATGGCCAAGTGGCAGCAACTGAAAAAATGTGTCAAAGGAATATATTTTAGGATAAAATATTTTAATTCTTTCATCTAGTTAATCTTTGGTTAAGGCATAACCTTGAGTAAGGCTAATTGGCTTTGATGAGTCACTTGAAAAGATACCTTTGATTTAAAACACAAAAAGTTGGATAAAGTGTTTATCAAAGATAAGCTCTCAGATGAAGCGAGCTCACTTCTTTTTCAGAGTCCCATGCTGAGTTCAGATATAGAAAATGCTTTCTTTGCTATTCATTAAAGGACCCCATCCTGAAGTTAATATAATAATAATAATAATAATAATACAACTAAATTACTAAGTTGAAAATATTACCTATCTAACAACATTGGCCCCCAAAATAGGACTTCCTGGCATTTACCTGGCAGTTTTGAAACTCTTTGTAAAATAAATGCACTTCTATAATGAGATTTTCAATTTTTAAGGCCATCATCCTTTCTGCAGGATGGGAAGACATTGGCTTAAGGTTTATATAGCTAACTTTACCTTTAAGTTTTTTTTTTTTGGACTTTGGGCTCTGGGGTACATGTGCACATCCTACATCCTGCAGGCTAGTTGCCTAGGTACATACATGCCATGGTTTGCTGTCTCCATCCCCACCAGTTCATCAAGGATATTGGTCTAAAGTTTCGTGTGTGTGGGGTGTGTGTGTGTGTGTGTGTGTGTGTGTGTGTGTGTGTGTGATGTCTCTGCCAGGTTTTGATATCAGAAAGATGCTTGCCTCATAAAATGAGTTGGGGAAGAGTCCTTCCTGTTTAGTTTTTTGTAATAATTTCCATAGGAATGGTAGCAGCTGTTTTTTATACATCTGGTAGAATTCAGCTGTGATTCCATCTGGTCCTAGGCTTTTTATTACTGATTAACTTTTAGAAGTCTTTATTGGTCTGTACAGGGATTCAATTTCTTCCTAGTTTAGTCTTGGGAGGTTGTATATATCTGAGAATTTATCCATTTCATCTAGATTTTCTAATTTGTGTACATAGAGGTGTTCATAGTAGTCTCTGTGTCTTCTTTTGATTTCTGTGGGGTCAACAATAATGTCCCCTTTGTCATTTCTAATTTGTATCTTCTCTCATTTTTCTTTCTTCATTAGTTTACTCAGCAATCCTTCCACCTTATTAATTAAAAAAAAATAAAATTTCTGGATTCATTGATCTTTCGTATGTTTTTTTCATGTCTCAATTTCAGCTCTGATTTCTGTTGTCTTCTGCTGGCTTTGGAGTTGGTTTGCTCTTTCTTCTATATTTCTACTAGTTGTGAAATTAAGTTGTCAATTTGAGACCTTTTTAAATTTTTGATGTGGATGTTTAGTGCTATAAACTTCCCTCTTGACACTGTCTGAGCTGTGTCCCTGAGATTCTAGTATGTTGTAACTTTGTTCTTATTAGTATCAAAGAACTTCTTAATTTCTGCCTTGGTTTCATTAGTTACCTAAAAGTCATTCAGGAACAGGATGTTAAATTTTATGTAATTGTATAATTTGGATGATTTTCTTAGTATTTATTTCTGGTTTTATTGCACTATGGTCCAAGTGGGGTTGGTATAATCTTAATTTAAAAAAAATTTTTAAGGATTGTTTTGTTTGATTGTATGGTTGGTGTAAGAGTATGTGCCATGTGGCAATGAGAGGAATGGATATTCTCTTGGTTTTGGGTAGAGAGTTCTATAGATGTCTATTAGGTTTCTTTGCTCAAGTGTTGAACTCAGATTCTGAATATCTTTGTTAATTGTTTGCCTTGATGATCTAATATTGTCAGTGGGCTGTTGAATTATCCCACTATTATTATGTTATTATGTGTAAATTTAATTCTCTTTGTAGGTTTCTAAGAACTTGTTTAAGTATTCTTGGTGATCCTATATTGGGTGCATATATATTTAGGATAGTAGAATCTTGTTGAATTAAAACCCTTACCATTTTGTCATGCCCTTCTTCATCTTCTTTGACCTTTGTTGTTTTAAAGTCTGTTTTGTATGAAATTAGGATAGCAACCCCTGCTTTTTAAAATTTCCTATTTGCTGAATAGTTTTCTCCATCCCTTGATTTTTAGCCTATGGGTGTCATTGCATGTCAGATGAGTCTCTCAAAGGTAGCATACTATTGAGCATTGCTTCTTAGTCCAGCCTGCCATATTTTGCCTTTTAATTGGGGCATTTATCCCATTTACATTTAATATTAGTATCAATATGTTCAGATTTTATCCTATCATCATATTATTAACTGGTCGTAATGCAAACTTGTTTGTGTGATTACATTATAGTGTCGCTGGTCTGTGTACTTAAGTATGTTCTCATAGTGGCTGGTAATGATCTTTTCTTTCCATATTAGTGCTCCTTTCAGGACGTCTTGTAGATCTAGTTTTAATAAATTTCCTTAGCATTTGCTGAAAAGGATCTTATTTCTCCTTCACTGTGGAGCTTAGTTTGGCTGGATATAA
This sequence comes from Saimiri boliviensis, assembly GCF_048565385.1. Lineage (NCBI taxonomy): Eukaryota > Metazoa > Chordata > Mammalia > Primates > Cebidae > Saimiri > Saimiri boliviensis. Next base: position 93,832,022 of record NC_133452.1, read on the forward strand.
AATTCTTCATTGTAATTCTTTTCTTTAAGAATGCTGAATATGGGCTTCCAATTTCTTCTGGCTCGTAAAATTTCTGCAGAAAGGACTACTCTTAGCCTAATGGGTCTCCCTTTGTAGGTGACCTGACTCTTCTCTCTTTCAGTTTTTTTAAAACTGCTTTTAACATTTCTTCTTTCAATGAGACTTTAAAGAATCTGATGATTACATATTTGGGGATGGTCTTCTTTTGTAGTATCTTGCTAGTATTCTCTGAATTTCCTGAATTTAAAATTTGGCTTCTCTAGCAAAGTTGGGGAGATTTTCATGGATGACATTCTGTAACATGTTTACCATGATGCTTGTTTTCTCTCTGTCTCCTTCAGGGACACAGGATTTATTTGTATGTCCCAGGCTGTTTTATAATAATAAACTTGTTAGATCTTTGTCTGAAATTCTGGGCAGGTGTATTCTAAAGTCCTTGCAATTTTCTGAGTGATATGAGTTTATTTTTTAAGTTAGTGAGATGACTAATGATGTATCCATAAATAGCTACATGATGGGGGTTGATCACTGTAGGGAGCAGCCATGTGGTGATAGGACTGGTTTTTGACCCTTTTTCATCTCTGAGGAGGGGAAAGGGAATAGAGATTGAGTTCAGTCACATAGCCAATAATATAATTAATCATGTCTACATAATCAAAACCCAATAAAATTTGAGACACAAAGTCTCGATGGAACTTCCTGGTTGGTGAACACATTCATGTGCTGAGAGTGTGATTCTACAAGAAGAGAGAATGGAAATTCTGCATTTCCTCCCAGATCTCATTCTATGTATCTCTTCACTTAGTTGTTTCTTGTGATTGTGCACTTTATAACAAAACTGCAATTGTAAGTAGAACAGTTTTTCTGAGTTCCGTAAGTCATTCTAGTAAATTAAACCCAAGAGAGTCATAAGAACCTACAAATGTGCAGTTTTTCAGTTAGAAATGCAGTTGGCTTAGGAACCCTTGATGAGTGACTGGAATTTGAAACAGGGTAGCTTGGTTGGGAACTGCTTGCTTTAACTTGTGAGGTTAGCACTAACTCCAAGTGATTAGTACCATAATTGAATTGTGACACACCCAGTTGGAGTTGAAACAGAACACATGCATATGCTAGCTTTTTAGCCAAATACATTATTCATATTTTAGATTTCCTCCCTTGTATAGCTCCCTCATTTTCAAAATCCTTTCTTTAAGTTTCCAGCCATCCTACTGCTCTAAATCCTGCCAACTTCCCCATGATCTAGTTTTTCACAGGGAGAGTTAGATAGTGGTGATGGTGGGTCCCTGTGACTGTCATGAGAAAAAAGCAGTAAACCCACAGTTCTTGCAGAAGCAATAGCATCCTCTTCATAATAATCTCCTCTTATTTGCCTCTCACTTTTTCTTAGGTCACTTTCCATTACCTTCAAATATTTGTTTTAACACTTTTGCCCAGTTTCTATAAGTATTTTATCTAGGAAGAGTTGTCTAAGGTCTTCATGCCACTTATTTACACCATCAGAAATAGCAGGAACAATTTCCAGAAGCCTTGTTATTCTTATCCCATTTTTTTCTTCTCTATTTGCAAGCTACTTCTATGTTTTCCTATACTTAATTTTTCAAAAGACTAATAAATATTTATGATTTCTAAAAATGAGTGCTAGAAAATAGGAATGGTGGACAGTTTGCAAAAGAGGAGGACATTCTATCCAAGGAGATTACTCACTAAGTTGCCCAAATTCTGTCATTTTTTATTATATCTTCTAAATAATTAAACAATGGTCTCTCTCCTCTTATGTCTAGATATTAACTTAGAATCACTATGTCTGGGAGAATAGTTCTCTCCAGGTTTATATGGCACAGAAGTGGATGAGACAAATATAAATTGACTTAAGCATTAACTTTTCCCCTCCTCATCAAAACTCTTCTTTTGGTAATTCTTTCAAACAAGTTTTTCCAGCACCATGGAGAGCAGCAGATAATAAAATTACATACAGGAAATTACTTAATGTTCCTGTAGTGTAGCTTAGTATTCTTATTCTTGTTATTGTTCTATTGTAGTTATACACTTACAAGCATGTTTTTCATTGTTGTTTCATAAAGTCAGTTTGAGTAGAAACCACATTTTACCATGTGTATTTTTATAGCCCCTGAGATAGCAGCTAGCACTGAGGTACAGGAAAGAAAGAAATAAGAAAAGGAAAGAAGAAAGGTAGGAGGGAAGAAAAAAAAGAGGGAAAGGTATGAGCAGGATGAAAAATAATTGTCTTCAGATGAAAATCTGTAAGAGTTTTGTTTCAATTATTTATTACTGCATAACAAACTTTCTTAGAATATAATGCCTAAAACCAGTTATTAGGTAAATATTTATTTGCTCATGATGTTCAGTTTGTTCAGGACTCAGCAAAGGTTGCTTATCTTTACTCTATGTCTTATTGGCTGAGGTCTTATTTGAAGCTGGAGAACCCAAGATGGCTTCCCTCACATGTCTGACACCTGAGTTTGGATGGCTGGACTGGTTGGAAACTGGCTGGACTATTCTGTCTCTCTTTTTTTTCTTCCATCCCCTACGGTTTTTTAAAATCTTTGTAGGACCTCTCTCCAGCAGGCTAGTTGTTTTTCTTGGCTATGTGGCTGTTTTTCAAGAAAAACGACAACAACAACAACAAAGAAACTGCAAGACGTCTTAAGACTCAGAACAGAAAATCTCAGAATGTCATTTTTGGCATATTCTATGAGTCAAGAGAAGTCATAGGGCCAGCTTGGCTTTAAAGAAAGAAGGAAAAGACTCTCATCTCTTGCTGGGAGGAACAGCATGTGCACATAGGTATGGGGAGATCTGCTAGCAGCCATCTTTGCAGACAATCTACCACAGGGTTAACAGCCTATTACTGGATTATCATAGAAAAGTATTTCAAAAATTTAACCTAGAAGCAATAATTCAGCAATTCCTAATTCATTAACAGTTCCTAGTTCATTACTTTTAAAGAATACATTCTAATATTTGCTTTAGTATCTCATCTTTGACCAAAAATTGTTAATCAAATGTGTCCTGAAACCATTTCAGATTGCATATATTAGGTTCAATGGCATCCATAAATACTTATAGATGAACTAGAAAGTGTTTTAGATAACTTGCAAATTACAATATCTATATAAAGCTAATCACAAAACTAACTGATCAGTGATTGGAATAGGGACCTAAAGTATAAAAAGTACAAGATAGTTCTTCTGTCCTTCTAAGTTTAGAATCTTAGCCTATTTTTTTCTGTAACACACAGCTAGCTGAAGGTTTGTATGAAAGAACATTTTAAATGTAATAGCATTCATTTTGTTTTGAAAGTTATAATCAGATTGGTGTAGAAGAATTTTGCCTGTATTTAAATGGTGAGGTTTGTAATAGCAAGCCTAAGATAAAAAATGGACATTATTATTATTATTATTATTATTTTTGAGACGGAGTTTCGCCCTTGTTACCCAGGCTGCAGTGCAATGGCACAATCTCGGCTCACCGCAACCTCCGCCTCCTGGGTTCAGGCAATTCTCCTGCCTCAGCCTCCTGAGTAGCTGGGATTACAGGCACGTGCCATCATGCCCAGCTAATTTTTTGTATTTTTAGTAGAGACGGGGTTTCACCATGTTGACCATGATCGTCTCGATCTCTTGACCTCGTGATCTACCCGCCTCAGCCTCCAAGTGCTGGGATTACAGGCTTAAGCCACCGCACCCGGCAAAAATGGACATTACTTTTCTCCTTTTATTGTTTTCAGTTCATAGTAACAATACAATTTGCTATATTATTAAAAGGAACTACATGCACCTAGACTTTATAAAGATTTGTAAACACGCTATGATAAATACATTTCCATCATCAAATCAGCACTTCAGTGAGAACCAAGTTGATTATTATAAGACTGACTTTTTTTCATGAGCACATCCATCATGAAGGTTCAGGAATTTATCTAGTTAGAAGATTGTTAAAAGGGAAATGTCAGACCACAAATTATTATCTATTACTGGTGATCCATATGGTGACAATGGATATTAATTGTGGTTTTGTTTTATCATTTAAAAGAGGATATTAGAAAAAAAATCTAGCAATTTTTTTAAACATTGTTTTTGTTTCAGAAGCTTTTTAAATGAGAGTTCTGGTGGTAATTTATAAGAGATTAAAAATATGTTCATTTAGAGCCTATATTTAATACATCAAAGCCATTAAGAAATTAGAAAAGCCTGAACAGACTATGTTGTCTCTGGTGATGTAAATGATTATTAATATGTTTATTTTTAATACAAAAGGATTCTGCAGATAATTTTATTAACTTCACTGGTTTTAGAATTCCACATTTGTTAGGAAGATAAAGCTTCAAAGTAAAAGCTTATTTAAGAGCCTAATTTATATTTTCCTTGTTTTTGGTAACTAAACTAGTGAGTAAACAACAACGAAAAAACAATAGGTGGATAGTACAGGTAATTTCTGCTTGCCTGCAATTGACCAGAATGTCTATTTCAACTCCTTTTTTCTGAGAGTGTTGCCACTAACGTGACAATCAATCCATCCGTGCTTCCAGTTATTAAAGAGAACCTGACAACCCCTTTAATCAATCACCTTGCTGTGAAAGGAAGTGGTAAGAAGGTTGAGGGGAGAGGTGAATTGCCTCAAATCTGAGGTTAGTAATATTGTTTGCAGAGGGGAGGTACCCTAAGGAGTCTATAAACTGGGATGAGTTTCTATTGGTCTCCTTCAATTTTTTCTTTATTTTGAAATGACCTTGAACACATATCAGATCATTCACACAGGCCAGGAAGCAATAGCCTATTTCCTCAGAGCTTTTAGAGTAAGAAGTACATTCATTCAAGGTAATGCATTTTATTTGTAACTGCTTTCCACAGTTTAACTTTACTTAGCTTTTAGATGACCTCTTAACCTATAATTTTTCAAAGAAATTGAAGTGTGTGTGTGTGTGTGTGTGTGTGTGTGTGTGTGTGTGTGTGTGCGTGCTTTAAGGGACCTTTTTTCTAGTCAGGAGACCTGGATTTTCTTTTGACTTTTCATTTTCATTAGGACCCTAATCAGGAAATCAAAAATATATTTATTGCCTGACCTTGGAAACCTAAATACTCCCATTTGGCTGTCATTGATTAATTGATACCACCCTTAACTGTCCATAACGATTTTATCCACTCTAACCCCTAACACATAATTCTTACTGTGGATGTCCAACACATTACGTATAAAATCCATTTCAATTTTCACTTGCATGTCTTTGCTTTTGCTATTTTTCTAGGTTTGCAATTGTCTGAACACTTTTATTCATTACTTACACAAAATGTGCCATTTCTCTAAAGCCCATCGCAGTCTTTCTAACATTATGACCTCTTCTGATGAACACCATAGCTTCCTGTCCCCTCACGACATTTATTTTTTTCTGGGCTAATGTAAATGAACTCAGTTTACTGAATGGTCATACAATGTTATATCTAAGTTTCTTATGATGTTATATCTGTCAGTTTGTCTTCAAGGTTGTACATTTACTGAAAATGAGAACTATATTTCTGCAACATATATTAGGGAATTAGGGTCCCCAGGGTGGGCTATATCTCTTTCCTGATGGATTTCTGACAGTCAGTTCATAATTAACACAAATAAATCTTTCTTCTCACCATATATGAGTCCATAACTTACTCTGAAGCAAGAAAATAGCTTTCTCCCTATATGGTGAGCAAGAAGAGTTTTAAAAATTTTATTTTGTTTTGCAATAGAATATAATTTAGACATATCACAGGCAATATCATTTTGGCATATGTATAGATTTATTTATATTACTGCTTTTGTTTGCTACTATTGTTTTTCAATAATTTTTGTTTGCTTTTGTTTTTGAAACAAGGTCTCACTCTGTTTTTAGGCTAGAGTGCAGTGGTGTGATCATGGCTCACTGCCCGCTCCATCTCTCAGGCTCAAGGAATCCTCCTACCTTAACCTCCTGAGTAGCTGGAACTACAGGCATGTGCCACAACATCTGACTGCATTTTCATTTTTTTTTCTTTTTTTTTGTGGAGATAGAGTCTTACTATGTTGCCCAGGTTGCTCTTGAACTCCTGAGAGCAAGCAATCCTCCCACCTCAGTCTCCTAAAGTCCTGGGATTACAAACATGAGCCACTGCAACCAGCATGTTATTATTATAATTCCTTAATATTTGCTAGACTATCTTAATTAAATGAAGTAACTATTCCATTGTTGGTATACAAACATTTCAGTGGCTGTAATATCATAACTTGATCTTACCTGTTTCTACTGAAAAAGAAAAAGATTATTATTGCTTATGGACAGTAAGTTGGGACAAGGAGAACACTGATCTAATTCTAGTGTTCATGATTTAACCCTCCCTAATTCTGATTCATATTGTATATTCTTATCAGGTCTATAAGTACCTGAAGTACAGTAGCTAAATTGGTGAAAAATGACTAAAATAAAACTGTTCTCTAGCAGAAACACTTTAGGGCATTATGCTATGGTAAGGAAGAAGTCTATTTAAAAATGTGATTACCATAGCTCTCTATATAACACTCTTTAATATAAAAGGCAATTTCATTTGCTTTTATAAAGCAGAATTTTTCTGGTGATTAAAACTGGCAACAGGCAAATGGCAACAGTAAACACAAAACTGCCCAAAAATTTAATATTCTGGTACCAAACTGAAAATATTACCTATTACCTATTGCTTGTTTTAAAAAAGTAAATAGCTGTTAAAAATGCTTGTTTTATAAATGTAACTGAGAGCATTACTAAGAGTGGACAATAAAATGTATAGCTGATCACAAGCTTTATGTTTTAGGGTAACAGCCCCAGTTACAACTTGTTTGGATGCCTGCAAGTATACATTGATTGGCAGCTGGTTGGAATGTGAAAGGGAAATGAAAGTTAATTTAATCAGAAAATCATCTTGCTTATACTTTCAAATTAAACAATATTTGAGCAGGTTGAGTTCTTGGGATTGATTAGGAATTAGAGCAAATAAATAGAAAATTTCTCAGACAATTAAGATTTAATTAGGCCTTTCATCACCCCGCTACACTGATGTGCTTGTCCTTATTAACGTTGCCCTCCTTCTGCCCTCTATGCCTCATCACAGTTTTAATAAATATGTGCCTCTTCCCAACCTCAAACTCGTTGCTACAGTGGTCTCAAAATTCTCATAGGCAGGCATTGGTTGGGTCAATGTCCTCAGGTTGGAATGAAGTATTCCTCTTTCTCTGGGTGCCCATTCTGATTATGGAAGTCCCTGCAGGTTTTTTTGTTTTTAATCTGCTTTAAAATCTGCTTCTTTCTGAGATGGCTTGTGGGTACCTGCATGTCTTTCTTCCTCAACCACATTGCTTACCCCGCTACAAAAATTTTTTTCTGCCTTTTCTTTTTCTTGCACCATAATTCCAACAAATAATTAAACTCTTCTCTCATGTTGGGGCACTGGCAAAGGATGATTCTGAAGCTATTTGCTTAATATACATCTCCAAAACTGAGATTCTTTTCTTTGGTGCAGATAGTTTTAGGCACAGATGGGAGCCTGTCTGGCTACCTTCTGTATTTTGTCTTCCTGATTTAACACCCACTTCTTGAATGGTGGCAGAGACCCTTGTTGTCTGTGGATTATAAACCTGTGTCATGTCATGCTATTTTTCTACTAGTCAGTGGAGAAATAACAGAATATTTTTTTTCTTTAAATAGAGGAATAAATACACATGAACAAGGAGGAAGTAAGGTGCTATAGAGAACACTGCCTTAGATTTATTAATCATCTTCCCATGTAACATTACATTAAGGCTCAGAAACCCAATACTCCCCAATGTGACATTTTGACATGCTGAACCCAAGAAGTCTCAAGGTCTTTCTGAAGAACCACCTTCACCATTTCTCCCAAGGAAGCTGAAGTTATGTTTTATTTTTTTAATCTGCCTAAGATCAGATCCACTAAGGAAAATAATTATATTTTATTTCCTCTCCCAGTTAGTTTACTGTCTACTGCAGAAAAGAAGACCAAGATGTGACCACACCTCATCAGAACTTTTTACAAGTATAATAATAACTGTCTTTAAGGACTTTTTAAATTTCAAAGAAAACTATTTTCAATTTAATCTCTGTTCTCTGGTCTAATCATTCTCCCTAGCAATTATTTATTGCCCTTCAACAGAATTCCTCTTCTCCCTCCCTTAACTTGCCTTACCAGGATAGATGCCTTCATTGTTTCTCTAACCTCCAAATGGTATATAAATTTCTGTAACTTATTGGGAAGTTAAGTGTTTATTCTCAATGTTCCTGTGTACACACGTCAAGTAAATTTGTGTGCTTTTTCTCCCATTAATCAATCTACTTTATCCCAGCAATTTTTCAGCAAACCTTTAGGGAGGCAATGCCCATGGCTTCCATAGTTTATATAATGAAATTTTATTCAAGGATTAAGCCAGATGCCTCTCCTGTCTCCTCTCTTTAGAGTATGTCTTTGGAAACAAAACAATCCCAATGAAAGATCCAACCTTTTGTAATAGCTTGATGGGTTCCTGTTGCCTCCTGCATACATAGAGCCAATTCAGAGAAAGCAGTATTGCAGTCAAGAAATAGTTTAATAAACTCAGAGCTAGCCAAATGGAAAGACAGGAGGCTATTACTCAAGTTATCCATCCCAAGAAGTCAGAGGCTAAGGCTTTTATGGATAACTTGACAGGCAAGTGGCTAGAGAATGGGTGCTCCTGACTGGTTGGGGATAAAATCATAGGGGTGTGGAAAATGGCCCTGATGTATTGAGTCAGCCTCTGGGTGAGGGCCACAGGACCAAATGAGTCTTGAGTTTTTTGTCCAGATGGAGTCAATTGTTCCCCAGAATGCAGAAGTCTGAAAAAATACCTCAAAAATTAATCTCAGATTCTACAATGGTAATTTTATCAACATAAACAATTGGGAAGCTACAAATAATTGTGATCTCCCACGCAGTAAGCAGTTATAGAAAGGTAAGCTATGCCTACATCTTAGAAGAATCCAGGCCTTTTCCATAATCCTAGTCTTGCGGATTTCAATAAGTCTTACAAAAATTGTTTCAGAACAAGGAAGGGGTCAGTTTCAGGGAGAAACTATTATTGTTCTTGCTTCAAAGTTAAACTGTAAACTGAATTCCTTCCATGGTTAGCTTGGCCTACTCCTAGGAATGAGTGAGGACAGTCAGCCTCTGAGGCTAGAAGCAAGATGAAATCAGCCATGCTAGACTTCTCTCACTGTCATAATATTTGCAAAGGTGGTTTTATTTCTACTTCTTGTATTTGCTGGTCTCTTGATAATTTCTTTCATTCTCAGCCGAATTATTAAGCTAAAGTAATTTAAATTCAGTAAATCCTATCTCTTTAGTAGCAAAAAAAAAAAAAAAAAAGATTGTGGAGGGAGTTTAAATGAGCTAGCTAAATATTTCATGGATGGTGATTATGAGTGCTTTTCAATGCTAAATTACTCTGGAGAGTCTTGGTGGATTTCAGTTATCCACTATGTTTTGGTTACTGCCTGAATACTCTCTTATATTGAGTTTAGTTAAAAAATAAAATAAAACAGAAAGACAAGCTATGCATACATCTTAGAACTCAGGTCTATCTCATAATCCTACCCATTAAAATGGCCAAAATACAAAACACAGACACCACCAAATACTGTTGAAGATGTGAAGCAACAAGAACTCATGCACTGCTGCAATCATACTCCTTAGTGTTACCCAAATAATTTTAAAATTTATGCTCACACAAATACTGGCACACAAATGTTTAGAGCAACTTTATTCATAATTGCCAAAATTTGAAAGCAATCAGGATCCCTTTTTATCAGTGAATGGATAAACTATGGTACATTCATACAATGTAATAGTACACAATAGTAGTACATAGTGATGAAAAGAAATGTTATAACAGAAAGTCATGGAAGAACATTAACTACATACTGGTAAGAAAAAAGCCAGTCTGAAAAGGGTGCATTCTGCATGATTCCAACTACATGACATTTTGAAAAAGGCAAAACTATAGAGGTAATAATAAGATCAGTGGTTGCCAAGGTAGCAAGGAGAAGGGAAGGATAAACAGGCAGAGCATAGGGGATTTTTAAGGCAATGAAACTCTTCTACATGATACTGTAATAGTGGAAATACGACAGTATGCATTTATCAAAACCCATAGAACTGTGCAACATAAAAGAGTAAACTGTAATGTAAACTATAAACTTTAGTTAATAATGTATTCACATTAGTTCCTCATTTGTAGCAAATGTATCTCACTAATGTAAGATGTTAATAATAGGGATAACTGTAAGCAGTGGAAAAGGCAATATGTAGTTACTCTCTACACTTGCTGTTCAATTATTCTGTAAACCTCACACTATAAGACACACAGCCTATTAATTTTTAAAAAACAAGAGAAAAAGAGGAAAATAAAAAATCAGAGTAATATTGCCTATTGCCTCATCTCATTGTGAAAAAGCATCTTTCAACAGTGAAAACTCAAGTGATAGAAATAGGCTCATTAGCCTGATTACAAAAGTACACTTTAAATTATAGTATAATGACTAGTACAAAGTTTTTAAGGAAGAGGAAAAAAATAAAAAGGAGAAACCATTAATTTTATCATGGTTTACATTAGGAAGTCTTTAGAACAACTATAGATCAAATACATACATACGCTATATATGTGTGTGTATACATATGCTATATAATATATATAATGTGCTAACATAACATACACTTTATATTTTATGCATACAAAAATATATAAAGTGATCACAAAGCCAATCCATAGTATAAATATACTTATTTTTAAAAATATTAGATTAATCAAACACATATGCATATGTCTGTGCATACATACAAACATACGTACACTACACAAAGAAATGAACCATATTAGGAAAAGATCATAAGCATAATCCAAACCAAAAATTTGACATAAATCCTATTTCTTATATTATATAATGTAAACGGACTTACTTCCTTGACTAAAAATTGAACCACAAAACAAAAGTCAATTATTTCTATAAATAAAGGTCACCGTCTAAGCAATGTGATTCTTAAAGTTTGAGAATAAAAGAAAAGGCAAGTAGACGCCAAGCAAATGCATTCTGAAGGAAAGCAGAGGCTGCAATCTTAATACCGCAGCAGGTGGAATAGCAAATTCAGACCTGCATGAAAATAACAATGTGGTTGGAATTCTCCATCATATAAAAAGATTTGTGGTAATTAAGATAGAAGATTTAGGCACAAATATAAACAACCAGAGTAATTTAATATAATATATAACCAAGACCCAGATACATGCATATGTAAAAGATTAATTCATAACAGAGCTGCCCCTGAAGTTTATTGGGGGAATGACTGACTCTTCAATAAATTTTTCTGAGAAATTCTGCTATCTACTCCGGAATAATAAATACCTCTTTCAAAAGGAAAAAATGCTCAAGCATAAAACGCAAATCTATAAACTTTGTAAAGAAACTGTAAACGATTATACATATAAAATTAGAGCAGGAAGATGTGTTATTTTTTACAAGTGAGAAGAGCTTAAGACATTAAAAATAATTCATAAATTTAAATACATTAAAATGTAGGATCTACTTATCAAAAAGTGAGTATAAAAACATGCCACCAACTGAAAGACATTTGAAAAAAATATACCTGTTAAAGCCTTGAAGTCCAGAATAAAACTAAACTTTATAAATGATTGGAAAATGAATAAGCTTTATTTTTCTGAAATGAAGTAAAGATTTCTATAGCACTTCACATGAAAGACAAATGTATAGCCAATAAACATGTTAAAAGATGATAACTTTATAAGTGACTAAAGAAATGTATAGTAAGGTCAAAGTAATATAGTCTTCTACACTCTTTATTTTGATGAAAATTTAAGTCTGACATTGATTTTGGGGACGGATGTTTTTTAAAATGATGTTTTATTCATGACTGATAAGTTCAGTTTTCTTGAACATTCTGTTCTTCTTTCTGTGTTCAATACTTAATTTAAAAAATTTAGAACCAGTCTATAATCCTGTGTTAAAATAAAATCTATGATGTAAAACTGTGGAACTGAAAATACTTGCATATTGCATATCTCAGAAGCTGTGATAAGTAAAACATTTTGCTGTATTTGTGATTTTTAAATCCCCATTGAATAGCTTTCAATTTGAGTTTATCAAACTCTATGTATTAGAGTCTACATTTTCATATAGGCAAAGAAACCACATGGAGATGGGGCGATGTTGGTCAAAGAGTAAAATGTTTCAGTCAGACAGGATGGATAAATTCTGGTGATACTATTACAGAATATTCAGGAGACCTGAGAGACCAATGGGTGAAACAGGAGGATTTTATTAAAGTGGCCACCAGCTCAGCAGATTCACATCCCAAGCACCTAACAGAGACCATGCTTGACTTTTTATACATCCGGGATGTTGTAGCAGCTAATAGGTTTACAGAAACCAGAAGAAAGTAAATTAAGTTATGTCTTGTGATCTATGTTACATTTGAAAATAGCATATCTCTGGGATACATTTAAAGTAGGATCTCTTTCTTAAATTTATGGGTGGGTCACATCATCTAAGCCCTGGATCAGATGTTTTCTTCTTCTTGAAGCCTTCCCATACTGTTTAAAGTTGCAAAAGCCCTCTCCCATTGCTTCTCTTTTTCTGTTTGTTTGTTTGTTTTCTCACAGTATGGATCAATTTCTAATATGTTTCTATTTATTTTTCTATTTCATGCATTCTCTCCACAACCACCCCACTGCAACGTAAGCTTCATAGGGCTAATTTTTTTTTTATCTTTTGTTGTGTTTATATCTGTTTTTAATAGTTTTTCTTGAATGCTTCAAAGACTACCTTTTCTAGAAAGTGCTTGATATGTGTTTGTTTAATAAATATACAATCAGTTTAAGGAGATTCAAGAAGTTCCTCAATGATCTATTCTGGCAGCCCATGGAGTGATTGGTCTCTTGACTTCATGTATAGAAAAGGGGGAAGGAAAGGCAACTTACTCAATAAAAATTAATTTAAAAATCAACTTTTTACCAGGCACGGTGGCTCAAGCCTGTAACCCCAGCACTTTGGGAGGCTGAGGCGGGTGGATCATGAGGTCAAGAGATCGAGACCATCCTGGTCAACATGGTGAAACCCCATCTCTACTAAAGATACAAAAAATTAGCTGGGCATGGTGGCACGTGCCTGTAATCCCAGCTACTCAGGAGGCTGAGGCAGGAGAATTGCCTGAACCCAGGAGGCGGAGGTTGCAGTGAGCCGAGATTGTGCCATTGCACTCCAGCCTGGGTAACGAGTGAAACTCTGTCTCAAAAAAAAAAAAAAAAAAAATCAACTTTTTAAATAGGAAGATGTAGGGTACATGATTTTTTTACACATTTTCTGATGCTGGCAGTCTGCTTGGGGACTTACAGGATTCAGAGAGTTATTTCTGTTGCACATATTGAAACTCAGTAGAGTCCTGATACAACTGTCAAAGTTTCCACTTTCAAGATGAGGAAAACATGTCCACATGATGATTCTCAGCTGGTAACATAGAAGTAATGATTCAGTGGGGCTGACTTCTAAGGTGGATCCTGGAGATCTGGGAAGTCACCAGCTTCTTGGTAAGCATTGTAAATCGCAGATTTAAACAACATGTAGTACTAATGTTATGCTTCCTAAACGCTATAGGCTCTGTGGAAGATTAAATGTTTTTTCTTCTAATTCCTTTCAGTATCAACATCATAATTATCTTCATTATCTTTGTAATAATGACTAATTCTATGTAGCACCTTATTATATTCCAACACTTGTGTAGTGCATATTCTCTAACTTAATTCACATAGCTACCCAACTACCCAACATTTACAGATGTGAGAATGAAAGTTTTGAATGATTAGGCTTGAACAAGGGTTACAATTCTGACTGCACTATTGTGATTCCATGCAGAAAGAAGTCCTCTGAATATAAATCTGATTCAAAGCCCATTGTAATTATACATGTTATTAAATGTGCTTTACTCATTTCCTTGGTTGATTATTCTAACACTAATACTAATAACATCTGCCAAAATATCCTGCACTTATCAAGAATCTACTGTATGTTAGAAACTTTTGAACAGTATAGTGTATAGTCCTCCTCCTCAGAGATATAACTCCTCTGAAGTATAAAGCAGTTATAAGTAGCAAATAAATTTAGATATGAGAGAAACCTCTGTGGGCTATGCCATTTAGTGAAGATGCTGTGGGGTTGACAGACATTGTAGAATGATTGGAATTTAAATGGGTAATGATAAGAGTGAAATGTTCTAGGCAGCAGCAGCATATTTAGAAATAATGGATAAACCAGATTTTCTGAAGCAGAATGGTAATTTTAACAAACAGTAAGGCAAACATTTGAGGTATATAGGTTAGAGTTGACTCAGAGATGCTAAAAATCAACGTGAAACAAGAGTTGAATTTGCCTTTAACCCTCAGAGGTTTTTCTGTTTTGATTCATGATGGACCTTTGTGGAGAATGAGGGTAAGACGACGATAGGCTATAACTATGATTCAGATATATAAGGGTTTATACCTAAACATGCTGGTAAAGTGGAAATGAAAAGCAGTGGGCAGGTATGAAAAAAAAATCTTATTCAAAAGTTTATTTGGGAACAAGGATTTCTGAGGCATTATAAAAAAGGTACAGACTGTAAAAGGTTGAGACAACCTGGGGGCTGATTTCCAAGATCTGAACCTTGTAAAGACATCAGGTCCCCCGCAACTGTTGTAACTCGCAGATTTAAACATAGCATAAAGCACTAAGGTTATGTTAGCTTGAACATTGTAGACTCCATAGAAGATTTAAGAATGTTTTTTTCCATCCAATTCCTTTCAGTGTCAACACTGTAATTATATTCATTGCCCAGGAAAAATCATTCAAGTTGTTAATGACACGAAACTTCAAATGGTGGAGCAAGGTCAGAAAAATGTAATGTTGTGGTTGTATACATACTTCATGGCCCTAGTGTCTTCAGCTGAGGAACTGGGGTACACACTCTGCCTGTGTATCCACATAATAGATATAATACAGTAAGTGAGCTGGAGACATAAAGTCAGGGATACAAAGAAAAGCCAGATCTGATGTATTTTATGATTTATGACTCACTGAAAGAGTCCTGGAGGAGACAGAGTATGGATGGAGTCATTCATTTACCATGTCCATATGCACTGAAGACCAGAGATGTGGCTGATTCTACGAGAATAGCCCTAGAAATAGCAGTGACACTTATCAATCTCCTGCTATATAACTGGCATGAATCACTTTACAAGTAATATATAAGGTAATCTTCATTGAGTCTCTGCACATGTAGGTGTTAATATTTCTGCTTTTATAGATAAGAAAATTGAGATTAAAATATTAGAGATTTTTCAAATGCCGCAAAGTTGTCACATGGCAGTGCCAAGGCAAACTGATTCATCTAATTTCAAAGACAGCTCTTAAACACTGTACTACAAGCTGTAGTTTTGAACCCACATGACTTGGATAATAATAGTACTATTTAGAAAGTCAATTATACATAAAACTGGTTTTGTAAACAAAAAGAATGAGTTTAGTTATGCATTGACTTTGCTCTGAAAGTAAAACTCAAAATGGGCAGTAGGTGAAAATAATTTGCATTTACAATAGGTAGAAGGAATACATAAAAATAAATATTTGGGAATCATCTACATAATAATATTCAGAGATACATATGTGAGTGCAGTTTCCAATGGAAAGGGTGTGCAGAGAGGTCAGGCGGCTAAGATCTGCATGAAGAGTGGTGACAGCAAAAGGAAGCAGAAATGGAACAACAAGCACAGGAAGCATATATATCGTGTGCCGAAAGTTAAGAAAAATAATGGTTGAAGCCAAGTGATTAAAGGAAAGCTGTATGGCATTTTGGATATTTAATAATGAATACATCACAACAAAAATTTGAAAGTGTGGAGTGTTTTTACTAAGCCGGTATACACTGTCACCTAGCAGTGCCTTGTGTGATATATAATAAATAGTGTGGTGATTCCTCAAGGACCTAGAAATAGAAATTCCACTTGACCCAGCAATCCCATTACTGGGTGCATATCCAAAGGTTTATAAATCGTGCATATAAGGACATATGCACATGAATGTTCATTGCAGCACTGTTTACAATAGCAAAGACCTGGAACCAACCCAAATGCCCATCGATGATAGACTGGAGAGGGAAAATGTGGCAAATATACACCATGGAATACTATGTAGCCATAAAAAATGATGAGTTCGTTGTCCTTTGTAGGGACATGGATGAATCTGGAAACCATCATTCTCAGAAAACAGACAGAAGAACAGAAAATCAAACACCACATGTTCTCACTCATAGGTGGGTGTTGAACAATGAGAACACATGGACACAGGGAGGGGAACATCACACACTGGGGTCTATCAGGGGGAAATAGGGGAGGGAGAGCAGGGGGTTGGGGAGGTGGGGAGAGATAGCATGGGGAGAAATACCAGATATAGGTGAAGGGGAGGAAGGCAGCAAATCACACTGCCATGTGTGTACCTGTGCAACAATCTTGCATGTTCTTCACATGTATCCCAAAACCTAAAATGCAATTAAAAAATAAAAATAAAATAAACAGTTGTAAGAAGAACTATTAGAATTGAGAATGAAGTCTGGGGTCTCAAACTAAGTTAAAATAGTAACACATTTTAGAGCGTAAAGCACAAGTAATGAGACAGCTAGTGAACCTAGATAACATAGAGAACAACCCTACGTTTTATAGTCATGCTTTCATGCATTGGAAGTTTTGTTTCATAATGTACGAGATGATTGATTAAACACATATACCTTTCTACTTCTTAAATATCGTTTCTCTATTTTTACTTGTGTGGGGAAGACTTTTTTTTTTTTTTTTTTTTTTTTTTTTTTTTTTTGAGACGGAGGTTCGCTCTTGTTACCCAGGCTGGAGTGCAATGGCGCGATCTCGGCTCACCGCAACCTCCGCCTCCTGGGTTCAGGCAATTCTCCTGCCTCAGCCTCCTGAGTAGCTGGGATTACAGGCACACGCCACCATGCTCAGCTAATTTTTTGTATTTTTAGTAGAGACGGGGTTTCACCATGTTGACCAGGATGGTCTCGATATCTTGACCTCATGATCCACCCGCCTCAGCCTCCCAAAGTGCTGGGATTACAGACATGAGCCACCGTATCCGGCAAGACTTCTATTTCCAGTGTAATAATAATGGAAATGAAAAATATAAGCTAACATATATTGAACTTGTTATATGCCACGCATATTTCAAGTACTGTATGGATATATGACTCTTACAAAATCATATCAGGTAAGTTGCTATTACTCTTACTTTTTAGATAAGGAAACAGATACAGAAATATTATACAACTTGCAAATTAGATTGGACATATAGTCAGTGGTAGAGATACAATTCATAACGCTATATGAAATTGCCCTATCAATGGAACAAAAATATTGGTTATGCAGTTGTACTAGAAATTCACAGTAAAACTTGAATATCACAGTATTAACATGACTCGTTTAAAATTCCTCACCAAAGCCAATTCAAAATCATTCTTATCAATGTGAAATACTATTAAAGCAATGATTACAAATGAGAGGTCAAGTACTTAGGCAGGGGCGAAGAAGGAAATATGTTCTATATAGACAATGACTAACTCAGTAATAGGTATTTTTATTGTGTTTTATTTTACTCACTTTGGAGATACTTTTTAAAAAAAAAAAAATTGAGGTTATGTGCTATCATAGATTGAGCAAGTCCATCAGTATCATTTTTTTTTCAATAGCCTGTGCCTACTTCACATCTCTATCTCAGTATTTTTTAGCAATAAGGTGTTTTTAAATTAAAACATGCATATTGTTTAGACATAATGCTATTGCACACATAATAGACTATAGCAAAGTGTAAACATAACTTTTATATGCACCCAGAAACCAAAAAACATGTGCAATTTGCCTTGTTGCAATGTTTGGGAATTGAATTTTGAGTTTTTATAAAAGGGACCAGATTCTTCAAACATGGCAGAACATAATGTCACATGACTGGAGAATAATATGAGAGGGAGCAAAGTTCAACGACTGGATCAGGCCAGGGAGCACTGAGGAGGGCCTTGTTTAAGAATTCCCCTTCCCATATTTCTCATTATATTTTCCAGTATGGTGTCAGGCTCTTATCATCAGTCAAATCCAATTCCAACCTTTCAAAATACACTTTTGATTAGTTTCTTCATAAGCTGAAAAATAGTAGGGGGTCTTTTTCCACCTGCTATGAGAGATATATTTCAAATTTACAATAATGAAGTTTTCCACTATGTGAATATACTTCTTTTCTTTGTCTCTCAGATTCCTACTTATTTTTCATGATGCCGCTTAAATGCCATTTATTAAAGAACATTTTGCCTATCTACCCAGGGAATTTATCCTCAGGATTCTTCCTCAGGGTTCTTAAAATACTTCATGCCTATATCTTAAGATGATTCTAAAACAAAATACAACAATGCAGGCAAAAATACGTTGGGGAAAAAATGTGTAGTGTATGCATAGAAGGAAAAGCAACTCTCTTTAAAACTAATGAGACAGTGTTTTTGCTCTGGTCAGGGAAGGGAGTGAAAGTAGCAATTCTATCTTCAGAGACACTGCACAGAATAGACCCAAGTGAGGTTCCAGCAGAGGCAGATAAACACTCTTTTACACAGAGCCTCTGGGCGAGTGCTGTCTGGTAGACTTTCCTTAGCAAACTAACACAAAAAAATTGGTTATGCAGTTGTACTGGGAACAACTATTTGTACAGGTACAAAAAAAAACAAATACTGCATGTTCATTCTTACAAGTTGGAGCTAAGTGAGGAGAACACACAGACACAAAGAGGGGAACAGCATACAGTGGGGCCTATTGAAGGGTGGAGGGTAGAAGAAAGGAGGAGATTGGGAAAAATAACTAATGAGTACTAAGCTTAATATCTGGATGATGTAATAATCTGTACAACGAACCCCCATGACACGAGTTTACCTATATAACAAACCTGCACATATACCTCTGAACTTAAAAGTAAAAAAAAGTAAAAATTTAATGATAATAAAAAAGAACTATAATGTGAGCTCCCCATGTGAGTATTATAAGTGGTCTTAAATGTTCTAGTAGTCACATTTAAAGCATAAAAATAAACAGGTGAAACTGAATGTCATAATAGATTTATTCAGCCCAATAGCTAAATCACACATCAACATATAAAACGCTTTGACACACATTCTATATTTCATTCATATAAGGTCTTTAAACTCTGTCATCTATTTTATCCTTATAACACAGCTCAGTTTTGACTAGCCACATTTCAAGTGCTCAAGAATCATGTGGGCTCATGGCTACTGTATGAGACTATGCAGCTCTAGGTTGCGCAGGCAGTGTTAAAGAGAATGCTCGCATACATTAGTCCATTCTCACACATCCATATAGAAATACCTGAAACTGATCATTTATAAAGAAAAGAAATTTAATTAGCTCATGGTTCTGCAGGCTATACAGGAAGTACGGCTGGGAAGGCCTCAGGAAACTTATAATAATGGCAAAAGGTAAAGAGGAAGCAGGCAAATCTTACATGGCAGAAGCAGGAGGAAGAAGAAAAGTGGGGAGGTGCCATACACTTTCAAACAACCAGATCTCATGAGAACTCATTCACTATCATGAGAAAGCAAGGGGGAAATCTGCCCCGGCAATCCGATCCAATCACCTTTCACCAGTCTCCACTTCCAACACTGGGGATTACAATTTAACATGAGATTTGTGTGGGAACACAAATCCAAACCATATCAACATACATACAATATTTCATTTGTTTAACAATTTGCCTAGGGCTCCATTGAAGTTCCCTTTACCACCTAATGTGAACATGGCTGTCCTGCATTTTAATGTATCCCAATGCTGTAAAATTAGCTTAATATACTTCCATGTTGAATTTCTCAGATTTGCTAAATATATTTTGTTGTTCTCTAACTACATTAATTCATCATAGTAAGCATAGTCTCAGTTTGTTTTGAAAAGCTTGAATATTCATAAAATCCAACTTAGGCTTCGGAGTTCTCTAATACAATAAACCTTAGTCATATATGGCTATTTAAAATTAATTGAAATTAAATAAAACTAAAATTTCAGTTTGTCACTCACATTTTGTCACTCACTAGTTGCATTTCATTATTCAATAGCTATACATGACTAGTGACCACACTGGTGAAGTGCAGATAGGACATATTTTGTCATCTGGAAAAATTCTATTGAACAAAACTGCCTTAAAATTTTATAGCATAAATTATAATAGTGCAGTAAATTCAGAGACTGGTAAGTTCTTTTTGACTTTAATTTATTGCTATTTTTAAATGTTGGAAAGCAGAATACACATTTTAAATGTGTTTTCAATAGCCTCTCTAAAAGAAATAAATTGGCTAATAAAACAATCTTTTCTGACTTCCCCTATAATATTCGGTTAGTGTTGCCAAGCATTTATTTAATTAATTTGTAAATCATATTGAGAACTTTGCCCCTAAACTGCAGTAAAACTGCCAACTGTTTTAATTTTGCAATTTTTAAAAATCTTCTTTTTTATTTAATGAACCTACAGGAAAGCATTATGTGAGAAGTTGCCATGGGCCAATGACTTGAAGTTAATTTCATTTACTTGTTACTTTTTATTGCTTTTAGCTTGATTTAAATTTCTTAAAACTGCTTTCATTACCTTCTTAATGATTTCATAAGATTATATTTAGTGAAACTCTGCCCAAGATCTGTTAGAAGACATCTGTACATTGCTTTTACTACCTTGTCTCCTCAGAATAGAGCTTCCTGGTGGCTTAATCATTTTATGCTATTGTTTTCAACCGAGGTAAACATATCAATGTAACTATGATTGAGAAATGAGTCCACTTGAAATGAAGCTGGAGAATTGTGAGAGGAAACCCATTCTGGCCATGCAGCAACCTGCCAACGTCATGAGAACTGCTTTTTCCATATATGGAAACATTGTAAAATGAAAAATTTGTTTAGTTTTTGATAATTTTTGCAGATTGTTTATTTTACTCCTGCTCAGAGTTTTTTTTTTAATAAAATGCTTTCTATTGACCATTTACTATGTTAAATTCTATTTATTTATGAACATTTTTACCTCATGTCCAAACATACAATAAATATCTCCACTGCCAGTAAAATCTGTGAGAGTTCTAAACATATTGACAGACAAACAAAACACTAGTCATTATAAGTTATTTCAACTGTTATTTATTTAAAAAAAGGAAGATTATAATAGTACTTTGTGTGTATTAGTTCATGCTTACACTGCTATGAAGAAATACCCAAGATTGGGTAATTTATAAAGGAAAAAAGTTTAATTGACTTACAGTTCTGCATTCCTGGGGAAGCCTCAGGAAACTTACAATCACGATGAAGGTAAAGGAGAAGCAGACACCTTTTTCACAGAGTGGCAGAAAAGAGTTAGTACAAGCAAAGAAATGCCAGATGCTTATAAAACCATCAGATCTCATGAGAACTCACACACTATCACAAGAATAGCATGGAGAAACTGACCCCATGTTTCAATTACCTTCACCTGGTCTCTTTCCATAACTGTGAAGATTATGGGGATTACAATTCAAGATGAGATTTGAGTGAGGACACAAAGCCTACCATATCATTGTAATAAGCCTTTGTCAAGTAATTATAATTTTTAATAAGTAATGAAATATATATAAATACATATATATGTGTATATATATATATATAGTTTTAGTAGATTTTTCATGGATAGATACACATTTGTCTTTATGCCTGTAATTGTATATATACAGATAACATAACTATTAAAAAATTCAAAAAAGATTAAAAATTAGAAAAAAGGTAAGCTCTGGACAAAATAAGTGGTACTAATCAGAACCAGTATAGGAAATCATCCATATAGAAAATGAGTCTAATGGTGTGACTTAGTAAGTGTTCCAGGACAATGGCTGGTTGTGTGGCCTCAGCTATTTAACTTCTAAAATATAAACATCTGGATGAACTACTAATTGGAATGAGATGCAACTAAAACATAACTAATGTAAATGCAAAAGATACACACTGAGAAGAGACAGATGGACTTCTGAGTGACAGATGGGTAGTTAGATTAGAACATTTCACTGACATTCATGTCCATAAGCCCAGCACAATAAAGATTTATATGGATGTTAATCATATTGAAGTTTTTATCTTCCAATAAATTGATTGTCTCAATCAATAGTCAATCTATCATTAATCCGGAGAGTATAATGTTGACTGGGTTGAGAAAATATATTTTCCTTTTAGAGCTATGAATATTTCTCTAACCCAGGTAGTTGTATAAATAAATGTTCTATAATTCTAACACATAAAATAGTAGGAAAAATGCCATTAATTAAAAAGTATCAATAATTAATAATACAATTATTTGGTACTATGTTAAGTAAAAGAGTCATGTTGTATTTTAGAATCACTGAAAAAATATGTGAAAGTTTATGTAAGTTAAGCAAAACCCCAAATTTATTAAAATATTTAGAGCAACCATTCTCAGTTTTAACTGCATCTTGGAATTATTTGAGAAAATTATGAAAATACTAATACACAAAAAAATTAAAAAATAATTTCCGAGCTTGAGAATAGAGCTTTGGAATTTTTTTAAAAAGACATTTCTTTATAATTCGATTGTGTAATTAGGGATAAAAGCCATTTATCTTACAGGATTTGACTATGCTTGCAACATTTTTAAAA
Source organism: Saimiri boliviensis (assembly GCF_048565385.1). Classification (NCBI taxonomy): domain Eukaryota; kingdom Metazoa; phylum Chordata; class Mammalia; order Primates; family Cebidae; genus Saimiri; species Saimiri boliviensis. The sequence goes on from NC_133452.1 coordinate 93,854,849, forward strand.
TATGGAATAGTGTGCCTGTGTGTGGTGGCTCACTCCTGTAATCCTACCACTTTGGGAGGCCCAGATGGGTGGATCACAAGGTCACGAGTTCAAGACCAGCCTAGCCAAGATGCTGAAACCCTGACTCTACTAAAAAAAAAAAAAAAAAAAAAAAAAAAAAAAAAAAAAAAAATTAAGCAGGTATGGTGGCGGGTGCCTGTAATCTCAGCTACTGGGAAGGTTGAGGCAGAGAATTAATTGGACCCAGGAGGTGGAGGTTGCAATGAGTCAAGAACGCACCACTGCACTCCAATCTAGGTGACAGAGGGAGACTCCATCTCAGAAAAAAATTAGTGCTTGATTTATAAAATGTACACTGTATAAGATTCATGTATGAGTTATGTTCTTGTAAGTTCAGGCTGTCATTACAAAGTTTCTTAGACTGGGTAACATAAACAAGATAAATTTGTTTTTCATAGTTGTGGAGGCTGGAAAGTCCAAGATTAAGGCACCAGCAGATTTGGTGTCTGGTAAGGGCCTGTTCCTCATAGACGTTACCTTCTTTGTTCTCATGTGGTAAAAGAGGAAAACTAACTTTCTTAAGCCTCTTTTATAAGAGCACAAATCCCTTCCTTGAGGAATCTGCCAACACAACCTAATCTCCTCCTTAAGGTCCTACATCTTAATAATATTGGGGATAAAGTCTTATATGAATTTTCCAGGGATAAGAAATTTAGACCTAGAAAATGGTAATAATAAATATTGAAAAAATTAATACTTTAAGCATTAAACAGAGTACAAATTATATGGAATGTTATTCTCCATACACTAAAATCCTTTCATATGATTAAAAACCCTATCCCCATGCCTAGGATACAAATGGAAATCTACAGACCTTGATTGAAGGTGCCTACTATGAAGATTTAAAGTCTTAAACTGAAATCATTAAATTTAATTTTACAAGTCAAGTGAATCATATGATGTACCTGGCACAGTGTGGTTTCTCTGTTAGATAGATATGTAGGAAAGTAGATAGATAAGATAAACTATTAAGTATTCTACATAAGACATTAACTAACTGTGGTTAAAATTGGGTGACAGCTGAAGAGTGGTAGCTGAATGAATAGAAACTCTAACGATGAAATAAAATTTTCACAACTTTTACTTGGATATCATTGTTGTATACGGAATTATGTGATGAGCTAATTTAAAAATGATAATCTGTTTTGGTCAGAAACCTGTTAGCCTGACGTAAGCATATAAAGAGCATAGAATGTAATTAAACAGTTATGTGCACATAAATACATGTTTCTGATTATGTGTGTGAATACACGTGTGTGTTAGGAAGACATGGGAGATTTTAGAAGTCCTTCGAAGTGTCTTGGCAAAATCCACAAAAGAAGGAGTTAGTGATCTGATCGTGAGAGCAGAAAGGGCAAGAGAAAAAACAAAGAAAAACCTAACTATAAAAATAGTAATAATAGTAACAATACCGATAACAACATTTACTGAAGAATTTCTATATGCTAGTGACTGAATGATGCATAAAGTGCTTTCAGAAATGAAATGTCCATGTTAGGACAACCAAGAAATTAAAGGTGACCAGAATCAGGGACAATTGCAAAGTATAATGAACAATAATTCAGGAGACATGGACAGTTAGAGGAGTGTACAGTTAGAGGAGCAAGATGCAGTTTTTCCAAGGAACCGAGAACTGAGAGAGAGAGAGAGAGAGAGAGAGAGAGAGAGAGAGAGAGAGAGAGAGAGAGAAGAAAGAAAGAAAGAAAGAAAGAAAGAAAGAAAGAAAGAAAGAAAGAAAGAATCAACAAAATGCCAGAGATAGAAGAGAGATGACCCCGGGGGGTGGGGGGGAGGAAGGGAAATAAAGAACTGTCCAATAATAAAAATACAGATGCTCATCAAGTTGTTTTTTTGTTTGTTTGTTTGTTTGTTTGTTTATTTGTTTTTTTGAGACAGAGTCTGTCTGGAGCTCACTCTGTCGCCAGGCTGGAGTGCAGTTGCGCGATCTCCGCTCACACTTCTGCCTCCTGGTTCAAGCAATTCTCCTGCCTCAGCCTCCTGAGTAGCTGGGACTACAGGTGCGTGCAACCATGCCCAGCTAATTTTTGTATTTTTAGTAGAGACGGGGTTTCACCATGTTGGCCAGGATGTTCTCAATCTTTTGACCTCGTGATCCTCCCGTCTCTGCCTCCCAAAATGCTGGGATTACAGGTGTTAGCCATCATGCCTGGCTGTTCATCAAGTTTTTAATATTTGAAACTCCTGCCAAGTTAAGTAAGAGGAGACTCTGGTATACAGAATGTGTACCTGGAATACAAACAAATTGTACTTGAGGTAATCCTATTCTTGGATAAAAATAACTGTATATTGAACAAGATTATAAATGTGCTATGCTACAAAAGATATTTTGCTTTATAAGAGGGATGTGTTAGAATTAACAGGTGAGAATATATAATCTTATGAAGTGAGTCATTAAACCAATATCAAGTATTTATCCCATATAAAGCTCTGTGATTTTTGCTCTGCTTTTATTAAAGGTAAAACATTCTGTAGAATTTGGATACATTTTTAGATTATGGATGATAGCAGGAAAATGAATTATTCAAAGCGAATATTAATGAGAAACTCTGGCTGCTTAAAAGTATCCTGTTTCCCCACTAGGTAATTTCAACTTTATTTGCCTTGTCTTTATTAAATATTTAACAAATACATCATAGCTATTCTTAGTTATTCAGTAATGAATTTAGTAAATTTCCAAGCAGTTTAAGTAATATCTTCCTATTTAAAAAGAGATAGGTTGTATCGATGGTACACATTCCTTAATAACAAATCTATCATTTGTCATATTTTACCAAACCTGAGAACATTTATGAAAGACAAGAATCTTAATTTCTTAGCTTTTTGACATGAAATTCAAGACATTCAGAAGTGTTGTATAATGAGATTTTCAGAGTACATCACATGTACTTCCTATTTACCAAACCAGACAGCAGTTAAGATTATTCTGATTATTTAGGAAAGGTAACTGATTTCAGAAAATTGAAAGTTGTATATACACATACACAGACAGATAGACACACACACAAAACGAGCTAGCAGTAATGACACATATTTAAACTAATCAAGATTAGCTCTGTAAATACTTACTCTTAAGCCATCAAAATTTTTATTTTTAATGTGTTCCTATGATAATGTGACAAGGCAATGTGCCAAGAGCCCAATTTTGCCATTATCCTCAGTCGAGATTAGAGAGTGACAGGTAAACTTTGCCTGTATTTTGGTTAGCGTTTAGCAGAGATTTCTTTAAATGTGGCTCATCAGGTAATCCACAAAATCCTGGTCGTGTGAAGATGAGGGAAGGTAAAATTTATGATTGTAATTCTAAGTCTCCACCATCCAATCTGTCTGCTTAGTTCTGAAAGCTTTAAAATGTGGCATAGGAAAAAAAAAAAAACCCTGTGTGTTAACTACGTTTTAATCTTCCCAAGACATCATCAGACACTCAACAGTGGAAGTGTCTATCAAAAGAGCTTATCCACAAATACAAACTATCTTTCCATTTATTTATGTCTTCTTCAATTTCTTTCAAAAGTATTTTATAGTTTTTAATTTACAGGTCTTTCATATCCTGAGTTAAATTTATTCGAATTTTGATGCAATTGTAAATGGGATTATTTTCTTGATTTCTTTTTCTGATACTCCATTACTGGCATACAGAAATGCAGCTAATTTTTTTTTTTTTTTTTTTTTTTGAGATGGAGTTTCACTCTTGCTGGCCAGTCTGGAGTGCAATGACTCGATCTCAGCTCACTGCAACCTCCCTCTCCTGGGTTCAAGCGATTCTCCTGCAGCAGCCTCCTGAGTAGCTGGGATTACAGGTGCCCACCACTATGCCTGGCTAATTTTTTGTACTTTTGGTAGGGACAGGGTTTCACCATGTTGGTCAGGCTTGTCTCAAACTCCTGACCTCAGATGATCCACCTGCATCGGCTTCCAAAAGTGCTGGGATCACAGGTGTGAGCCACCGTGCCCAGCCTGCACCTGATATTTATGTTTATTTTGTATCCTGAAATTTTCTTGAATTAATTTAGTTTTTCTAAAGGTTTGTAATGGGGAGTCTTTAGGGTTTTTCATATATAAGATTATATCACTTGTAAATAGGAACAATTTAACTTCTTCCTTTCTATTTTGGAGCTTTTTATTTCTTTGTCTTGCCTAATTGGTTTGGCTAGAAATTGCAGTACTACGTTAAATAAAAGTGGTAAGAGAGTATCCTTGCCATGTTCCTAATCATAGAGGAAAAGCTTCAACTTTTTACCATTCAATATAACACTCTTTGAAACATATTTTATACATGCATTACAGTGTGGTCACCACATTCACTGAAATAATGCTGATCACAACATGCCTAACAAGTAACACTCTCACAGACACCAAGAATACATTCACTTTTAAACGTTTCACTGTTTGTTGTCATCACATCCATTCACTAAAGAAAGAAGAACCAAAAAGAATTAGTTCTTAAATCACAAGTTATTAAAACATGACAGAGTTTACATTACCAAGAAATTTTACCCTCCAGACATGGGGTTATCTCTAATTATGTGCCATACATAGATCACTAGAAACTAAAGCTAGGAAAGCTACAAAAGAGTATTACAGAGTACTAGTTTAATACTAGCAGTATCTTAAGCTAAGTGGAAGTTTGAATGAGGAAAACCACGAAAGCTTTAATTATATACATATTTTTGTAGCTCAGCAAAACTGAAAGTAAGAGAAGCAATTCTGAAATCCCAAATGTGTAGCAACTGATGATTATATAAAATCATCTTTACACACTATTAAGAAAGCCAGTGAACCGCTAACAGTAATAAAATAATACACCATATTAATAATAAAGTCTGTGATGTGAATATTAATAAACAAGATTAATACAATATCCCTTTACACAACATTTTCTTGTGTTGCTTGATAAAATGTTGCTTGATAAAAAATCAAATTTTGAAAATAAGAGCACCTCATTGTAATTGCAGTTTTTAAGACATTCTTTACAATGATTTCATGTAATTATCATTCTCATACATAGTTACATTTGGCAGTGGATTTTTTAAGCCACAAATTAAAAGATTATACTACTTACTAATTCATTCTTAGGCTGTTATTTATAAAAAAAATTCAAAGGTACAATGCTTTGATTTTTTCTTAATGTTTTATTTGTATCTTTACTTCTGAATGGCAAGGTTAATTTTGGGGTTTGGGACCACACACACTTCTTTTAATTTAACATGTACCGAAATATTTGACCCAAAATGACAAATGCCCTAATTGAGCCTAAAACGGAAGATAAATAAGGGCATACTGTAGCTTTATTAGCTCTATTAGGAAATAAAAATAATTCAGAGAATCCATTTACATGTGTTTTGAAGAGGAAATAAACATGAAATTTAGTCTTTAAAGCCCATCCTTTTCCTTTGACTTCAGAGCAGAGAAGGACCACCATTATCTCTAAGAGGTTAAAAAAAAGGGATAAAACAAAGATTGTTATGATACTTTGTGCAAGAAAGAAATGTAAAAATGACAATAATAATTCTTAAAAATGGTAAATATTCTACCAAAAAATACATCAAGTTCTCGGACACACACACACAGACACACACACACTGTGCTGAAGCTAGCTTGCATGGCTTGCTAGAACTAATTGTTAAATGCTTAGATTTTTGCAAACAGTTTGTTAAACTCTTGATAGCTTGAAATTGGGCTTGGTAAGAAGAGGGTATCCTTGGTTTATTCCTGAAAGAGACAAAGGAAAGTAGTTTATACCATTTCTCCTCCTACATCTTCACTTCTTGCTGAAGACAAGGAGACTGTATGTATTGTCAACCATGCACTCCATATCCGCTTTTAACAAAGAATACAGGAGATTAACCCATGGCACTTTAACTTTTGCTAACTATGTAGACAAAAAGATAATTACTAGCAGTCATGCACAGAGAGACACTAGCCACCAAGTGTCTTTTCTAATATGGCATAAACTTTATGAGGAATATAAAATTTCAGAAGGGAATAAGAGGAAGATCATTTTTAAAGGCACAGGACTATTACTGCTCCCTATGCATCTAAAGGGAAATAATACTTGACTAAATATTAAGTAAGATGCAACTCCCTTTTCTCTTTCCCCCCACTTGGATTTACTCCTGCTACAGTATCACTTGTAACAGACTTTGTAACAACAGCGATTAATACTAGCAGTTGGAATCACAATCACCTGACTTGGCACAGGAAACATAATCAGTATCAGACAGATACAGACATGAGCTAAATGGTGCATATTTAATATTGGATGGCTTTGTAGTTCTTCATTCGACTTCTCAAGATCATACTGGCAGGAACAACAAGAAGGATATAAAATAAAATAATAAGTTGATGTTCTTACAACTACTAATTATTTATAGAAAGTGGACTCAATCAAATAAATTCAGAAGAAACATCCTAACTGCCAATTCCAATGTGTCAGGTCTTCACTCTACCCAATATCTGTGCAACATTTGACATTGCTATTCATGCACTGAATGCTGCTTTATGTTGTGTTTACATCTGTGTCCTTGACCTTCATTAAATAATAGAGCTAATGAGTCTCGTATCATGTGTTGAATACAAGCAACAGTAAAGATATGTCTTCTCCTCTTTGCTCCTCCAGCTCTTGGTAGTCCTGTTTACTTCCATGGTTTCAAACGACACCATTAGGAGACTTCGGCTGTCAGTCTCCTGCTCCAACCTCTTTACTGAGCCCTAAATTCACAAAACCAGCTGTCTTTTGGTTACTGCCTCATTATCTTCCCTTGCAAACCAAAAATCTAACTTCCCAAAACTAAAATTATTACCCTCATCCCCTTAAAAGTTTCCATCCTCCAGTCTTCCCCATCTCAATGAATGTTATCATTTTCTTTCTTATGATGAAAACAAGAAACCTCAAAGACAACTTTGATTATCTCCCTTCCTCACTCAGAACTTTCATTTGATATTTCAAATCAGTCTCTCTCAAATCTTTCAGTCTATTCTTGCTACTACTAGAATGCTTTTCAGCCCATCTTCTAAATAAGAGATAAATAAATAAGACTACATAAATCAATCTTATTTTTCTGGTATTCAACTTCTGTTTCATCTGGGGCTATAGAAGCTGGAGTGTATCTTCACACACTCTGATAAAGCATAAAAAAAAAACCATCCATTTAAATGATGTCAGTAATAGAGCCCCACACTGGCCAAATTTCAGCCTATTCCTACTATTACTATCTTCTCTAGGCTTTCATACTTCTCTGGGATAATGCTAACAGTGAGTTTCTAACTAAAATTTCTTTACTTTTTTTTTTTTGAACTGGAGTTTCCCTCTTGTTGCCCAGGCTGGAGTGCAATGGCATGATCTCAGCTCACCACACTCTCTACCTCTCAGGTTCAAGTGATTCTCCTGCCTCAGCCTCCTGAGTAGCTGGGATTACAGTCATGCGCCACCAAGCCTGGCTAATTTTATATTTTTAGTAGAGGTGAGGTTTCTTCATGTTGATCAGGCTGGTCTCGAACTCCCAACCTCAGGTGATCCACCTGCCTCAGCCTTCCAAAGTGCTGGTATTACAGGCATGAGAGACAGCGCCCAGCCCTAACTGCATTTTCTTAATCGAATGTATGTGTTTTTCTAATACATACCCACCCTGCTACCAGAATTGTATTTCCGGAATCCTCTCTAAATTTTTGAACTCACGCTCTCAATAGTTTTCTATAGTTCCCTATTACCGATGGAAGAAAGTCTTAGCAAGGTTTTCAGGGCATGCTGTATTCCATTTCTTCTGAATTTTTAAAAATTTCACAATGACTCTAGGGACACCTCCTCTCTTCTATTCTGAAACGTTGTTGATATGATCTCTGCATCCTGGAATTCCACCTAATTGATCACCTACTGAAATCCAAGCAATATTTCAAAGTCCAACCTCAAATAATTAGCTTAGTGAAACCAATCACAACTCCTTTTAAAAGAATTATTCAGTATTCCTTTCTTTCAAGTTCTCTAGCCTGCACTTATTAGCTTAGAACTCTGTCATTCAAATCGAATTATTTTTCAGACTTCTATCATCTTTTGTTTCTTTAATTATGTCAGCCATCCTAATGTGATTTTCATCTAACAAATTTGAAAGAGGAAAAAACAATTTCTGAATTTTTAATTTAAACGAACATTAGATTCATTTCCTGGCAAAGTACTTGACAAGTGCAAGACACTTAATAAATTATACTTGAATGAATATTTTTGCACATGAATTTAGAATAAGTAATTTGGCCAGTTTGGGGGCTTTATTGCTGACATTATTTAAATGAATTGTTCTGTTTCATGTTTTATGTAGGTCTCTGAAGATATATTCTAGTTTCTGAAGCCCCAGATGAGAAGCAAATTGAACACCAAAAAAAAAAAAGTAGTAGTCTTGTTTTTCTATAGCCCTTATTTAAAAGGTGAGCTAAAAAAATACCCTCTCAATGCTACTTTTTTTCTTGGCAGATACTCTATTAGTAATAGTCTAGAGTTAAAATAATGTAGACTATGATATTAATAATTGATTTTATTTTTTAATAAGCCTATGCCAGTTGTCTTTGATCAAATAGCATACCCAATTTGTCTGGTTGGGAAGAATAGAAAATTTTAAATATTCAATTTAATATAATAATAGCAAGTACATACTGTGGTGTGGTAAATGTTATTCTATATACTACTTGCAAAATAACAGGTTTAATTCTAAAAACAATAACACATTGTAGGTTCTCTTACTATCCCCATTTTACAGAGAAAAGGATTGAGGGATTCAATGATTAACTGACTTGTTCAAAACACAGGGCTTGTCAGCATTTAGAACAAGGACAGAAATCCAGGCACACCGATCAATATCCCATGCTCTTTTGTGCTATGCTGTGCTGCCTTTCACTAATTGATTAGAGGCATGTGCAACTGTAAGTACAAAGAATCAAATAAAATAGGAACTTAACTGAGGTATAAAAAGTTCAGTAATAGGGCAAATTAAAGAGTGATGAATTTTGACTGGATTGTCAGAATTTTATGCACAGATGAGAGAGCCACTTGGAAAACTCACACATGAGCAGGGCTCTGACTCTTAACCACCTTAAAGGCAGATCATGGCCTTGTGGTTCTCACTATTCTTCGTATACTTTATCCTAGATTCTAACAGCATCTCTTATTTCCTTCTATTTTTGTCATTTCACAGTCTCATAGGCCCTTCCACACTTTCCTGACTAACTATTGTAGAGTATAATTACATCAATAATCAAGCACTGGTTGGTGGCATATGTAAAAACATACATTTCTTTAACTTTATAAAAAAATGCTATTTTCCTAACATTTCGGAACTCAGTGCATTATCAACATATAATAAGAACAAACCTAATATCATACTCTTATAGAATTGCATAGCAACATTGATTTTCCTAAGAAATACGTTAAGCTTTACTACTCATGGTTTTGTGAGCGACTATAAGCTTTTGTTGAACATTGTTTAAACCCTAGAAATTATAAAACATTTTATTTTTAGCTATGTTACGTAGTAAATAGTTACATTAGGGAAGTAATGATATTCAGGCAAAACACCCCCCCCCCAACACACACACACACAAATGAATTTGCTAATTCATTTATTTTAGCCAGAATCTTAATAGGGTCACCATTCTTTTAATAAATCTTCCAAAGATTACTAAACCTTGCTCTTCTCTGATGACTATCATACATCATTTGAGAGGCCTCGACATTTGGTGAGTACACATGTTTAAATGAGATGAGGACTGGCTTCCTGGAGAAAGAAGAGAAAGAAAGAAAGAAAAGCTATCAAAATCAGCTTATCTTTGAAAACTTGGCATTAAAAACTAAAATTTACCTACTTTGTATTTTCCAGCATCCAAGAGACTATAAAAAGTATGTGAGTTTTTGTGTGCATGTGGATGGAGATAAGTGTAATGGTAACAATAAATGATGTGTGTCAACCTGACTGAGCCATAGGATACCCAGATAACTGGTTAAACATGATTGCTGAGTGTGTTTATGACAGTGTTTCTGAAATAAACTAGCATTTAAATCAATACACAGAATAAAGCAGGTGGCTTTCCCCAATGGAAGTAGCCACCATCAAATCCATTAAAGATCAAAACAGAACAAAAAGCTGAGGAAGGTTGAACTCACTCTGCCTGACTCCCTGAGCTGAACGCTGATCTTCTCCTGCCCACAACACTCCTGGTTCTCAGGACTGCAGACCTAGACTGGAATCGTTATCATTAAATCTCCATTTCTCAGACCTTCAATCTACATTTTTCAGGGACCCTAGGTTGCAGACTGTAGAGCTCCTCAGCCTCCATGATTCCATGAGCTACTACCTGACAACAAATGTCTTCTTGGGTATAGATATGTCTATATATCTCCTATAAGACATTGCCATAACTGTGGCAATTTATACATAAGTATCCAATTCTATACATATTCTGTGTCATTGGGGAACCCTGACTAATGTAATGGCTTTTTCAAAAATTTTGGCCCAAGGCAGATTTGCAGTGCACTGTTTATTATGTTTCCTTTCTCTGCATTTGAAAATAGAATTAGTCTATAGCTGTAAGCCAAACTACATGCCATTTTATACCTGATTTTGCCTTTTTCAAATATGTGATTTTTAAAAATTTTGCATTGTATTGAGAAAATCTCCCAGATCAGTAACAAAGGGAGCCAGTATGCTGACTGTATCCCTGCAGTTCAGAACTGTGCATAGTTTTCAGAGAGCAAATGGAACAGAGGGATAATGGGATCAATTATCATAATATGACCAAGGCAAGTAGAAAAAAATATTCAGACTCTTTTGACTTTCATAGCTGTGCCTCAGGCCAAGACAAGACAGACCAATCAAAGATGACTTGAATCCTGAGATCTGAGGAAGAATAGAATCAAATAACAAGGATAATCATTGCAATTTGGTGTAGTTATAAGTGGGTTCTATTAGAGTTCATTGATCTACCCTTGAGTACACTTTTTCAAAAGGTAGCCAGTTAGAAATCATCCTTACAAAGCTTTTTTACAACTTAAAATTTGAATGACTGGGTAGAGATTTTACATAAGTGGGCAATGAGTTACACTTCAGAGCACAGGTCTTTGAAGTTTTTATATTAATGTGGTTAAGGTTTTACACTTTCGAATTCCCTGTATGTTCAATTTCTTTTCCAACTCTTTATTTCTTTACATTAACTAAAAAAAAAAACTTTTAACATATATTCACTTTCTATAATTTATTAAAATTTACTTATACATACAGTATTTGATGAATCATCACAATTCTATGAAGTAACAAGGGCTGGTATTACTGTTCAAAATGTTCTATTAAGACTGAAGCTCAGATAATGAATTCATGTGAAATAACTAGGTCAACATTTAACATCTTTGCTCTTTTCAATACTATGTTATTTCCAACTTCAATTTTTCCCTCAGCATTAATCTAAGCAATCATGTTACCTGTCCTGGCCACCTTTCTTTTCCATTCTGAAAACCTACCATATCAAAAATTTGTAACTTTCCTCAAACCTCAAATGTATCCTCCTCTATGTTAATGAAAGAACTGACTGTCAACTGCATAGGAAATCTAAATTAAGCTTCTCAGGCATAAACGTCTTCAATTTTCTATTACATTATTTATTATCCTCACATTCTCATGTCTTTTTAGTTAAATTTCAAAAGAAGTGTATATCCTTCAGATTAACTAATTATTCTGTCTGTGCTTCTAATTTTGCACCCTTTTACCCATTGTCCTTTTTCTCTTGTGTGTGTGTGTGTGTGTGTGTGTGTGTGTGTGTGTGTGTCTGTCTGTCTGTCTGTCTGTCTGTCATAGTTTGAGCTTCCCAGGAAAGGACCTTGAAACTCTGGGAAATGTATTCAGAAAGTTTTTAAAGTCCTTCCCTGAGATTAACATGTATGAAAACTGAAGCAAGCAGGGTTAAAGAGTGTGGTAAGTTAAATTGCAATGCAGTGGCCACAAAGCTTCAACATACTTTGTAGATGCTCTAGTGTTGAGGTGGCCCTTCAAAGTTGTCTTAATTGAGGTAAGGGGCTAAATTTCTCCCTTTCATTAAACAGTCATAAAATGCGGGCTGCCCCAAGGAAATGGATGTAATCTTGGCAAGTAAACTCCCTTCAGCCAACCACAAATTATGAAGGACGACTCAGTTTTGAGTTTTGGCAGCCAACACTTCTGGTACCTGGGGGTACACTCCAGTGTCCCCTATACTCTGTCTACTGTCTGGATTCTTATTCCAGTTCACATCACTCAAATATCACAAAGAAAAAGAGGGGAAGTTTTCTCCATTTTTTTCTAAGTGTCATTCTAGTTGCAACACTTTGTCTGTTTTCCCAAATAGCTAATTTTATTATTCCCAGCTTTATTTAAGTTTAGCCAATAATTTGCAATTATATATATTTAAGGTGAACAAACTGATGATTTACTACACATATACATTGTGAAAATTCACCAGAATCAAGCTGCTTAACATAACCATCACCTCAAACAGTTACCATTTTCTTTCCCTTGTCCTTCTCTTATCACTCTCTTGCCCCTTCTCCTTCTCCTTCTCCTCCTTCTTTTTTTGCAGTGGGATCACCTAAGATCTCCCTTCTTAGCAAATTTCAAGTATGTAATGTAATATTACTAAGTAAGTTAATATTGTTATACACTGGATCTCCAGAACTTATCTTTTATAACTGAAAGTTTTTACACATTCACCAACATCTCCCCATTTTCCTTCCAACCTCTGGTAACCACCATTGTACTCTGTTGCTGTGAGATTGGCTATTGTAGACACCATATGCCAGTCAGGTCATACAGTATTAATCTTTCTGCATATGTCTTATTTCATTAGCATAATGTTTTAGGTTAATCCATGTTGTCAAATATGGATAGCCACATGCAGAAAAATAACTGAACCTTTACCTCACACCATACCAAAAAAAAAAAAAAAAAAAAAAAAATCAACCCAAAATGGGTGAAAGACTAAAACTTAAGACCCAAAACCATGAAATTAGTAGCAGAAAACAGAAGGTAAACTCTTCTTGACACTGGTCTGAATATTAATTTTTTTGGATAAGGTACCAAAAACACAGGCAACAAAAGCAATAATAGACGATTGGGATTACATGGAACTAAAAAGCTTCTGCACAAAAAAGGAATCAAGAATAAAAAGGCAACCTATGAAACGGAAAAAAAATTTTCAAACCATATATCAGATAAGGGGTTAGTATATAAGACTCCTACTATTCAATAAGAAAGAGAAAAACATGTAATCCCATTAAAAAATGTTCAAAGGCCTTGAATAGATATTTCTCAGAAGAAGACATTCAAATAACCAAAAGATATATTAAATGGTTCTGAACTTCATTAATCATCAAGGAAATGTACATCAAAACCACAATGGGACATCACTCACACCTGTTAGAATGGCTATTATTAAAAAGACAAAACATAAAAAGTGTTGGCAAGGATGTGAAGAAAAGGGACCCCTTGTACACTGTTAGTGGGAATGTCAATTGGGACAGCCACCCTGGAAAACAGTATAAAGGATCCTCAAAAAGTTAAAAAGACAAGTATTTAATGATCTATCAATTCCACTTCCGGGTATACATCCAAAGGAAATAAAATCAGTATCTCAAAGAGAAATCTGTACTCCCATGTTTATTTTAGCATAACTGAAACAGCTAATTTTAAGCAAATTTTTTTTCTGCTCTTTTCTCATTCCCAATTACTATTATTAATATACTTTAAGTTTTGGAATACAGGTCCAGAATGTGCAGGTTTATTACATAGGTATACATGTGCCATGGTGGTTTGCTGCACCCATCAACACTTCATCTACATTAGGTTTTTCTCCTAATGTTATCCCTCCCCTTCCCCCCAGTCCCCAACAGGCCCCAGTGTATAATGTTTCCTTCTGAGGGTCCATGTGTTCTCATTGTTCAACTCCCACTTATGAGTAAGAACATGTGGTGTTTGGTTTTCTGTTCCTGTGTTAGTTTGCCAAGAATGATGGTTTTCAGCTTCATCCATGTCCCTGCTAAGGACATGAACTCATCCTTTTTTATGGCTGCATAGTATTCCCTGGTGTATATGTGCCACATTTTCTTTAACTAGTCTATCACTGATGGGCATTTGGGTTGGTTCCAAGTCTTCACTATCTGAATAGTGCTGCAATAAATATACGTGTGCATGTGTCTTTATAGTAGAATAATTCATAATCCTTTGAGTATATACCCAAATGAGATTGCTGGGTCAAATGATATTTCTCATCCTAGATGCTTGATAAATTACCGCACAATGGTTAAACTAATTGCTTTCCCATCAAAAGTGTAAAAGCATTTCTGTTTCTCTACATCCTCTCCAGCATCTGTTGTTCCCTGACTTTTTAGTGATTGCCATTCTAACTAGTGTAAGATGATATCTTATTGTAGTTTTGATTTGTATTTCTCTAGTGACCAGTAGAGATGAGCTTTTTTGTGTATGTTTGTTTACTGCATAAATATCTTCTTTTAAAAAGTGTCTGCTCCTATCCTTCACTCACTTTCTGATGGTTTTTTTTTATACATAAATTTGTTAGTTTAAATTCCTTGTAGATTCTAGATATTAGCCCTTTGTCAGATGGATTGCAAAAATTTTCTCCCATTTTGTAGGTTGCCTGTTCACTCTGATGATAGTCTCTTTGGCGTGCAGAAGCTCTTTAGTTTAATTATGTGCTGTTTGTCTATTTCGGCTTTTGCTGCCATTGCCTTTGGTGCTTTAATCATGAAACTTTTGCCTATGTCCTGAATGGTATTGCCTAGGTTTTCTTCTAGGGTTTTTATGGTGTTAGGTCTTATGTTTAAGTCTTTAATCCATCTTGAGTTAATTTTTTATAAGGTGTTAAGGAAGGGGTCCAGTTTCAGCTTTCCGCATATGGCTAGCCAGTTTTTCCAAAACCATTTATTAAATAGGGATTCCTTTCCCCATTGCTTGTTTTTGTAGGGTCTGTCAAAGATCAGGGCATTGTAGATGTGTTGTGTTATTTCTGAGACCTCTGTTCTGTTATATACCTGCTTTGGTACCAGCACCATACTGTTTTGGATACTGTAGCATAATGTAGCCTTGTAATATAGTTTGAAGTCGGGTAGCGTGATGCCTTCAGCTTTGTCCTTTTTGCTTAGAATTGTCTTGGCTATATGGGCTCTTTTTTGGTTCCATATGAAATTTAAAGTAGTGTTTTCTAATTCTGTAAAGAAAGTCAGTGACAGCTTGATGCGGATAGCATTGAATCTATCAATTACTTTGGGCAGTATGGCCATTTTTATGATATTGATTTTTCCTATCCATGAGCATGAAATGTTTTTCCATTTGTTTGTGTCCTCTCTTCTTTCCTCAAGCAATGGTTTGTAGTTCTCCTCAAAGAATTCCTTTACATCTCTTGTATGCTGTATTCCTAGGTATTTTATTCTCTTTGCAGCAATTGTGAATAGGATTTCACCCATGATTTTGCTCTCTATTATTGGTGTATAGGAATGCTTGTGATTTTTGCACGTTGAGTTTGTATCCTGAGACTTTGCTAAAGTTACGTATCAGCTTAAGGAGATTTAAGGCTGAGACAATGGGGTTTTCTAAATATACAATCATGTCATCTGCAAAGAGACAATTTCATTTCCTCTTTTCCTATTTGAACATCCTTTATTTCTTTCTCTTGCCTGATTGTGCTTTCCAGAACTTCCAATACTGTGTTGAATAGGAGTGGTGAGAGAGGCCATTCTTGTTATGTGCCAGTTTTTAAAGGGAATACTTCAAACTTTTGCCAATTCAGTATGATATTGGCTGTGGGTTTGTCATAAATAGCTCTTACTATTTTTAGATATGTTCCATCAATACCTGCTTCATTGAGAGGTTTTAGCATGAATCTGCTTCTCCCTTTAAACTTTTATAATAATCTAATAATCTTATTCTACATGTTATCTTATAGACTATTGTAAATTGTATTAGCTATCTCTTATACTTTTATGACTCTCAAGTCTATATCTTTAATATAGATTTCTTCTTCAGAGTCTCTGTTAACATATTTTTAAATGCCAGTTGGGAATCTCTCCCTGGATATAATACAGCCTTAAAGCTCAATGTGTTCAAAAAATGGAATGACAGCAAGAATCACCCATTTTTCTAAGCAAAAACTTCCATGTGTCAGACACTTCCTTCAATGTCCTCATTCATACCTATACATGCTGCATACAAATATACACGGAGGGAGCTGAAATGGCATATGGTCCTATTTTCTCTGAATAGTCACAGTTCCATAGCTAACACAGAAGCCAGAAGGGTTTGCCTGTGTATTTGTTTGTTGAATTTTAATTATGAAACTAATGAGCTTAGGCATCTTTACCCTAGAATGTACTGTATTTTCTGATCTGACTACAGTAATGAGAAAATTATTTGACATAACTGAAGCAAAAAGAGGGCATAAAAACAAAATATAATGTGATGGATTTACTAAAATAAGCTCTATTGCCTCAGAACAGAAATAAATTAAATATTAACTTCAGATGATGACTGATATTATTTTGTTTCATTAATAGTATATAAAAGTAACTTCCTATACAAGCTTTTTTAGTACATCAAATATGCATAAACTAGTGAAGTTAATATTAGATCTGTATGAAAGCTCAGGAGCATTCCCTTAATTATTATAAACTAACATTTTTTGACTGGTCAATGATGAATAAACATTCTGTTGAAGAGATAGAAGATAAATTAATCAATTAGCAAATTAGTCTGTTTTTGACATTTTTGGGGCTGAGCCACACAAATTGGTACTGAAAAAAATGCACACATATGTGTGTACAGGAAAACTGACTTATGAAACAAGCAGAACAATCAGTGATCAGTCCAAAATTACATTTTACAAAGTATAAATTCATTTGGTTTTTAAGAAGAAAGTGATGAGTATGGGTTGAGACCTTTGGAAAAAGTAGATATTTGAACTGGCTCTTGGAAGACAAGAACTAATGCAGGTGAAAGGGATAGAACAGGAATATATCTAGGAAACAACAACGATCAAGAACATGGAAATTGGAAGCATGGCATTTGAACGGAACAGGAAAGAGAAGCCAGAATTTCAACCAATTTCTGGAGAGAGATAACAGAGGCTGGTGAAAGGCATCTAGAACTGGGCAACAAAACTGAAGAGTTAAGCCTCATCCCCTGCTCTGCTCCTGCTGTCTTTTTAGTGTGGATCAAGGTACTTTAGCTTCAGTGAGCCTCAGTTCATTCACTTTCCACTGAGGATAACATGAGCCTTGCCGCTGCCCCTGTAACTGCAGAAATGAAATGAGACAGCCCCTATGGCAGCATGTTTTATACTATAAAGATCTACATAAAGGGGACATTATTGAAGATCAAAATTAATATTCCTTCCCACATGCAGAATGTGTTATTCCAAGCACAATTAGTGTTGCTGCTGCTGCTGTTGTTTTAATTAGCTGCATGTAGTAGGTTGTTACAAAGGTGGAATAGATGAAATTATTTGAGTGTAATGTTTCTCCTATGCAGAGAAACGCATCCAGATGCCTGTGACCTGTGTACAGAAGCTGCTTCTTTTTGGTGTTTCATTGCTTAATCTTGGTTTTAGTATATTTTTTATTTCTTGTTTTCCTGGACACTATAGAACGTCCAAGAGAGCATATAATTGCTATGATGGAAAGAATCCTGAACTCCTGACTGTTATGGGTTGAACTGTGTCCTCCCAAAATTTATATGTTGAAGTTGTAACTCCCTACTACCTCAGAATGTGATATAATTTGGAAATAGGATAGTTGCAGATGTAATTAGTTACGTTAAAAGGAAGTGGGCCCCAAATCCAATAAAATTGCTGTTCTTAAAAAAGAAGAAATTTGGAAACAGATATAACACAGAGAGAATGCCATGCGAACATGAAGACAGAGACCAGAGGGAAGCAACTACAAGCCAAGGAACACCAAAGAGTGTCAGAAAACCACCAAAAGGATTGAGACAAGGCATAGATTCTCAACCAACCCCTCTGGCACTTTGGTTTTGGACTTTTGGCCTCCAGGACTATGAGACAATAAATTTTTGTTGTTTAAAACACCTCATTTGAAGTACTTAACAAAGTACCTGGCAGCCCTAAGGAACTAGTACAATGAAATCAGATCCAGATTCAAATATTGAATCTATAGTAGGTATTCTGTACTTATTGCATAAACCTCAATCAAGTCACACAATAGCTTTGAGTTTCCTTAAAGGAATATGTATTCTTCCTATCTCACAGCTTTGCATGGATCAAATATTGCCAACAAATTCTGTAGATAAATAAAAGTAACCGAAATTGTCTATCAAAAAATTTCCTTTTATTTGCAATGCACTATCACAACTAGAGAAGGTATACATCATACATAACTGTGACTTAGGACATATCTTTTAAATGTGTTAGACACATTTAGACACACACTTGTAGGCATTTTGTATGTTGAAATTCACATGATAGAACTATAAGTAATTTGACATTATTTAGCAAGTTTTATCCCCAATGTTGACATGGGACACATTACTATATTCACTGCAATTGGCTGCTGGGATTAAATAAATTCTTGAAACTCTATTATATGCTTCAAAAATATATGTGTGTATATATTTTATGCCTATAATATATGTATGTGAGTATACGCATATATGTAGGTGGGGATATGTATATATGTATGAGTGTGGTATGTGTGTATGTGTGTGTACCTTCCTATTATTCAGTTTTAGCCAATGTGTACTAATTATCTAATAGTGTATTATCAGTGCATAGAGGTGTCATGCCTCTGCTATAGTTTCATAAGTGGTGTGACTCTAAGGAATAGAAAATGGTGACCAAAAAAAGACATTTTGTTAAGCCTAACAAGAATAAACAGGTCGCCGGGCGCGGTGGCTCAAGCCTGTAATCCCAGCACTTTGGGAGGCCGAGGCGGGTGGATCACGAGGTCGAGAGATCGAGACCATCCTGGTCAACATGGTGAAACCCCGTCTCTACTAAAAACACAAAAAAGTAACTGGGCATGGTGGCGCTTGCCTGTAATCCCAGCTAGTCAGGAGGCTGAGGCAGGAGAATTGCCTGAACCCAGGAGGCGGAGGTTGCGGTGAGCCGAGATCGCGCCATTGCACTCCAGCCTGGGTAACGAGAGCGAAACTCCGTCTCAAAAAAAAAAAAAAAAAAAAGAATAAACAGGTCATAACACTGTGGAGTTCTACAGAAACAACAGAATATTGCATGAAAAAAATATGTAGTTATGTAGTATAATCCTTGTGCTGGCATTAAAAGAAAAGAAAAACTGTCAGAAAAAAACAATCAAAGGGTGCTGACTTCCCTTTGCCAGATACACAGGCGAATGAGTTTAGCCCCAGTAGCTGTGACTAAGGACCAAGACGAGAAGCCCTGAAACAGAGGGGTAGGCTCTGGTGGTGGCTACATGGAAGAATCTAGCTTATTTTTAAGAGATCTGGCTTACTTTTAAGACAGTGATAAACTCTGACGTTCTGAAATGAGATTTTTTTATAGCTGGAGTTGGGACTAGAAGAGCTACAGTGTGGGTTTAGTATGCATATTATTAGTACATATTTACATATATATATTATATATATATATAATATATATATAACATGTATATTTTTATGGTCAATGGGTTCTTTAACTATCTAAAATTTCACCACAGTATTTACCTAATTAGAGAACTCTTAGAATTTTTTCTAGAATTGTTATAGTTCAGACCTGTAATCTGTCTTCTCTTTTAGCATTCTTTCTATGACTCTTCCTTTTCTAAGATCATCTCTTGGTTTTCACATAAATAATGGATATATGTATTTATTTTTTGTATTAATTCCATATTATATTTGGTATTAATTCCATATTTCAGCTGTGTAGCACCTTATACTTTTTAAAGTTTGCATCTTATATTTTTTGTGTTATGCTGACCATATCCAAGTCATTTAAAACATCGGTTGATTATTGCAGAGGATCTTTGCAACACTGAAAGCCAGCATAATATTGATTATATCTTTTCATTTGTAAGACTATATTTACTGGCCTATTTTTAAAAACTAGACAAATAGCATTTAGCAAGTCTACAATTGACTTCCTCAAAGACCTTCAAAGCATTTTAGTCTCATTGATCCTTATGCCATCCCTAAGATTACCTCTATGTGCAAAATCAATTCACCTGCAGTGATAATCAAGTCAGAAATAAAACCATTCACTTAGGCAAATACGAAACCATTTTGACTTTCAAAGTTAATTCTGATTTTTGGAAGACTGTGCCAGTATGAAGTCAGATAGAAGACTTAAAAGTTAGGCCATATACTTATTTTCAAAAGACAGCAATTGAGAGATCCAGAAATAAGAAGATAAGTATAATAGCTAGTTCAATTTTGTGTATTACCTAATAGCAAGCTATTAGACGAAAATCTTCATGTCTCTGCTTTTCAGCCCCCATTGTCTCACGTGGTCACTCCACAGATGAATGTCAACGGCCTACATCAGTGCTTCTGAGCACCTTGACTGGCCCTGGTGCCTTTTCTCCAATTTTGTACAAAGATGCAAAAGAAGTTTTGAGGAATATATAATCTACTTTAATAGAAAATTAAAGATTAGCCAGGGAAAGACAAGCCAGGGTCTACCTGTCTTATTTTCTATCAGCTTTCTCATTGATTTCTTGTTTATTCCAACATATTTGCCATTCTTCCTAATAAGAAAGACAACTGAATCATTTGTCTCACTGAAGAGTATTAAAATATATATGCCCTTTTTGCTCTCCTCAAAAGTTAACTTTTCAAGACCTTTTATTTTAGTAAATAATGATGTGTGTCTCATAGAGAAAATTTTTACCGTAAAAGTAAAAGTGTCATTTCTCTGCAGAACTGATTTGCTGTAGAAGAAAGATTATTGACTTAGGGGCTCAAAATTCTAAATTTAAATTTTTCCTCCCCAGTTTGTAAGATGTGTTTCCTTGGGCATGTTATTTCTTATTTCCACCAGGTTCTCCACTGCATTATCTAAAATAATGCTTATTTATAAGTTACAGGATTTGGGGGGGAAATAGATTACATAACAAAAGGAAAGCAGTTGGCAAAAGGAACACTTTTATAAATGTTAATTATACTCATTGCTGCCCATTGCTCACATCCTACACTAAACATAACTTTTCTTAACAGATTTCTATCAAATATATCACATCTAAAAGCATAGGACATTACATTCAACTGCTGTAAGAGAACAGATATCCTGTAGGAAAACTTTCAATCACAGTTCATTAAATTAGTACAACCTATTTCTTTCAGCTTTGAGTGATGAGCTCTCTGCTGCTCATTTGATTATATAAAACCAATAGAATCTTTAATATGTATTTAATATCCTCAGACTCCTCCATAGGTTACCTCTGAGTAAAGCAGGAGAAGTGATTCATCAAGTCACATACATATGTGATTCCAGAAAGACAAGGAGAGTTCAGAGAAAGAAGAGTTCAGAGAACTGGCTCTGCCTCTAATTTATAATCTATTCATTCCTCAGATAATGTGGAAAGTACTAACATTTTTAATACTGGTCTAAGTGGATGTCATCCTTTATGATAAAAAAGATTGCCCTATGAATAATGAAGATTCCTTGTAAGTTTTAGGACTCATAGAAGTTTAAATGTGCACATTGTTTACACAAATTCTGTCTTGAATTGGCCTAAAATTTAGGACCTTTCTAACAAACATATTTGTCATTTCACTTTCTGATCATTTTATTCTTAGTTGATGGATTCTGGAAAATTCAGCATGGATTCGGAATATTTCACTGTACCTTCTACTGACATTAATGATTTAAATAATCTTAGTTATCTTGCTTTAGTAGTTAGTCTGATAAGCCAGTTTGGTTTCCTGTCATTTTTTTTTCTTCTGCTTAAAGGGAGCTTTTAGAATTGTGTGATCTGGTATGTTTATCCATTCTCCAATTTTGTCTATTTTTTTATTTTAAAACATTTTTTTCATCAAAATTTACCGACCACTGTACTTGCATTTGCATTTGACATTTCTCTAATCCATGTGCTGCAAGGCTGTTATGCCATGCTATCTAAAGTAGTTATTTGCAGTGTGGTGTAAATGAAACTCATGTCATAATTTGATTCCCTACATAGAACCTTGAAAATAAAATAATATCTATGTTCCAAAGGCACAGACCACAGATGAATCACAGGCACATATTTGATATAATGGAGATAACAAAATGAAAACTTCTCATTTTTATCAGATAAATAACCGTGTGTCCTTCTAATGCTGGATTGATAAACAACTTGTGTGTAAAGTAGACCATTCCAAAGTGGAACAATGTCAAAGTTTCAGGGTAAGTCATTTCCTCAAAATGATATCGGAAATTTCTTTTATAGAGCACAAATAAATTAATTTCAAACTAAAAGATGAAGTTAAATAGTACAGTCCACCTAGAGAAGAAGCATAGTTAACAAGTCATCTCTCAGGGCCACTGATTTGGGAAACTTGGCAACCTAGAAAGTACATAGCCACAGAGCGTGACCACCAGAGAAAAGCATCTCAAACTTGGGGTGAAAAATAATTTTAATATAAGTGATATTCAGTGTTTAGAATAACCATGAAAGGATATTCTATTTATTGAATAATGACTCAGTTTGCACTAACACTCTTGAATTACTAATAGAAGTATAAAACACCATTAGGCATTATAAACTAAATTTTAGGGCATGCATGTCTATATACTGATAGGCATATAGCCATTGGCAATGTCTGCTCATGTTCATTGAAAGATACGTACAAGAATATGTAATAACAGTGCAGCAAAACACTCATCATAATAGCAAAAAACTCAAAACAACTAAAATGTGCACTAAACTTAGAATGGCAAATTCATAAGATGTGATTGTGTACATAACTAAAATTAATCTGTAGCTACACCTAACAACTTGGAAAATTCTCATACACATAACATTAATCGAAGAAAGAATCAGCCACAAAATAGTGTATTGTTATAACATTCAAAATATCTAAGACTATCCTGTATTATTTAAGGTTAAATCCTTAGGAGATCATATTATAAAAAATGGTGATGAGTATTTTATTTTTTTTTATTGCATTTTAGGTTTTGGGGTACATGTGAAGAACATGCAAGATTGTTGCATAGGTACACATATGGCAGTGTGGTTTTCTGCCTTCCATCCCCTCACCTGTATCTGTCATTTCCGGTGATGAGTATCTTCTATTTAATTATATACAAATGCAGAGGTCAGTATACACCATGGAAAATTACACAACCATAAAAAAGAACAAGACCATGTCTTCTGCAGGGACGTGGATAGAGTTGGAGGCCATTATGCTTAGCAAACTAACATAGGAACAGAAAAACCAAATAGTGCATGTTCTCACTTGTAAGTGGGAGCTAACGAATGAGAATACATGTACACAAAGAGGGGAACAACGCACACTGAGACTTTCAAAGAGAAGAGGGTGGGAGATGGGAAAGAACCAGGAAAATTAGTAATGGATACTAGGCTTAACACCTGGGCGAAGAAATAATCTGTACAACAAACCCCCATGACAAAAGTTTGCCTATGTAACAAACTCGCCCTTGTATCACTGAACTTAAAAGTTTTAAAAAATGCAGAGGTCAGATGACTGATAACCCTTGTTGCAAGGAAAGGTATTGGTTGAAAGAAAATAAGAAAGAATTCTGAGACTGTGATGTATTATTTTATGCTATATCATTTTGAGCTGAATTTATTTGAGAGAAACTTTTCCAAATTTGGGATATATTTCACATATCCAAAGTTTATATCATTTTCATATATTTTTTAAAATTTCTTTAGAGCCAAGTATTGGCCTGTGTATGATTTGCCTTCACAGAGGTAATATGAAAGTGAAAGATCATACTGTACAGAAGAGCTAAATATTAAATTACAGTCTCCTTCCCTTTTCTGTTGTTTAATTGGTATCCAAGATTTTTAAGAACACCCACATGGATATGTGTGTGCATGCATGCATATGTGTTTATATGAATGGAACAACTCAACAATTTGTAGCTTATTGCAAAACCTGAAATTTAGAACTAGGTGCTACCATTAACTTCATCATGTTACAGTAGTTCATGTGACCTAATTTTAAGCTGTCAGACAACTATCTCACAAAACTCTCTTAGGAACTAATTTTAAATACAAAGACATCATATTATCATGACCCCATATTTTATCAAAATTGAAATGGACCTTAATATAATCTTGACATTTACAAGATTTTTACATTGAAAAAAATTTCTTTTCATTATTTGAAAAAAGAAAGTTATGTATGGCTGAGAATAGAAAAAAAAAACTTAGAAAAATAGAGTCAAGTTAGTGTCACGTTTCCTGCAATAGAGGGTAGGAAAGCAGAGAGTATCACACTGATATTTCAGTCCGCTTTGACCTTCCACCACTTCTCAGTCACATTCATATTTATGTCTGTTTGCTTTGCTTCCTCAGGGGCATCTAATCTCTAAATATGGCCTCCCTATCTTAGCATCTCTTATTGACTTTTTCTAATCTTATTATTTCTGCTCATATTTACTCTGCATGTCATTTTTGCTTTCCCAGCAATATACATTAATGTTCATCACCAAGGAATGTTTACATTTCCAGCCTAAACAAATGAAATTAGAGAAGTAAGGTGGTCAGGCCTAGCTCCTGATTGAACAAAAGAGCAAACATCTACTTGGAGGGCATAGCAAAGAATTTAAACTGAGCTTGGCATGTAAAACCAGTATTGACAGCAGTGACTCAAGACCTGTTTTTGCTGTGTTTTGGCATATTTTGATCTTTTAATAAGTTCCTGGCTTAAACCTTAAGAGAAAGCGAGAAATAAAATCTTACTGTGAGATAAAACCAGATATTTAAGTGCTTTGCTTTGTTTTCAACATTTTGGTGTGGAAGAAAGGCTATAATCTTTGGATTCAAACAGATTTGGAGTCAAACTCAAGCTTTTTCATTTAATAAGAGTGTTATCTTAACATTCATAAACCCTAGTGTGTTTATCTGGATAACTAGATAATGTGATTATCAGTGTTGGTGGTGAAGCTTACTGTGAAGTGACTGGATCATGGGAGCACATCCCTCATAATGGCTTAGCACCATCCTCTTGGTAATGAATAAGTTATCACTCAGTTAGTTCATATGAGACCTAGATGTTTAAAAAGAGCCTAGGATCTCGCTCCTCTCACTCTTACTCCCTCTCTGGCCATATGATTTCCTGCTGCCTTTCACCTTCTGCCATGACTGTAAGCTTCCTGAGGCCCTAACCAGAAAGAAGCAGATGCCATCATCATGCTTCCTGTAAAGGCTGCAGAACTTTGAGCCAATTAAACTGCTTTTTAAATTAATTCATAGTGTAAGGTCTTCCTTTATAGCAACACAAGAAAAGACTCTGTGTGTGTGTGTGTGTGTGTGTGTGTGTGTGTGTGTGTGTATGTGAAAGAGAGAGAGAGAGAGAGAGACAGAGAGAGAGAGAGACAGAGAGAGACAGAGAGAGAGAGAGAGAGACACTATTACCAAAACCAAGAAAAAGAACATATTCATCACTCCAAAAACTTTCCAATTGCCTTTGTAACCCTTTGCTTCCATCACATCCCCAGGAAATCATAAATTGTCATTACAAAAGATAAGGTTGCATTTTGTAAAATTTTGTTTACATGAAAACATTTGCTATTTTATTTTTACAATAGTCTTTCTTATTCATTTCATTTCCTGTTATTAGTTCTGCAGTTTCTTAAAGTGAAAGCTGAGGTCACTGATTTAAGACCTATCATTATTATTAATATATTCATTGTTATATATTTCTCCAAGCACTACTTCGATTTGTTGTGGTTTTACTTTCATTGAGTTTACAATATTTTCTAGTATCTTTCACTTTTCTCACAGCCGTAGGTCATTTAGAAGCATATTATTCCATTTCCAAGAGCTGGAGGGAATACATTAGGTGTAACTTAAAATCTTTCAAATTTATTAAGACTTATTTATTGGCCCAAAATATAGGCCATATTTGTGAAAATTTCATATATACTTTAAAAGAGACTTCCTTCTGCTTTGTTAATAGAGTGTTCTGTGTCCATTTTCTCTTGTTGGCTGATAGTGTTATCAAAATCTTTTATACCATATTGATTTTCTTTCTGCTCATTCTACCATGATGGAAATCAAGGTTAGAAACGGTTCACCCTTCGAAGTTCAGACAACTGACCAACGTTAACATTAAAACAGAAATCGTAAGACTGTCAGAACAGACTCTGTAGTAACAAGATACGCAGCTCCAATCTGACTCAGGTTGGAGTTCTGTCACATGACAGAAGGAGGGCCTCGAAGAAAATAAAAATATTTTATCTTAAAATAAATGTTCTTTGATATATTTTGAAATGGCCCTGAAAAGACATCTCTTGTAAAGGAAATTTGCATTCTGTAGAGAATCTTCTTCACTTATTAAGTGTTTTCTGGACAATCTGACACCTTTTAAGGTCCATGGGAGACATTTACCATCTATTCTCTCTAAAGATTGTTACTTAGAGTTTTCATCTACATAATAAGAATCTTGGCTTTCACAACCCCCTTAACTCAAGCATTTCCTTATGCTGACTTCTTTTTAGGCAGTTTGCCCCTTTAAATCAATTGCCAATCAGGAAATCTTTTAACTTTTCTATGACCTTGAAGCCCCTACTTGGAGATGCTCCACCCTTCTTGGCTGAACCAATATATACCTTTTATGTATTCATATATGTCTTTGCCTGTAACTTCTTTCTCCCTAAAATGTATAAAGCAAAGCTGTAATCCAATCATTTTAAGCATATGTTCTCAAATCTCACTGTGGCTTCATTTAAAGTTTGTGTTTCATTCTTGTATGGATACTCTCCTTTTGTGCTTGCTCTGCCCCTCCAGCTAAGGTACATAACCTTGAGTAAATTAGTATTTACTGGAGTAGCTGGGGAAGTGATGAGACAGTATCGATGACTTAGCATATCAGCAATAAGAGAGCAGCATATTAGCAATAGGCTCCTGGAAACTAAGGAGAAAGGCAGAAGAAAGTTGTGGAAAGGTGATGACATGGTATGCCATAAGGAAAATCAAAACATAAAAAAACTAGGTATATAAGTTTTTACAAAATAAATCCCTAAATTAATTAACATTCTTCCTCCGAAATGAAGAACTCTTCTAATTCATATACATCAACTTTTATTTCTTCTCAAATAAATTGCACCAATCTGCAAAAGTAATTCAAGGACAGGTTAAACCTGACTCCATACTGATTCTGACATCTGGAACTGAGCCAGTTTCCTCAAGGGGATAAATGTAACAACATTGCTGCAGACACAGAATACTAGATCTTCATTTATGAATTTTAACAAGTATGCTTTTCATATTTGAAAATATGAGCCACTTCTCTCTAGCAACATTTTAGGGACAGAAAAAATAGGTCTTTTTTTTATTATTATTAAGTTCAATATTGTAAAAAAAGAAGTTATGACTACCTAAAGTCAGGTCAGTGAAGCACTTTTGAACTGCCACTGTTAAAATTGCAAAAAGCTTAATGAAACTGAATAGCTAGGAATTAAGGGAAGAATCCCCATCTGCACTGAGCAGATGCAGTGCAAGAGGAATGCAAAAGGAAAAATGTATAATGATACTTACGCTACAGTACAGACAGGTATAGTATAAAATAGAATCAGAGACAGCAAGAATCAGAAAGAAAAGGAAAACTATCCCAGGAGTAATCAAACTTCCAGGGAAATAAACCCAGCTTTAGAAAACCTGAGAAAACTGGTGTGAAAACTGATTGTCGATCATCATTCCCAAGTCATGTTCCTTAATATAAAATGTGTTTTAAAGAGTAAATATAATTTATAAACTCGTAAATATAGAACTTTATAAATTATATATGTATAAGGAATTTACAGACTTAAAGAACAATACATTTTATATTTAGATATAGTCTTTAATAGTTTGTATTTTCTGGTCCCTGGTGTTTTAGGTAGTTTATTTGGTAAGGTCCTGTTTTCCTGGATAGTGTTTATGCCTCTGGATGTTCATCTGTGACTAGGCATTGAAGAATTGGGTATTTATTGTAATCTTTGAAGTCTGGGATTTTTTGTACCTGTCACTTTTGGGAAGGATTTCTCAGTATTCCAAAAGCCTTAAGTGTTGTGATCTTAGCTGTAGTTGCATTAGAGCCATTCCAAGCCCAGTAATGCTGTGGTCCTTGCACACTCATAGAGGTACTGCCTTGATCGTCTTAAATAAGATCTGGACCAACTGGAACAGGCAGAGACTCTTGATCTTTTCCCTTGCTTTCTCTCAAACAAATAGACTCTCTATCTCTGTTCTGTACCTCCTCGAGCTAGGGGTGAGCTGACACAAGCACCCCTGTGGCCAATATCAATATAACTGCTGGGTAAAAGCTGAAGGCAGCATAACACTGGGTCTTGCCTAATGCTTTCTGTAATCACTACCTGGCTACTGCATATGTTCACTGAAGGGCTTAGGGCTTTACAACCAGTAGGTGATGAAGCCAGAGAGGTTTGTGTACTTCCCTTTAGGGTAGTAGTTACCCCGGGTCCCCAGCATGTCCAGAAGTGGCATCCAGTAGCCAGGGGTTAGAGTCAAGAATCTTAGAAGTCTGCCTGGTACTTCCATTGTACTGTGGCTAAGCTGATGCTTGAAGCATGTGCTACAATTTTTCCCACTCTTCCCTTTCCTTTCCCCAGGCAGAGGAGCCTCACCTACATCCACCATCACCAGAGGCCCACGGGGAGTATTTTCAGGCTACCACTAATATTCCCTCAAGGCTCAAGTGCTTGTGATGAATGCTGCCTGGCCTGGAACACACCCTTAGGGTGTGTATTCCCCTCTGGCCCATGGTATGTCTAGAAATGTTATGCAAGAGCCAAGACCTGGAATTGAGGACCCTAAGAGCCTGCTTGGTTCTCTACCCCTCTGTGGCCAAGCTAGTACTTAATGTACAAGACAACATCCCCCTTTACTTTCCCCTCTGTTTTTCTCAGGCAGGAGGAGTCTCTCCCTGTAGCCACCACAGCTGGTGATGTGCTGAGTCTCTCCTGAAGTCAGCGAGTCTCAGAGTCTCACCCACGGTCCATGGTATGTTACCTGTGTATCACTCTTGGTTATTTATAGTCCAAGGGCTCTTTAGTCAGAAAGCTATGAATCTTGCCAGGATTGGCTCCTTCCCCTCAAAGCAGTAGTTTCCCTTCTGGTCCACGGTGGGCCTAAAAATGTTGTTCTGCAGCTAGGTTTTGGAAAGGGGGCTTCATGACTTTGACTGGTGCTCTATCCCAGTGTGGCTAAGTGGGTATCCAAGATGCAAGAAGAAGTTGTCTTGACTCTTTCCTCTCCTCCCTCTAGTAAAGAGTAGGGGATCTCTTTTGGAGCTGTGAGCTGTGCAGTCTAGGGTTGCGGGAGAGCTGGTGCAAGCATTCCCTTAGCTGCCTCTGCTGGTTGGTGCTTCAGTAGACCATGAGGCCCCCAGGTCTACTGGCTCTGAGCCCAGTTCAGCAGTAAGAAACACCTAGAAGTTGCAGTCTTTGTGGCCCAGCCTGCCTTTCAAGTTTATTCAGAGCCACACAGCCCATCAGCCCACATTCCTAGGTCTCATTGGAACTCAAGTTCCAAACCCTGGGATGAGTAATTTCTCTCTACCTCAGGCTGGGTTAAATATTTACTCCCTGTGTGCACATCAGCTGAGTTCAGCCTGGTTTTGCTTTCTGCTATGACAGGGCAGCACTGAGTTTATTGCAATGTCACAATTGCTATGTATTCCCTCTCCTAAGTGTACGTTTGTTTTTCTATGTCTTCAGTGCCTCTTTCAATGATATGAAGTTAAAACTAGACACTGTTAATGCTAACCTGATCTTTGCTTCTCATGATAGTGATTTTTTGGCATAGATAGTTACTAATTAGTGTCCTTGTAGGGAGATACATGCATTTTTTGTATTTTAAATTTAAATACAAAATTTTAATTTACCTCAAAATATAAAAACTTAAAAATTATGTATTTAAAATAAAATATGCTTAACTTGTTCATTTTAAATTTAAGTTTAAAAAAGCTGAAAGAGCACTCTAATTTGGTATTTTAGGATAGTGGATAGAGTTGTATGTATAACACCCCTTTTTCTAGTAAATTATTCTGACATGTCCACATGGAAGAAAATATCAGATACTTAGAGTGTATCACTTGAAAAAAATATATCCCTGATGTTTTAATATCTTAAATGTTAGAAAAAAATACATTATTACTGAGAAAATTCTATCTAATTAATTGTATTGCTTGGTACTGTCCTTGCCACTGAAAACTTGCACCTGATTTTTCCTGCACTGTGCGACGATTGCCTCTTCCCTCTGTTGATTTCAATCTGTATTCCTTCGTAGTAATAAGTCACAATAGTAATTTTAATAACTTCTTCTGATTTCCTTGAATCATTCTTAGGAGTCATCAATCCGTAAATGGTCTTGGGGACTTCTGATATAGGAGGAGGATCAGAACACCATTGACAGAAGCAAGTAAAAATGTAAGTATAAGAAAGAATTGCTTCCAGGACCCCCACTGATATCAAAGTCCCTGGATATTCAAATTCCTTATATAAAGTGGCATCATACTTGGATATAACCTATGCATAGCCTCCTGTGTTTGTTGAATCATCTCTAGTTTACCTATAATACCTTATATAGTATA
The DNA here is from genome assembly GCF_048565385.1 of Saimiri boliviensis. Lineage (NCBI taxonomy): Eukaryota > Metazoa > Chordata > Mammalia > Primates > Cebidae > Saimiri > Saimiri boliviensis. The sequence continues at coordinate 93,885,679 of NC_133452.1, forward strand.
AATGTTATGTTATGGAAATAAAAACTATATTGTTTTTTATTTGTATTAATTTTATAGTTGTGTTGCTAGGTTTTTTTTTTTTTTTTTTTTTTTTTTTTTTTTTTTTGAGACGGAGTTTTGCTCTTGTTACCCAGGCTGGAGTGCAATGGCGCGATCTCGGCTCACCGCAACCTCCGCCTCCTGGGTTCAGGCAACTCTCCTGCCTCAGCCTCCTGAGTAGCTGGGATTACAGGCATGCGCCACCATGCCCAGCTAATTTTTTTGTATTTTTAGTAGAGATGGGGTTTCACCATGTTGATCGAGATGGTCTCTATCTCTTGACCTCGTGATCCACCCGCCTCAGCCTCCCAAAGTGCTGGGATTACAGGCTTGAGCCACCGCGCCCGGCTTTTTTTTTGGAAATTATTTTGATCCGGTTGGTTGAGTCTGTGAATGTGAAACCCATGGATATGGAAGGCCGACTCTAATCACAACTGGAACAGTTTAGAGGGTAGTATTAGAATTAAAAAAATGTATTTAATAGATGTGTTCTATAAAAATATATAATCTCTACTTTCTTGGTCTAATTAATAAGGCCTTTAAAAGATGATAATTTACATACAGTAGTATAGATAAACCTCAAATAGCGCATAGTAAATAAAAGAAGGCAGCTAAAAAAAAAACAAAGACAGAAAACCTCTATTGTTTATGTTTCCATTTATATGACAGTCTTGCAAAGTTAAAACAATAGGGACACAAAGCAGATTGGATGTTGTCCAGTGTTTGGTCTTGATGTGGACACTGGAAAATTTTGGACATGTTGTAACTGTTTGATATTTTAACTGAGGGGTGGATTGATAACTGTAAACTATAAAAACTCACAATTGTACACTAAAAAGTATAAATTATCTGTGTATAAATTAATTCATAATATTTAAAAAATTGAAAAAATCAGAGATTAAAAAGGTGAGAGTTCACATAGTCTTTCAATAAATACTTATGTGCTGCCTTCCATGTGCTAGGTGCTGGTGACACAGTGTGATGAAAGACGAGAAGCACTACTAAGAGATCATGTGACAGCAACCAGCTGAACTCATCAGGCCTTTAGTGAAAAGTCTACATTGCAAAATGTCTGAGGAGATGAGAGAAAAGGAACAGGGAAGTCAGATTAGCCATGAAAACTCGTGCCATTTATCAACACAATACTGAGTTAAGTAAACACCAATACTCATAAGGAAACAAATATTTATGGAAGAGACACCACTAGCAAAAGTGAGGTATAATTTTAATATTTGTGTAACATACAGGTATTATAATAAAAAGTATTAATTTTAAAGAAGTAATTTTTATCAAAATATTAATGTTAATAAAAATGATGGTGTATCAATTCAGTTTTCAAAAATGGTCACCTGTCTATGAGAATAAATCCTACTGCTTCAAGTGATCTAGAAATCAAGGTTATAATGTTAATTGTTTTACAATAAAAATTATAATATCTACTATAAACACAGGGATTTTTTATGTGAACAAGATTATAAAATGGAAGTAGATACATATATATTTAAGCTTTGGTGTCCATAACATAAACTGAAATCTATAAAAGAAATTTAAAACTCAACTTGAAATATATAATTGGTAAATAAAAACATTATCTTGCTAGAAAGATTTTAGTCACTCTTTTTCCACAGTGTTTCTAAGTAATTTATTTTTTCTTTTACAGACACACATTTTATATATCTGAGAAGCTCTTGTCTTCAGCTATACCTCAGTAATTTTCTGCTATAGCTATCTTTCATGGAAAGATTTTTGATGCTAAAAGAAAGCTACTGATTTGTCTTTTAGCTGCATCAGATTTATGTTTCAGTCATCTTTCCATCTTAAGTTTCTGATATTCAAATGTTCAATTTATTTTCAACTTCATGAGAATTCTTCTCACATTGCAATTTAAGGCCTATTTGAAGAGATCACAGAGAGTCCATAAAACCATAAGACACTAGATAGACATAGTTGGCATTTGTAACACAGAGAATAAAACATTTACATATTTAGTATTTAAGGGGAATATGAGAATAATTATTGTAAAATTATTGTATTGTATATAATAAGAAAATGTGGCATATATACATCATGGAATACTATGCAGCCATTAAAAAGGGTAAGTGCATGTCCTTTGCAGGGACATGGATGAAGCTGGAAACAATCATTCTCAGCAAACTGACACTAGAACAGAAAACGAAACACTGTGTTCTCACTCGTAAGTGGGTGTTGAAGAATGAGAACACATGAACACAAGGAGGGGAATATCACACCAAGGCCTGTTGGTGGAGTCAGCGGCTAGGGGAGGGATAGCAGCGGGTGGGAGGATTGGGGAGGGATAACATTAGGAGAAATACTTAATGTAGCTGACGGGGTGATGGATGCAGCAAACCACCATAGCATGTGTATACGTATGTAACAATACTGCATGATCTACACATGTAACCTAGAACTTAAAGTATGATAAAAAAGAAAAAGAGAAGAAAAAAATGAATGGCTTCTATAGGACTCTCGGTGGGCACAGAATGGATCTCTTGACAACAGCAGGGTTAATACTTGAATTATTTCAAGAGACTGGAATTGTGGCACCATGAGTATCCAATACTCTTTCAGCAGTAAATGTCATTATGATTCTTTAGGTTAAAGATATTTCCTAAATTGAATTGAACATGTAGTCCTATGGAAAAAATAAAATAAAAGGGGATAACAGAAATCAGTAAAAATTATCATGACCCTCATGGTATCTGTAATTAGGGAATTATGCAATATTGAGTAATTTGTTCATATTCCTTGATAATTTCTGAGACGAGATACTTTAATTATTTAATTTTAACTGTGTATATTATGTATGACATGATGTTTTGAAATAGATATACATCATGGAATGGCTAAATTGAGCTAATTAATGTATGCATTACCTCAAATACACATCATTTTTTAATGGTGAGAACACCTAAAAACCATTATCTTAACAATTTTCAAGGCTATAATACGTTGCTGGTAATTATCATCACCATGTTGCATGATAGATCTCTCAAACATATTGCTCCTATCTCACTGAAATTTCATATTCCCCCATTTACTTCACCCAAACCCTAGTACCACTATCTTACTCTCTGCTTCTACCTGGTACATGTATTTTAAATAGCATGGTAGTTTGGATTATGAGATAGAAATGCCAAGGTATTGGAAAAGGGACATCTTTGAAAGTATTTAGACATATTTCCCATTGTAAATAAAAAATGGATTTGCTGATACATAAATCACTCTTTTTAGTTTAGTCATTGTAAATCAAGCTCTGGTGAGATATAACACTTGGATGAGGAAAGGAAAAATGAGTTTAAAACCATGCAGGCCTTAGAATTAAACCCTGCGTAATGATGTCATAAGATACAGAACATGTAGAGTTTAGTCTGAAGAGGAAGGATTATACACACTCACATAAGCACTAAAACACACACACATGCCTACATTAAACCAGGCATCACGTTATTAACTTTCAAACTATGCCCATCTGAACCTAGAGTATGTGTGGAAATGTTTAATGGCTGTCACAAGAGACACAGGTAGGGCTCCCAAATGATTTCTTTGTCATTGTCTAAAAAGATAAGAAGAAATACAAAACAAAATTGCAACCATAATAAGTTAATGCTTATAACAAGTTAATGTGTCAGATAAAGCCTGCAGTTAAAGACTGCTTTCAGTATGTCAAATGAAAGAAAGAGCTTATCTAGGTATTGGAAATGAGATCATTGGGAAAAGAGTGTGGTAGGTTTCCTATCACTCTTGTTTACAACCCAACTTAATAAACACACAGTATACTACTTTCTGCAATTCTTTTTCCTACGTTTCCCAATTATTTTGATAATTTACTTTACCAGTGTAGCCAGTTCTCCTGATTCTTTCATATAAATAAAAGATTCATATTTCTCAAAAATTTTGTTTGCTCTGTGCTGAGCCAATCTTTTTTGCCTGATTGCATACCTGATTGTGTCCTTTTTAGCTTCAGATGTTTTCTAACAGTTGATAGCAGTGGTAACTTCAGGTAGAAATGGAGGATAAAAACAAGAATGTGGTAGAAAATAAAAACAAGAAAAAATGTTAAAGATTAAGAACTTATTCAAGCAATTTGTATTATGTAGCATATTTTGAGATTCATTCCATGGTGAGCTAGGAATGCAATATAAATATGATAACATTCAAATACATTTTATAAGAAGAATCTAGATGACTCAGACAAGATCATGCATCTGGAAGTATTGGAAACTCAGTATTTTTCATGAAATTCATTCTATAGTATTGATAAATGAGTGTGGTGTTCTATGTCAAACTATATCTAATGAGCTATACAGCATTATTCAAGGTAAACACCATGTGTGGTAGTTTGAATGTAAAACCAGAAAACAATTAAAAACCAGTACTTAATGCTCATTGGGTCACAATGGGTATCTACAAAATCATATGACATATTATAAGAAGCATACCAGAGCACACACATTTAATCAGATGTTACATGTGACAGTAGTGTCATTGTTAGTGGCTAATTGATTTATTCTGTTTAGACCAAGTTTTCCCTGGAACTGTTCCAGGGTAGAGTCACACAAAAACTGTAATTTCATTATTTAGAGTGTTGTTTTATTTTTTGTGTGTTTGTTTTACTTTCATGATTTATATAGCATGCTATTCACCAGTCTTGGGTCTAGTGAATTTTGACTATTTCTAAATATCTCTTCTATGTCTTGATTTCCCCCAAAAAACACTGCCATTACTGCCAATATTTGAAACTATGATAATACTTCTCTGAAATTTTCTGGGATAAAGCTCAAAAATAAACTGGGCACTGTTAGAATCAGTTTATAGACTCACGAAGTGAATACAGACAATAAAGCATCACCCATATTTTTATTACATTTATATATTAGAAAAAAAGGTGTCATTCAAGACATTGTGCTGCACTGAAAGACTCCAGGAGGTAATTCTGAAAGCCATATTTCAACAATGCCAGGCTAAAAGTGCTAGAATGACTTGGCAACTCTAAACGTTAAATGTATGATTAAAAATTGTTTTCAGTTACAAACGTTTTATAGTAAATTGCCTTGTTTGAAAATGAAAGAAATTTTGGCAGTAGCTGTAATTCAGAATGTACCTGTAATGTTCTACCATTGCAGTTTTCTTTACCCTAGCAAATGAAAATGGTTAATTTTTTGCACTTCAAAATCTATAAAATATTTTAGATATCAAACTGCTAGTCTGTTACTGGTTTTCTTATACTGATATAATTGTATTTTGTAGTATACTGGACACAAATAAAAGACTGGACAGAAAACAGTAAGTCATTTAACTTTTGTTTTCTTATTTTCCAAATCCTCTTACATCAGTCTCTTTAAATGAAGAGAATTAAAAGGTAAGGATCTTAGGCTTTACGTCTGAGAGATAAATGAGTAATCAATGTTATGTATGTAAAGAAGTAAATTCAGGGATAGGAGTGCATAATTTTATCTTATTCTCAAATTCATAATGTACTTGAGAACTGACATAAAATGGTTGCATTTTAAAATAATGTATAACTGTCATCAAGGGGTGTTCACTTAACTTTGCCTAAAGGAAATACCAGTCCTCTTTGAAATTGAAAAAGAAGGGCTGCGGATGAAGAATTAAAAGCCTTTTTCCCACCTGTGACTGCTTTTAAGGTTTTTCCCTAATCCCTACTTTACCCACTCCCTGGATATAGGTTTCTTCATGTTTGTTTATTATTTGTGTTAAAATTTTTATTGAACTCCTTTGATCTGTAAGCTTATAGTTTTCAAAAAACTTAGAAAATATGTTGGCATTATTTCCCTTTTTTTGTTGTTTTGTTTTGTTTTGTTTTGTTTTGTTTTGTTTTGTTTAGACAGTCTTGCTCTGTCACTCAGACTGGTGCAATCTTGGCTTACTGCAACCTCCACCTCTTAGGTTCAAGCAATCCTCCCACCTCAGCCTCCCAAATAGCTGGGATTACAAGTGTGTGCTACCATGCCTGGATAATTGTTGTATCTTTAGTAGAGATGGGGTTTTGCCACATGGGCCAGGCTAGTCTCAAACTCTTGGCCTCAAGTGATCTGCCTGCCTCAGCCTCCCAAAGTGCTGCAATTACAGGTGTGAGCCACCGTGCCTGGCTGGCATTATTTCTTTACAAGTACAGACCTCAGTGGGAGGCACTGGAAGGGCACCAGCTGAAGGAGACAGCAGACTTCACTGTACCATTCAGGCTTCCTTAGTATCCTCCGCAGGTAAACGTATTGAGCCTGGTCTACTTTTTATAAGTATGAGTAATAGGAGTAACTCCTCAAAGCTCTAGATTACATTTGACCTAATCTAAAATCCTCCAAATCATACTAATGGGATAGATAATTCCACGTGTGTGTGTGTGTGTGTGTGTGTGTGTGTGTGTGTGTGTGTGTGTATGCCTTTTCCTCATTAATAGAGCAAGGCATCCTTTAGGTTCGGAAATGTCTAAATCTACTGGAGCACTGAAAAATGCTTATTTGTTGAATGTATAAAAGATATTACAGAACAAAATTCAAATATAACATGTTTTAGGGATTGTTTTATTAACATATTTTTAGGAGTCTCTTCTGCAGGCTTCATAGATGTGGCTACGGACCTATGTCTCTTGAATGAAAGTGAATTGCTAAAGACGAGGTTGTTGACCTGCTTAAGATAAGAATAAATATATTTGATTTCTAATATAAAATTAATATGATATCCCTGATCTGTCTGGTCTGCTTAATGGGATTATTTGCTTCTAGAATTCTTGACTTATTATTGAGTTTCTGACTCCCAGCATTGAGGGCCTCTTACTAAGCAAGACTTTTCTACTCCAAAAAATTGAAAGTGACTGAGTTGCTCTTTAGAGAAAGGCTACTCTTCCATCCACTGGAACTCTTAGCACTATTTTATTTCATAGGGACTGTACTTCACCCAGTGGGGCGTCCAGATGGGCTATGGTCCTGCTGAGAGACAGCGGAACCTTTCTCCGCCACGTACTTCACTTTGGAGACATGTGTCTTCACCTTATACCACGTATGGCCTTGCACAGGAGATGGGGTAAACTGACTCATTAATGAAGTCATAAGCATGTCAAAAAAAAAAAAAAAAAAAAAAGAAGTTCAGTGGTTAAATAATTTGTCTACAGTTGCACTTGAAGGGTAGCAATGACAGGTTTGGGTTCCTAATTTTATTTTATAATGTCTCCTCTTTTGCTTATATAATAATATTTTCTTCTACCAAGCTGCTCTCCTGAAAGTCCCTGTCATATCGATTCTTCATGCAAACACCAACGTTATGCATGCAGTTATGTGTCTTCCATTTGGATGTCACCTTCCCTCTTTGCTCATAAATTTCTACTTTATAAAATTCTAGTCATTTCACCTCTACTAATTATTACTTTCCCTAGACCACTAATAAACTTTGGAGCTATACAAAATTGATTAGTACCGAAGTACTTCTTTTTGTTAAACCGTATAATAGTTTTACATCCCTAAATAGGTTAGGTTGTAAACACCACCTATAAGGCCCTGGGGCACATGCATGCTATATTAACACAGGAGAAAGTACAGAATACATATTGGCAGCACACTGATTCCATTTCCTAACTGCATCTCAGATAAAGTCCAACAATTTCCCCAAAACAAAAGAAAAACAAAAGCATCAAAAAGAGAACCCAACGAAGTAGAATTCACAGTGCTCATCAAGAAAAAAAAAAGTAACAGTCTTGCAAGGAAGCAGGAATGGATGAATGGATGAACCATAATCTGAAGAAAAATCAACCAATAAAAAAGATACAAGAATGTCAGAGTTGATGTTGTTAGCAGATAAAGATATGAAAAGTTTGTGCCTAATATAATGTCTAAAAAATAATGCAAAATTAGAAGAGAAATGGAAAATATCAAATAAATCCAAATGGAATGTGCACAGACAAAAGCGTAATACTTGAAATACTTCTACTCTGTGTTTTTTAGATATATGATTGAAGTTTTTCCTCTCACATATGGATACACATTGTTTAAAAAAATTTGCTGGAAAGACTTTTTTTTTCTTTGAACTACCTTTACACCTTTGTTGAAAATCAGTCATTTATGTGTGTTTCTTGTTTTGGACTCTTTTATTGTTCCACTGATGTGTGTATCTACCCTTTCTTCAACTCCACACTCTCTTGATAAGTGTAGCTTATTTTAAGATTTGAAATCAGCAAGTTTGACTCCCTAACTTGGAATGATGTTTCAATTTTTATAAAATTGCATTGTCTTAATGCAAAAATGGAAAACAAAAGATATATTGCCAGACATAATTTTGGTAAAATAAAAAAAGTGGTATTTCTCAGCATTCTGATACTCAGAAAAGTCTAAGACTTAAAGCAAAAGTTAACTATGTTAAAAACATAATAAAATTGCCTTGATTGGAGTAAGATTCTTTCAAATATGCATTTGTTGTTAATTTTTTTCTGTACTTTTCTCTCAAATGAAAAGAAGTTTCTTTTCAGATTCTGTTTTTCTTTGAAATTCGTGAATATTACTCTTTACGAATATATATTCCAAGATGATTTTGTGCCTTAGTTTTATCTATCATTTTCATTATTGAATGTTTCATTTTAAAAAATGTTGCAGTTTTATTCTGATTGTTCTCATTAAGGTATCATTCATGTATCTGCTAATTCTTACATACTATAAGTGCTAAGAAATGAGAAAAGATCACTTGAGGAAACAAAGACGATTGTAAGAAGAAAAATGGTAAAATTTCTTATATTAAGCAAAATTAAAGCAAGTAAAATGAAACCTAAATTATGGTACAAAGTTAAATTTATGTAAGGGGAAGCACTAAATGACTATGATTGTCATTGTAGAGCACAGAAAGAAGTGTGAAATCAATACACTTGTTTTATTCACTTTTTTATTTATTTTCACTCAAGGCTTGAACTCACATTTTATTTATATATTAGGAGCTGTTCTCTGAAGCAAATATATTAAAACAAAATCAATTTTCAATATAATTTATATTTAGTTGCATTATCTATAGCAATAATGTTATATTATGTTTAAAATAATCATTTCTAATTATTCATAAATACAAAAAAAGTCATTCTCAGCACCATGCTTTAAAATAGGAATCCCTTACAACAAGAAAAGTGTCTCTATGTTGGTTTTCTGAAAAGAAATTCTCATCTATTTATCTTAGAACTGAAATTTGTAAGCAAAAATATAGTCAAAGAAAAATTTTTCTTCTGAATTATTGTTTGTTTGCTTTTCATCATTTTACTCAGCTGCCATGTTTCTAACCTAAACTTTCAAATCAACTTAGAGTTCCTGCTCATCTTTGAAAAGGAAAAGTGGAGTGATTAGGACAACATTTTTCGTCCTTCATATTGAGATTGTGTTATAACATGCTTTTCTTCAATGGTGTTCCCACAGCTACAAGTTGTCAGTTTCCGGAGAATGTATCTATATGGTTAATGTTCAATGATCTTTAAATTTCTCTGGCCATTTTGTTTCTCTCTTAAATCTATTATTTTATAGTTACTCTCCTTTTTAACTTCAAACTTTTTAGAAGGTTTCTTGTTTGATTGTTACCTTTAGTCTTAAACATTTTATATTCCCATAAACTTACAAACTTAATAGAGCACTGGGATTGAACAAGGGACCTTTTGGAATGCAGCATGATAGTTAAAATATCTGAATAGACACTTCAAACAGATATATATGTGGTTAATATGCATAAAAAGAATGTTCAACATTAGTAGTCTTCTGGAAATTATAAATAAAATGTAGATTGAGATTCCACTATGCAAAATACCAACAATTAGTAAGGAATAACTATAAACAGTAAACACTACTGGTGAGAGTGAAGAATGGTACAACCATTTATAAAAACTGCTTGACAGTGACTTGTTAAATTCAATGCACACTTGCAATATAACCTAAGAATTTTACTGCTAGGTTTTATTCAAGAGAAATAAGACATATTCATGTGAGGATATCTACCTGAATGTTCATTGCTGCTTTATTCAAAATAACCAAAAACTGAGAACTGTACTAAAACCATGAAGTACAACAATACTCAGAAATAAAAAGAAGCTAACTACTGATATGTAGCAAGACAGCTATTTTAGAAAAGTGTGTTGAACAAATGAATCCAGACACAAAATAATAATTAGTATGTGACTTAACATGTGATTCTATATATGTAAATAGGATATTATATTAAATGATAGGACAGGCCAAACCAATTTATAATCTCAGAGAAGTAAGATGTTACCTGGGTTGGTAATGGGTTGTACTGACAGCAAAGGAGCAGAGAACATCCTTTGAGGAAAATAAAAATATTTAGTTTCCATGTTGATAGCAAAGATAAGTATGTTCATCAAAGTTTACCAACCTCTACATCTAAATTGATGCATTTAATTTTGTAAAAACTATACTATGAAAGTTAAATAGTTTATGATAAGCTTGAAAAATGATAAGTTTGATAAAGCCATAGCATTTACAAGGTTCTTGAATAGTTAATCAGCCATAAAAATTAGTAAAAGATATAAGGTAGAACACATTTATACTAACACAATGGCAGTAGCAGCTTTACGAACATTTGTATGTTTGATTTCTACAGCATTTTTAATAAACCTTTATCTCACAAAAATGGTCAAATTATTTGGATTAAATTTATGCCATAGATGGTTGCTTATAATATAATAAACATTACAAGAGCTTTTCAAAATATCTGTTAAAAATACACAATTTCTTTATTATCAGTGATTATTCCCTTTATTCCTACCTAGTATAAATGTAGCTAGCAGGTTTTCTAAAAAATGACTTTTACTAGAAGCAGATATGTCTCATCTTCACTGTTTAATTTTCCTCCATAAGTGTGCTGTAAACATAAATGCATGTCTCATAAACAGGACTGCCACTTAGGTGTCAAATATTGTCTCTGGGTATGCTTTCCAATCTGGTGACTTTCCAACAGCAGTCCACTTGGCATCTCAGCCATGTTTATCTGTGAAAAATAGGCATTTCTGGGAAATTTCTAAATTGCCTTTTTAGTCTAAGCAAACCAGGGGATATTTCAAGGATATCATGTATATAGCTGCTTCCTGTCAAACTACAAAGTTAGTGGAGATCTGAAATTTCTCCTTTCCTATCCTAAAGAGCTGCTGCTATCCTCGTTCTTGGAACTGCAGAGGAGCATATCCGCATGAAAGCTAATCCTGTGCTTTCAGTCACACTCACCATAACCAGAGTTCCTCTTCCTCTTTGATACTGCACACATATGTGATAGGCATCATGGCTGAAACTACAGCAGTAGTGTTCACTGCTAAGCTGACATGTCTGGCAAAAGGAGGGCTCCCAGAACAGCACTTGTCGACTTTGCAGGTGACTGACTAATAGGGATGCTAAATAAAATATAGATTCCTGGTTAAATGTGAATTTTAGATAAATTAATGAATTGTTTTTAGTGTAAATATACTTCATGCAACATTTAGGACAAACTGTGGTGCTTAATACTGAGTGTCAACTTGATTAGATTGAAGGATGCGAAGTATTGATCCTGGGTGTGTCTAGGAGGATATTGTCAAAAGAGCTTAATATTTGAGTCAGTGGGCTAGGAAAGTAGACCCACCCTTAATTGGAGTGGGCTCCATCTAATCACTGCCAGCTCAGCTGGAATATAAAGCAGGAAGAAAAATGTAAAAAACCTAGACTGACTTAGTGTTCCAGCCTACATCTTTCTTCAGTACTGGATGCTTTCTGCCCTCGAACACCGAACTCCAAGTTCTTCAGCTTTGAGACTCAGACTGGCTTCCTTGCTCCTCAGCTTGCAAACAGCCTATTGTGGGACCTTGTGATCATGTGAGTTAATACTACTTAATAAAGTCCCAGGAGTTTTATTAAGTTTCTCCCTCTAGAGAAACCTGACTAATACACTTGCGCTAAAGAAAATAAATTTTTTGTTGCTTAATAGAACAAATTTATGTTTAAAAATTATTTGCTATTTATCTAAAATTCAAACTCACTTGCATACATTTCATTCTTATTTGCTAAATCTGGTAACCCTAAACTGGCAGGACAAAACAATCCAGTGAGATACACAGTATTACTTTTTTAAAAATACATGGGCTGTTGAGGAAAGGGAACCAGGTCTCACAGTGAACCCACTATGAACTTCAGAGGCATTGTGGAAAATACAAGGTTCATGTAGAAGTCTTTGTGAAATTTTTATTTAGCTGCCTGAATGTTGACAGCAGATATAAAATTAAGGAATATCTTAGATTTCAGCAAGCCAGATATCACTAAGTTGCTAGAAATAGTACATTCTAATTTTTAAAATTACATTAGGCCTTTTGCTTCAAACCCTTCTGGAAAACAGTTGCATCAGATTGAGGGATAGTTTTACCTCTTAATTGTTTACAAAGCAATTATAGAAATAAAATTTAGCAGGTCTTTTTATTGATCAAGTCTGTAACAATAAATGCATGAGCCTTACAGTTGAAGTACTTTGCAATTATCCATGAATACCTGGGATGAACAGGAACCAGCCTATGTTTTTAATGTCATAATGTACCTATCCAGTACAAACTAAAGTTATCTGGTCAAATCTGAACAATACCTCTAACCTAAATTGGATTATTCCAGGGTAAACATTACTTTAGAGGCTATATTTTCCCATCTGGTTCTCTTGATGATCATGAAAATAGAAAATATCCCAATACTTACTTTATCACCACAGTTAAGTATGGGCTCCACACATACTCTAATTCTTGAAATGGCATTATTATAAAATATTTCTGCATAAAGGTTTTGGTGAGTTTATCTATATAGTTTATGACTCTTTGCATGGTGTCAGGCAGAGATGGTATCAGTTTTATTCATTAAAAATTTATTTTTTTAAAATTTAAATAAAAAATAATTTTTTATTCATCAGTTTTATTCATTACTGAGCTTGTAGTAAGTGGCACTGTGTGAGTTGAGCTTCTAGGATGAGCCTGTTGTAACTTTCTCCTCAAGGATTATTACTGGGACCAGTCCAGTTTCTATTTCCATATATTCTGTATTGGTAAGAGAGGCTCTACCTGAGCTCCTCTCTACATCGACTTTTGTCAGTAATTTCTTCCCATCTATCTGGCTTTTTCTAGCAGTAATTAAGACATTTGTAACTTGAGCCACTAACAGTATACTTAGGTTTTAGGACAACATGCTGCAGATTTGAGACAGTAAATAGTGGATTCCATGCCTTTGGTGATGATACAGGCTTTCCTTTCCATTGAAATTCTGTGCCCTCTTTAATGTCACAGTCAGTAGATTTTAACTGTAATCTGCATGGGTCCAACTTTTATTAATGATCCAGCCTGAAATGCTTTAGTGAGATTGGATTTCCTGAGCTAGCACAGCAGTGGAGGTACAATAGATGTAGGTAGAGGATGAGGAGGAAGAAGAGGAAGAGGAGGAAGCTGGCTGGCTGGCTGTAGCCATGTGGAAAGAACTGCAGCTCACCATACTGTAGCAGGTAGCTAGAGCACAGGCAGGCACATTTGTAAGTTTATCACTCATGTGACACGCTTGACCACAGCTTGACAAGAAGAATTTTCTGAAAAAGTCTTGATCTGTGGCCTCATTACTCCAATTTCTGTTTCTGTGATCACATTGCACCTCCTTTTTCCATGTGGGTTAAAGTTGAATTCAAAAATTTAAAAAAAAAATCATAATAGAGTCACCAGTAAGCAGCCACCATTTTGACATCTCCAAGTCAAAACTTAAGCTTAATAATGTTACAGACATGATTGAAGCACCTGAACCCATACAAGGTCATGTGTGTATAGACCTTGATTGACACTATTGTTTGGCTACAACCAGAGAGAAAGAATGCATAGTACAATGTTATAATCATACCCGTTTGGGTTTTCCTTACGTTAAATTACCTTGAAGTACAGTTGCACTTAAAACTTTCTATACAGATTAATGCAGAAAAGTTGGGACATTTGGAGATTAGTTGAATAAAAATAGAACTTCAGTAGAGTTGGAATAAATGAAAAATTTCAAATCAAAATAGATGTTTCACAGATTTGTAATAGTTTACAAATTATTGTATTTGGAAGCAAATACTGAAAATTGGCTAAGGAGATGCATAAAGGAACCTGCTTCTCTTTCCAAAAGACAGACTGAAAATAACACCAAAGATTATACTGCAGAATTTAAGAGTAGGACATCAATGGGCAATGATATGATTGAATATATTTCTCCTTCTGTCGTTCATCTCCTCAGAAATACATGTGAGGTTGAATTAAAAAAAAAAAAAAGGAAAGAAAAACACAGAAAACTCCAGAAGAACAGCTATCAGTTCACAAAGGCAAAAGTATACTAGAAATACTTAGCATCTTGTCATTAATTGTCATACTGTTGCTCTTGGACATTCTTGATTAGAAGAAAGGAAGCTGAAGGGTAACCTGGCAATAAATGCATTTGCGTTGTAAATCTGTAAGTTAGGGCTATATTTTTGAAGAATACACTATGTTAAAATATCTAAGGCAAAACGTAAAAAGTATTTGTACAAAATATTGAAACTAACCAAGGTCTCCACAAGGGGAAAGAGCTTTCAACCTCTTCAATCATACTCTCTCAGGTTGTACACATTTATTGTTTTATAGAAAAGAGCATTCATATGTGATATAATAAAAATGAAATTCACTGGATCTTCTAAGAAAATGTTTAAATACTTCAGAAAAAGAGGACAGCCAATGTAGAGAAACTGGCCACTTTTAAAAAATCCATTCTTTTGGAAGAACACTGATATTAGAGACTTCCAGGCAAAATAAGACGAATGAAAAATGAAGTCGGTGAAACGTGCCTTCAACATTTTTTCTCTTAACTTTTAAAATAATTTTCCTACTTTGTGTTTCTCAAGCTCTGGTTTTAATATTCTTTCTTGTAGCTTCCTAGAAACAAGTTTTTGAACCTTGAGATAGCTCAACAAGCATAAAAGACATATCAATCTTTTTCTTCTAATTGAAATAAAACAAGGAAATTTAGCCTGGGTTTATCTTCTTTTGATATACATTTTCTTTCAATAAGCCACGAAAGACTTTCTTTCTAGCAGGTATTAATATTTGAGAGTAGGAAAATATATCTTGTTCATATCATTTTTTTTTCTTTTTTTTTTTTTTTTTTTTTTTTTTTTGAGACGGAGTTTCACTCTTGTTACCCAGGCTGGAGCGCAATGGCGCCATCTCGGCTCACCGCAACCTCCGCCTCCTGGGCTCAGGCAATTCTCCTGCCTCAGCCTCCTGAGTAGCTGGGATTACAGGCACGCGCCACCATGCCCAGCTAATTTTTGTATTTTTAGTAGAGACGGGGTTTCACCATGTTGACCAGGATGGTCTCGATCTCTCGACCTTGTGATCCACCCGCCTTGGCCTCCCAAAGTGCTGGGATTACAGGCTTGAGCCACCGCGCCCGGCTGTTCATATCATTTCTTACAGAAATAAACTTTATGCTAAGACAGAGAAACTGAAGTGTGTAGGCTATGATGAGGCTGGCTATAGAAATTAGCACAGATGAGAAACCATGCAGAAGGCCTATAGAAAGACAAAGAATTTGACTTCCAGAGTCTAATCTACACTGTTTATTGCCTCTTTTCTTTGAAATTTTAGATTGGAGCAAATTCTGGATGATGCATGTCTTAGCTTGGCTTTGACTTCCTTGCCCTCAAATAAGTCTCATTTCTTTTCTTTATAGCAGTCACCCATAACCATAATTATAATTTTGATCTGTTATCTTTCTAAATTACATCACCACTGAAATCTTGGTTTTAAGCATTCTATTTTCTGATCATAATTCCTAGCTTTTCAACTAATCCTTTGTCTCATTTTTGCAGTCCTTTATGCATACGAACTTGTTTCCTATTTCATTAAAAATATATATAAACAATCAGTTATGAGTTCCTTAATAATCTTAATACCAAATTTATTAGTGTTCCTGTATCTGTACTCAAGATCCATACTCCAACCCAAGGCTTAAACTCCCTTTGCTTTGAACCCCATCTCCTTTTGTCTTCTCAAGTAATTCTTTCAGCAAATGGTCCATTGTTTCCCTTGAACCATCATTGTGCTTTCTCTTGGATATTTCTCATCACCAAATAAAAATGTTTTATCAAATATACAAAAATTAAAAAAAACAAATGAACCTAAAACTAAACAAAAATACACTTCATATTCATCCATCTCCCCTTAGGCTACTATTTAATTTCTGGGTAACTCATTGTATTAAAACACTTAATATTTTTTAGAATTTCCATTACCAAGTGCTCACATACCACTTTTTCAACTCACTGTTAGCAGGTTACTTTTACCAATACTCTATGAAAATTATTGTTTGAATTAAAGATGACCTGCATGTTTCTTAAGATCGCTTCACACATCACTGACTCCTCTTTGAAATTATTACCGGTGATCACTTTCTCCTTTTGAAAAGCTGTCTTCTGGTAGTTTCTGTGCTACTACCTCTTCTGATTTTGCTTCCTGTTTGGTCTTCTCTGTCTCCCTTGCTAGCTTATATATTCTTTGGCATCTAAATGTTGGAATGTCTCAATATCCTGCTCTCTTTGAAGACTACACACATTCTCAACTACATACATTCCCTAGTGATGTCCTTCGGTCTCATGGCTTTAAGTGTGGTCCCTAAAGTAATTACTCCAAGGTTAAAATTTTCATCTTTCACTTCTTCACTAAATTGCAGACTTAGTTGTTCAAATTTCTGTTGATTTAATGTTATCCCAAGTAAACTTTTCAAAATTGCCATGTCCCAAACAGAACGCTCCTTGTTAATACAAATAGGTTCATGAATTTCAATCTGTTTTTACTGCTATTTTCTGAGTCCAAGGTACTTTCACTTTTCACCAGGAGTACATCAAGTCTCTCCTCATTTGTCATTCTCTTCTTCTTTCATCCCTCTATTATCTATAGTATTTTCTTATTTTTAATATCCAGAATTTTATTTCCAAGAAATAGTTATTATAACACTTTCATGCTTATATCATCCCATTTACTACGTTGTCTATTTATAGGTACTTATTTATTTCAAAAATTTATTTTAAATAAATATTGTCTGCAATAACAGTAATACCTAAATCAAATGCAAATCTGCTACTATTTGGTAGTTGGAAGGGACAGTTGTTTAGTATATTTGTATTAAACTTAGGTTTTGGATGACCAAATCAACAGGCATAACGTACATTTAATTTGAGAATAACACTATCTTCATATCAATAATATGAATATTAAGATATATGGAAAAAAAAAAAAAACCTAACCTCAAGCTAAGAAAACACCTGGAATACTGAAATAGTTGATTTGCTATAAAATTCCTCAGTTGCTATTTTGGAATGTGTGTGAATGATTGGAAGGAAAATAGCAGAAGCACAGAAAAATGTAGAGATGAGGAGAATGCTCTCCACTAGTTGGTAATGGTACGGTCCTCTTTGCTCTCTAGACGAGAGAAAGGAGCTTTCATTTACATCCAAGTTTTGTTGCATAGTAGCTGCGTGCCACCTTCTGTTCTTTAAATTCTCTAAGCTTCAGACTTCGGGTTTGTAAAAGAGTATGTCGGGCCAGGCGCGGTGGCTCACGCCTGTAATCCCAGCACTTTGGGAGGCCGAGGCGGGTGGATCATGAGGTCAAGAGATCGAGGCCATCCTGGTCAACA
Organism: Saimiri boliviensis; assembly: GCF_048565385.1. NCBI lineage: Eukaryota > Metazoa > Chordata > Mammalia > Primates > Cebidae > Saimiri > Saimiri boliviensis. The sequence goes on from NC_133452.1 coordinate 93,903,417, forward strand.
TGGTGAAACCCCGCCTCTACTAAAAATACAAAATATTAGCTGGGCATGGTGGCGCGTGCCTGTAATCCCAGCTACTCAGGAGGCTGAGGCAGAAGAATTGCCTGAACCCAGGAGGCGGAGGTTGCGGTGAGCCGAGATAGTGCCATTGCACTTCAGCCTGGGTAACAAGAGCAAAACTCCATCTCAAAAAAAAAAAAAAAAAAAAAAAAGAGTATGTCTACTCCATAAGTTTGATGCTCAAACAAGTTCGTGTAAATAAAATTATTTGATAAAACTCTCTACAAATTTAAAGTATTATCATATAACCCACATTAGAAGTTATCTAAATGTTAAAGCTTTATCCCATTGTGGATTGACATATCTTTCTAATTGAAGTGCTGAGATGAAATGCCATTCCTTCCAAGAGTCAAGTAGTCTTCAAACTTTATGAAAGGTTAATAGAAATTGATAGAGATAGGTGGCATATTGGTGAGATTTCTCCATATCTCACCAGATCCTAGTGAATTATCTCAAGACTTGAAAAATGCAAGTATGTATGAAGTATAGTATAGGGAGAAGAGAGTTGACAAAAAATTCTTTTACAACAATGACAGAATTATGTCAAAATTCACCTAACTGAAGTGAAAAACTATACAAGATGTTAATGTGTCTGAAAACAACTTTAAAATACATTCAGTAAAGCTTTTATGAAAAACAAAATGAAAACAGACTGAGAGCAGGTTTCAAAGAGCTTAAAAATTATCTTGTGAGCAAACTGTAAAAGAAGAGCATAGATTTAATTACTTACATATTTTGGAAAACTAGAAAGATGAACTGCAAGGAACACTGCTAGGAATTAGAGCCCTTCAGCAGCTGTTGGTTTCCTATTGTTTCTTTCCTGGGATTTCCTTATGTAACTTTCTACTCACTAATGTATTTGCAAATACAATTAAATTCTAAACTACATGATGGTGTTTCTTCCACTTTATGGAGAACAGGCCTCAATGGAGAGCTGGGTTTATTATTAATGTATCTAGCTTTTTTTCTCTCTCACTCTGAAAATATTAAATAATGGCTAATGTAGAGTAAATCATTTCCTGCACTTAATGAGTCCTTGACCATCGATAATGTTAACTTAACTGTTGACTCAGTTTCACACTCTAAGCACATAATATTTGTTAACTCTTTAAAGTTTTCAAAGTGATTTCTCAAATTTCCTTTATCTCTCATCCTTCCATCCTTCCTTCCCTCTCTCCTTCCTCTCCTCACCTCTCCCCTCCCCTCCCTTCTCTTCCTTTTCCTTCTTTCTTCCTTTCTTTTCCCTTAGCTCATTTTCTTTCTTTCTTTGTTTTCAAAAAAGGCACATGCTCTTGCTCTCATATTCCAAATGAAGAACCTAAGGCTCAGGAAATATATATGGTTTTACTCCCTAAGGGCACATAACTTAGACTGAGAGATCATAATCAAGAATATTCTATTTATTCATTCGTGGATTAGAGAATTCCCACAGATGCCTGGGACAGTGCTAGGCACTGGAGAGAGAGTGGTGGCCTTATCCTCCAGCAGCCTAGAACAGCAGATGAGCAACGAGCAAGTAACTGAGAAGGTAAGAAAATTGTGGAGGAAAATGTAAAATACATTTTAAATGAATGACAGTGGGACAAAATTAGCGCTCTCAAAGTTGAGAAATGATGTCTAAGTTGAGACCTGAAGAAAAAGTAGAAGTTAGATAAAAGTGAATATGGAGAGAGAGAGTTAAACCTAAGGTAGCAGAAAAAGACAGAGAGAAAAAAATGAAGACCTGCAAATGAGCAGGAGCAGATCTTTAAAGACATCATATGCTATGGCAATAGTTGTGTTCTTTATCTTGACAATAATAAAAAACACTGTGGTCAGATATAAATAAAGAAATACTGTGTGTTTCCAAAAAAGAATAATGTAGCTTTAATGTGGAGATTGGTCTCAAATGGATAAAAGTGAATGAAAGGTAGATAGTGAGAAATTCACCACAGTGATTGAAATTACAGATTGCAGTGATCTAAGATGAGAAGAATGAAATTCATGGTCCTCACTGGAAAGGGCCTTGTGAAGCAGACAGAAGAGTGCTGTGGTAGGTGACTTTTACCTCGGAATGTGTGTTTAGTGTGGTGTTTTAGATAGATGACTTTTACAGTAGTATCAAGAAAGTTGAATCAGGACTTGATTTGAATAAATGTGCCAATTGGAGATTAAGCTTAATCTCATACAGCAAATAGCACATTGAAATCTTGACGTCAAGTTTAATGTTACTGCCACTGAGCCAAGCCACCTGTTTGTTATAAAGTTATTGTATAACACTAATACTAATATTGCATTTTTATATTTATATTTTACATTAATTAATTAGAGTATAAAATTAAAATATTTTATATTTATATTAATAACTTTAATATTGACATAAACGTCTTTTTAGATGCTAAGTTTTGCTGTATATGCATCATCTTACGTATTTCTCACAGTAATCTTGTAAGATAAATACTATATTACACACACACACACACACACACACACACACACGCACAAGCTTAGTGGTGCGGCAGTCATTGGTCTTCCAGGCTCCAAGTCCAGAAGGTCCATATCACTTTAGAACGGCCCTTGCCTACTAGTCCCAATCTCTGCTTCAAGTTGGAACTTGACTGCTTGTTTTTTCCCCCTGCAAAACTCTTTTATTCACCTTGTTCTAGGAGACACTCCCTTAGAAGTTTCCTCCGATTCAGTAACCTGAGTAAAGTACCCATTCCCTGGCAGTTTGAGTCCTGGAGAATTTGGGGGATTGATTAAACACATGCTGTTGAATTATATTAATACTTTATTATGTGAAAGCAGAGCTCATAGGGAAAATAGCCTGTGGGTCATATGCAGCCAATCCGTGGAGAAGGAAACGGAAGTGCAGAATAGGAAGATAATTTAAAGCAAAGTAAACAAAACAAAACAAACCCCCCCCCCCAAAAAAAATGCAAAAAGGAACGAAGTGATTTCCGATGACAGAGACTATGATCTTACCACTATATCACCCTACTTTTATATCCTCTTACAAACACAGGTAAAGGTGTAACATGTAAGTTTCAGTTTAAAAATGGAAAGCTTCAATTTTGCCCAAAAAAAAAGGCAATTTATCCTAAATGCCTTATTCTCATTCAGACTGGATTACTAAAGAAAAGGAAAATATTTTAAAACTATACTTTGGATTACTAAAGAAAAGGAAAATATTTTAAAACTATACTTTGAAAAGTAAATTTGTATTCATTATAGCAAAAAAAAGAGAGAAATCATCCAAAACAACTCATTCCTTCCATTTTTCTGCTAATTAAAAAGGAAATAGAGTATTAATCCTTGCTTACATAATAGGAAGGCAAAATTTTGACTCTTAGGCAAATTATATTTGCCCTGCAGCTATTTTAGAAAATATTCCTCTAACTGGTGATGTAATTCTGCAATTCACACGTAGTGTTTACCTGAAGTAATTCTCACTTTCTGTTGAAGTACTGGCTAGTTGCCATTAAATTAGTTTTAGCTCTGTAAAGTCATCATCATTATATAAGAAACACTGACTCCTGCTTAGAGGTCAAAACACAAAAATAACTTGGCTTATGCGCATGTGCCTAAAATAATTAGCTATAAATAAATTTCATCATCTCTTTGATTTGCAAAGAGCAATCATAGCAGGGGTCTCAAAAGCATAGGGTGGCCAAGTAAAATTAAGCAAACTTGTCTTGTGCAGAGATGCCAGGCCTGGAAAGGGTGTGGGCTAAAATCCAGCCAACACTTAGCCTGCAGGTACCCAGCAAGAGTAAGTTTTTCCAGTGTATCCAAAATCTTGCATAGTCTGAGTGAGGCTGATGAGCTATATGACCTTGGCAATACTTTGAAACTCTTTTGAGTCTCAATTTCTAAAACTCTCAAATGGAAATAACACTAAATAGGCCACAAAATGCATATTTATGTAATTATAAATTGTATATTCAGGGACATACATGTGATTTGTTCATAATTTTAGTGAAATTTGCACTTTTTCCAGATGTATTGTGATCTCTTCCCTTGAGCAAATGTTATTCCCTGTTAAGTAATTTTTAGTAAAATATTATTACCTGATAATTATTTCTTAGTAAATTAAGTTTTCCTCCAAATTTGTCAAAATATATTCCATTTTAAAACTTTATTTTGGCAAATGAAGTTATTATGAGTAATTTCTAGACAAATTAACAAAGGATATTGAACAGTCAGAATGTAATTTTAAGATCTTAAACATATATCTTTAATGTGGTTAGAAGTGAAGATGTGGTTTGGAAAATACTTTCAAATGCATACTGTAAAAAAAAAAATGCAAATTTCTGTCAGTTCATTTCCCACATAACAATATATCTTTAAGTGTGTCCTTCTTTTTTCACTTGGCGTAAGTCAAATACAGACTCAGTATATGCTCACATTACCCAAAAATAATCCACTCAAATGAAAAGTATCAAGCATGAGTGGGCTATGCTAATTTCATTGAAAAGACTATAGTAAGTTTATAAGAAGATGCTTACATCACATACCCCACAGCAAACTTTTTTAAACAGGTATGTGTAGCTTCAGACAGTGAACAGTCAATAGGATTCATTTCCTATTAAGTCAGTCAGTTTTATTCCATGAAGTCCCTCCCCAACAGATTTTTAGTTTCCACAGTCTTTCTCTTAATTCCCCAGACTCCAATGATTTCTTACTTTATAACGCAGAACGTTCAGCAAACTTGTACACCCATGCCTGTTCTACAGCTATGCAAGCAAAGATGGACACCCCATTTATCAGGAACCATTTTTGCAAGGGATGATGTCAATTATGATGATGAAGACAGTGATAAAATCTTGACACTTAAATGTATGCAATTTCTTATTTTATTTAATGGGCAAGATTTTGTCAAGTGTTTATTTTTTTCATGTCCATCTGGCAATCCTGCCTAGAATGGAATATCACTATAATGTGTTTCTCCTTTTGAGGCTGAGTTCATTCATCTGTATATAGTGGCTTTTTTCAAATACTTCAGAGTCAGGCAGTGTGAACTTAGTAGTTTATTTGCAGTGCTCTACAACAGTAGAAGGTGGGATTTGGCAAGGTTCTTCTACAAACCAGAAGGCTCTCTGGAACACCTGATCTTGTGGTACCTGTCTTAGGAATTTTCCTATATTTGGGCAGTCAGGAAATGTATGTACACGTTAGGGGCACCAGAGGGCATGAAAACCCTTGGTCTTTAAGATACATCCACTACTTACTCTTTTTCCCAAACAATAAAGCAAAGGATTACTTATGACATTTTACAGACATGCATATTGAGTAGCAAAATTTGAACTAGGTTTATCTTAGGGCATAGATGGTGCTGGTGCTGAAAAGCTTTCTCCATGTTATATACACACAAAAAGTGTGCATATATGCATATCTATGCACAGAAGCATTTGCTTCTTTAAGAGGGAGAAAAAAAAAAAAAAACAAGTCTGTCTTGCCCCAGTAATTCAGGAAAATATTAAGGGATGATATATATGTATGTATATGGTTGGGTGGGGGACAACTTATGCAAAATTATGAGACTTTGGGTACAAGAACAACTGCTTTTTGGCCTAAGAAATAATGCTGAAAAATGCTGAGAAGAAGGCAGTATTTTATATCTACCATGCAACCGAAAACTCCTCAGCATGGCTGAGTGTATCAAAAGGAATCATAAGTGGCATAAAGATAATTGGCCATAATGTAGATTCTTCAAGGAGCTTTTTACTTCATGACGAAATGATAATAATAGTTGCTAACATTTATTGAGCAAAAGCCACAGGTGGCCAGGTAAAAAGATCAGCACCTAGAACTTCTGTGAAGAATGTTAATGTGCAATGGTGACTGGAGGTCAGGGAGATGGGCAGAGTGGGAGGAGGCTTAGATTGTATCAGTTTCCCTGGTGAGGACTCAGAACCTATAATACTCTTACACCTGCATCTCTTCAATTACATTTTCCCAAGTTGTGGTGGCCTGGAAATATCTGTATTACTTGGGCTTTAGATGGGAAAATAAACTAGATTTATGAACAGAAAATGGAAAACAATGATAGTCCATTAGGCAAATGCAACAAATATGCCTCCTTTTCCATGGATCCCGCTTCACTGACTGTTGATAATACACTTTATGATTTCAAGATGAGAAATAACCTTAGAAGTAGATATCATTTTTACTAAGATTGATGACTAAAGCTTTGGCTGCTGCAGCTGATAAAAATTAAATTTGTGCAAAAAGCCAGGGAAGCAGTTTCTCCAAAAAACAGAAGATCCGATGAGGGTGTTTTCTTGGTCTGTGCTTTTCCATGTATCTGTTTAGAAATCATTTTTAAGTTAAAATGTTATTGTTCATGTTTTTCGTTGTAATTTGCCTATTCTGGAGCCCCTGGGCAATAAAAGTAACTCTTTCCCTACTTTTGAAATATGCATTTAGAAGAAAATATATAAATTATGGTGATGGGGAGACAGAAACTTTTTTTTATTATAATTGACAATTTATTTCTTGGAAGGTAAAATTCTTAAGAAATTATTACTATGAATAAAATTTGCTTAGGAAAACCAATCATCCCATTTATTCATCTGATGTTCAGTCAAGACACCAGAAACCTTTAATCAACATCTTTTCTTTAGTAACTAACTCAGAAATGTTTCTCCTGACAAACTCTTGTCTCAGAAAATGTCTCGAGAAAAAAAAAATTGAATCCGTCTGTTGTAAAGCATGTCTGTAATAAAACTTTGATATGTTTAACAAACCAAGTGGACTGAAAATTATTTTTGAACAGTAGATATTTCAGTGTCCAGCATCACTCAGGTATATGTATGCAGGCTGGCCCCGACCCAGGTTATGGGTAGATATTGATAATCAGGAAGAGTAACTTGGAAAAATGATGAAGGTACTCCTTAGAACCCCAGGGTTTCTCCAGGTTTCTCTTTTTTCTGTCAGAATAGAAGTTACCTTTCTTTGTCACTTTAAATTTTATATTATCAGGTTTATAATTTAAGTCAATTTGTTTAGCTCTCAAAAAATTTTTAATCATCTCTCTTCATTAAATAACAAAACTGTCTTCTACAGTGCTCCCCAAGTGTCCTATTTACTAATCTGTAAAATCTGGATTTAGAGAACCACTGGAGACCCAGGGAGCCAGCCTTTAAGGAAATGCATTGATAAAACAAAATAACTGTCTCAATAGGAGGCCATGATACATCTTCATGGAAACACTGAACTATTTATATATCTGTATAGTAAGACTAGAACTCCCATACACAGATACAATGCCTATGGAAAGGAAATTTAGTAAAAAACAATGGAGAGGGAAGATTAAAACAAAACAAAACAAACAAACAAACAAAAAAAAAAAAACAGAAAGAGTAAATCAAGCTGAAAATCTAGAGGCATTGATTTTAATTCACAGATAATAGGATCACTGACCTCAGGCTAGAATAACTTATTTCTATAAAAATGTAGCAAGTTTTTCATGCTGATGGAAAGATACAACATATTTTTTAAATATCATAAGGGGAGTTTTCTGAGACAACCCTGGCAATAATTTATGCCATGATTCTATTTAGTGTCCAAGCATATCTATTTTTCACCTCTACAACTAATTAAGAAGGCTTTATATAAAAGGTGGAGAAGGATGATTTCCCTATTGTAGCAATTATAAATATATCAAGAAAATATAAATCACAATATTCAGCTGAACCCTAATTATTCAGAGATGGCTTATCATTTCTGAATTATGTGTGTTTCTTTAAAGAGTCTCTCTTGTCATTTAATTGTCAAAACAGCATATTTTTTTAAACCTAACAAAAGTAGGAAATATTATTCCTAGTTTACAGATGAGAAAAAATGAGCCCCAAATTGGCTGAATTTTGTCAAGGGTCTCAAGGCTGGTGGGTGGTAGAATTAAGACTTGAACTCTGGCCTGCCATTTCCAGTCCACTGGGTGCTCAGGGAAAAGGTAGGGAAAGCATCCAGAAAAAAAATCAAAGAGGAAAACATTTCTCTGTGAAAAGACAGTAAGTGTACGCATCACAGTCTAAGGTGAACTGACCCTAGAATTCATTTCTGGAAAGAGGACAGATGTGGGGAATCAGAGAGAAACACACAGAGAGTTTCAGTAACTGAAGAACATGGAAAAAACACAAGTCCGATTAAGAGTTAAAGGAGAGTGGAAAAGAGATACAGAGAGGTTTCTCAGCTACTCTGGAAGAGCAGTATGGACAAGAAGGTGAATGGGTACCTATCACTAGAAAGAATCTACTCAGAGATGTGAAAGGTTCCTAATCAGAATAAACTAATGAGTTGTCATGTGCGTTCTTCCTGCACACAGTGTGCCTAGATGCCTGTGTAGCCCCAGTAGATTTTACTCTTTTGAGCTAATTGTTTCAGGCATGTACTGGATCAATTCCTTGCTACAAAGAAGAGATAAAGTGGATTTAAAAAACAGTAAAACCAGAAAAATCTATCTTCCTAATTCTGTCAACTCAAAATTATAGAACCTCAATTTTTAAATGCTCTTTAAAGGTAATTTTAATAAATGTCTTTGACATGTTCATTTTCCCTTTTTCTATATATGTGCTTTTGGGGGAATATTCAGAAAGAAATCAGTGTTTCCTTTCATTATTAATGCTTACTCTTTATCTTGTTGAGTAAGAGAATAAGGTTTTCTGAATTAATCATATGCCATGGAAGATAAGTATCATATCTAAATATTTATCCTTATTGCCAAATCAGGTTCTACCTTCTCCATAAACTTTGGATATTCCTTCCTACCTTAATTCATTAATTCATTCAAGAAATACTTATTGGGCACACAATATCTATGGCAGGAACTATGACATAGGATAAGGTAGTGAATAAGACAACCTTGATACACGCCCTCATGGAGTTCAACTTGATGGGAAAGATAAATCTTTCCAAATGTTCCTATCTATATCACATCATTTTCTCTTTCTGTAAACTGTGTTACTTGGCCGCTGATACTGCAAAGTTTAGGATTTATTGTGCTCTATTTATTTGTTTGTATTATCCTCCTCCCGATTAAATTATGTAAACCAATATAGAGCAGTTAACATATAGTTATTTTTTAAGTTCCCATGATACCAATCACAGTGCTAATCAGAGAATAAGAAAAAAAAACTGATAATGTTTGTTGATTAGCTGATGGATATGTAATTTATTCAGTATTAAAAATCTGAATAGGGACCTCTACAGAAAACATTAACTCTTTCTATTGTATAATTTTTTAAAACAAAAAGCAGTATTAAAGTAGTTCTTTAAAGGTATGAATTTTCCAACTTGCTAAGGAAAAATGATTTATAATGTGTGCAACAGTTTGGAAGCATGAGATGGTATAAAACAATTTAATCATAAAATAAATATTTAGTGGTTTCTCTGTACTGGTCAGTATTCAATGTGCTTATTCATACTGACTTATCTACTCCTCACAACCATTCTCTAAGGTAGTAGTATAAATACTCTAATTTTACAAGTTAGAAATTTGAAACACAGAGAGCTTAGGTAATTTACCCAAAGTCACAAAAGTACTAAGTGGCATAGATATATTTAAAACTCAGCAATTTAGTTTCAGAGTCCATGTTCTCATGCAAACTACTATACCACATCTCAGAGTAAAGCTTTTTTGGATTTGAGTATGTTATAAATAATAAAATATGAGAATAGGAGATCAGTTTGGGTCAGATCCAAAACAATCAATTATAATGTACTAAGTATTATTAAACTCATTTTTTAAAGGGACCAAGATGTGTTGAACTGTTTTTTTAAAGTGATACTTTTTCAAGACTATATAGAAAAAACTGAAGATTTAAGGTGGGAGGAGTGTACTTAAAAACAGGAATGCAATGTAAGACTTAATAAACTCTAGAATCAGTCTGATATACACTTAAATTCTGAGTAGTCACTAGTTCTGAAATTTCCAGTTCTCTTTCTTCTAACTATACCTTTGAACCCCCATTAAGTTAAGCAAGCCCAGGTCTCTTGCTTTAGCCAAAGAAATGTGAGCATAAGTTCTATGTATCTTCTATGGGTGGAAGACCAAATATTGTATAATTTGCTATTTCCCCTATCACTGTGGGGAGAAGTTCACTTTCAAGGTTTTCATTCTCAGACATTTTGGTGTTTGCTGCTGTAGCATAAACTACTCTATGCTGAGAGGCACACAGGCTTTGGCACATAATAGTTTTATCTTAAATTATTTAACAAGCTGAGCCTTTATTTACTCGTATATAAATAATGGGGCGATGATGATGATAACCGATTTTTAATTTTTTGTTGCTCCTTTGTTTTGTTTGGCATACGTTTTTCTTAAAGTCTAGCATATAGTTGTTACTCAGCAGATGCTAATTCATAAGGAATGAGCTAAGTAAATAGTAGAAGCACAAGGAACAGATTCTAAAGACAGTTCGAGACAAAATAAACAGAGCTTGAGTCCAATTTGATATAAAGAATAGTACAAAAAAAGTAACTAGGGATAATCCCAAGTTTTCAATTTACAGACAATATGATGGATTGTAGCATTATGAACTAAAATAAGATATAGAGGAGGTCAAGTTGAGAGATGATGTCCTCCAAGCCATTTATATGTATCCAAGCCAGATATTATGAAGTAAAGACAAGTAACTCAAGTGTGAATATAATATAGAGAGCATTTTATCATTTTGTCCCTACATTAAGATGCCTCAAATGTTGACTAGTTTGCTGCAGACCATCTGAAATTTAATTAACTGTCAGTATTAACATTCCAGAGATAATTCAGAGCAAAATAATTCAATAGATGAATTTATTCTGTTACATTCTTTGGCTTCCTTTTCAGTGTCTCTCCTCTTGGAATCTTTTTTGGAGTCATACACAACTGACAGTAAGAAAAAGAAACAGAATTGCAACCCTGTTTGATAAACTGAAGTCGTGTGTTACTGAATTCCCTGAGCCTCATGTTCCTTAACTAGGAAAAAAAAATGAAATGATGCTATATAACTGATAGAGTTGCTGAAAGTTTAACTCTGATAATATGTGTGAAATACAGAATCACAGAGCAGAAACTCTGTATGTTTCCCTTCCCCTTCTTTGTATTAATCCGAGTTATTTCCTTTCTAAAGGAAGTTTTCCAGCTGAATCATAAAATTCTTTGTATTTTGTTCCTTCCCAATACCTTATTGCTGAAAAAGGAATCTACATTTTACTATGAATATTGAAAAAAATGATTTTTATAATCTCAATTCTATGATTCCATGTGCATCTGCCTTTTATTTTCCTAAACGAAATGTTTAATGTGGCACGATTTAGCTCAAAACAAAGATGTGCAAGCAATGAGAAAAGAACCAATTTCTAAAATTAATTTTGCTATAAATAAATTCAGCTAAAATATTCTAATTAATATATTGGTTGGATGTGATACCGAGCCAGTCAAATTTTATCATTGCTTGCAGAGAGTTTAACTCACTCAGAGTAAGGATGAAGAGCCATAGCATGAAGTGAAGTTGGCACAAGAAACATCCCAATTTCACAGAAACATGGAAGAAATTTACCCAGAGAAAGTGCAGTAAAGTAATGCTAGAACAGTTAAAATTCCTGTTAAAATTGACTTTCTGCTAAAAATCTAGAAAATAGTTTAATAAATATGGATACTTTTGTAAACATTGTTAAGATATAGGTAAGTAGGGGGTATGTTATAATCAATTATTTTAATGTTTTAAATCATCCAGATTTAAAAGTTTTTTTAAGTCTACTCTAAATTCAAAAATTAGAAACAACTTATTTAAGAAGAAAACCAAAAGTCAAACTTGATATTATAGCATGGTACAGTTTTTCTCAAAAATGCTATTAAGATGAATTACAAGAAATACTTTCTTTTAGGGGAAGAGAAAGGTGATGCAAACGTATTTTTAATCCAATTTCATGACTAGATAAACCAGATTATTTATAAGCATTACTAATTGAGTAAAAAAGTATGTGAAATTTCCAGTTAGTTTTATTATTTTATAATGTACAAAATATATTATGCAAGATTATCTAAGTGTTAGTATTGTGGAATATGATGTTTAAATACATTGTGTAACTTGGAACAAAATGTAAATCAATACATTTAGTAAATAGTATAGATATCTTCTTAATGATCTCTTACTTCGGAACCTCCAAATTTCTCTTGTGTTTCAATAATTTCAAAACCAAAGGACTTTATTTTGAAAAGAAATAATTTCCGCTCTCAGCCATGATGGAGTAACTGGCATTGAACATATCCTCCTTCCATAAACAAATGTAAAACTAGAAAAAAAACATGTGAGGCAATGGAGACTGGCACTAAACAACAGGCTATAATCCTTTGGAGAAGAAAAGTATATAATGTGAGTTCTGCATTCTCTTCCGCTTCATGTCTCAGGACAATTGCTGAACTTCTAGCAGTGAAGACAGGTAGCCAAAACTGAGTGGGACAACTGCGCTGAGCTGATGATGTTGAGGTTTGATCTCTCTGAGATCAGATCTCAGCTACCCAAGTGCAGGACTTTTGATTTGGGGTACTGGAGAGGTTGGACCTGAGGAAAATGGGAACACCTGAAATCTGTGTGAAGTTTCCTCAGTGATTATTTTGGCCTGACAGAGGATGGCTCTTGTAGGACTCAAGTCTAACTAGTTATGGCAGAGATCAAGCAGTGCTGAGATGCTGGAATTCTGGTACAAGCAAAAAAGAGTCCTCAGTGATTACCTTATGTAACTCAGGTTAGTTCCCTGTAAAGACGGTGCCTTATGAGAAAGGAGTATGAACTAGAGCAAAGACCATAGCCTAGAACTAACTTGAAATCTACCCATCTGCAAAGAATGAAACCAAGAGTCTGCTAGTAAATCAACTTCTGCCAGGGAAAAATTCGGCATCTTTAAAAGAAAGCAACATGAGATGGAGTCTACACAATATATCATTCATAAGGTCTGGCATATAAAAGAGGTTAAAAAAACCCCTGATCATTAACGGGGAAAAACAGTAAATTAAAAAAATTTTCAACATGATCAATATGTTGAAATTAGCAGACAAGTATTTTGAAACACCATGTGTAAAGCAAAGGAACAATCAGCAGAAGAAGCCACCTATGGAAGGAAGAAATTTTGCAATGTATATATCTGATAAGTCATCAGTATCCTGAATGTATAAGAAACTCAAACAACTCAATTGAAAGAAAATAAATACTCCAATTAAAAAATATGCAAAGTACATGAATATATTTTTTCAAAAGAATACATACAAAGGACCAACAGTTACATAAAAAAAAAAGCTCAACATCATTCATCATAAGGGAATTGCAAATTATAACAATGAAATATCACCTCACATCTGATATAAAGCCTATTATCAAAAAGATCATAGATAACTGTTGGTGAAGATGTGGAAAAATGAAATCCTTGTTCACTCTTCTTGGGAATGTAAATTAGAACAGCCATGTTGATAAACAGTCTGGAGATTCCTCAAACTATTAAAAATAAAACCATCATCCAGCATTCTCACTACTGGGTATATATCTAAGAGAACTGAAATAAGTATACTGAAGAAATACCTGCCCTTCCATGTTCATTGCTGCATTCTTCACAGTAGCCAAGATATGAAATCAACCTAAGTGTCCATCAGTGGATGAATGTATATACAAAAGGTGCTATATATACACAATGGAATATTATTGAGCCTTTGCAAAGAAAGAAATCCTTCTATTTGTGACAACATGAATAAACCTGGAGGACATTATGTTAAGTGAAAAAAGCCAGGCACAGGAAGACAAATGACACATTTACATGGGATCTCATTCATATGTGGAAATTAAAAAGGTCACAAAAATAGAAGTGACAGGTTGAGAGCGTATGCTATCTGAGTTGGGGAAGATTCTAGCACACCTGGCATACCCACTCACACTCAAAATGCATTTCCTAAGGACATAATTATAAATCATAGTTCAGTATGCCTAAAGGTCTAAGTCTTCTTAAATATCTGTTTTACTACTTGTTTCAACATGTGTTAAGTGCTATTCACGTATAAGGAATTAAATAAGAAGATATTTAAGACACAATCTTTACCTTGAATGGCTTTCATAAATTAAATTTGTATAGGTTATCTCACTCGCTAGACTTGTTCATACCTCCACCTTTACTGTAACAAACTATGGAAACATCTAACCTTGCATTTGAAAATACATTACCACTATTTCTAGAAAATAAACATCTCCTAGGAATAGTAAGACCTGAAATTTGTTATTTCTTTTGGGATTTGTATGGTTCACATCATCTCAATAAAACCTCTACTGTTTTCATGAAGTCCTATTTTGATTAAACATGCAGACTTTCAGATTTTTATGTGTGTGGTGGCTATGTCATCCTTCTGAAATTTGAAAAACAGTATTCAAAAGAGAAAAAGTGAAGTAGTAGAGTGATCGAGTCAAAGAATAAAGCATTAAAAAAAGTATTCATTATGTTAGCCACTATCAAACAAGGTTTTATGTGATATGTGAGAGAATTACAAAAAACACAACACAATTTTGTCTTTCAAGGAATGTGTAAGTGGATATAAATCTGATACATATGACAACGTAATTAGCTAACAATGCTGAATGTGCTAAATCAGATGGATGACACATTTTTGTTATAAGTGTTTAAGAATGAAGAAATTACACAATTGAGTTTCTTACTATCATATTGAGTGCTATGTTTCATGCCCTGCATTAAGCTCTGTTTACCTCACAGTACATTTGGGAGTGATTCCCTCACAGTAATAAGATGCTTTTCTGGAAGCTTGGCCAATGTTTCTCTAAGCTCCCCCAAGCCCTAAATATCCTTTAAGTAGAAATTATCTTAATTTTGTAATTAAGGAATATAAATAGCAGACATGTCAGAATATCTATATAAGTTCATAAAGATACTAAATGAAAGAAATAGGATTTGAAATCAAACTTGATTCCAAAGCTCCTCTTCTTTTTACTTGGCTACCTTACCCCTGTTCTTTCTACATTTTTATGGTATTTTAAATAAAGTAATAGCAAAATAAAGGCTATTGAAATAACTGCACAGAAACTGACACATTTAATGTTGATATTCCCGAAAATTCTGAGAACGTCAGATTATTTTTTTATAATCAGTACATTTATGGTCCATAATGTAGTGATAATTTTTTTAGTGATTAGATTTTCTTATAATTATTTGCTAAGATGTCTTGCCATGCTGTGAATTCTATGACTCACTCATTATTGTATCTGTAGGTCTAGCATAACGCTAGTCCCATAACAGGCACTCTGTAAGTTATATTGTCTTGAATCTCTCTAAACCTATTTTTTTCACCTTCCAAGATAATACAAAGTAATAGAAAAATAATGTATGATATATTATTGTTTGTTTGTTTTAAAAGTTCTCAGGTAGATCCCAGGTATTGAGATATATAAAGGGCTCTGAAACTGTATCATTATGCAAAGGTAATATATATTATTATTCATTGTATATTTATATTAAAGGCCACTACACCATTTTGTTTATAGAAGATCTATTGAGAAAATTTTATACACCATTAAATTTACCTTTGATTCTTATTGCAAAGCATCTGAAGGATAAGAATATCACCTGAGCAATTCTTATGTATTATCTCAGTTAATTCTTGTAGCATTACAAAGAATACAGAAAATAATTTTCATTCCTATCTTAAAGGTAAAGAGACTAAGATTTATATACATAACTAGCACAGCCATTTAGTAAACAGTATAGTTTGAATTAGGCTTCAGCTTTTCTTGAGTCCAAATCCACTTCCATGAAGTTGCCTATATTGAGAGGTGATCCCTTCTAAATAAATTTCACGGGAGCCAGAAGTTTGGACTCAGTTCTTGTACATTTAAGAGCCTAAATCCCAAGGCCCTCTTCTATGAAAATACTCCTTCAACTTTTCTCCACAGACAAAAGGAATCAAAGTAATGGCTGTGCTGAATTTTGATGCCAACATGATGTTTGAAAGCTTACAGACTGAGTTTCAGGTCAATGAAAGGAAGAAGATAATAGTAGGCAACAAGAGGTATTGGTGATATGAATGCTGCATATGCACACTTGAGACCTGGTCACTGAACAAGGCTTAGGTACCACATTGCAAAGTAATTACAACAAATAAAAGAACCGAGTAGTGTATTAATAAACCAAACACCAATGTAGCCCAAACTTAGAAGGATTCCTGAATCATTTACAGCTTGGTCCCAGTGAGAAGCAGAATAACCACTTTTAATCTGTTAGAAAAGGTAGAGTTCTGGTAATGTTGTCTAGTTAGAGATAACCTACTTTGGTACAGGTGTGAAAGAAGGAAGTCAGAAGCATAAAAGATCAAATAAGGTAGAGATTCTACTGTTTTGTCTAACTCTATATTTTCATCTCCAAGAACATAGTAGGCATTTAAATTATTATTTGTTGAATGAATGAATGTATGCCAGCTGAGATAGAAGGAAAATGCAAGTGCATGGCAAGTTTTGTGGTGCTCATGCATTTTAAGTTGCATGAGTTTTTAGATTAATCAATTACAGGCT
The DNA here is from genome assembly GCF_048565385.1 of Saimiri boliviensis. Taxonomy (NCBI): domain Eukaryota; kingdom Metazoa; phylum Chordata; class Mammalia; order Primates; family Cebidae; genus Saimiri; species Saimiri boliviensis. Next base: position 93,919,994 of record NC_133452.1, read on the forward strand.
TCAAGAGATTTTTTTTCAGCATCAATGGCATGAAATACCTTAGTGAACTTTCGTTAATGCAATCTCAGATATGTCAAATTAGTAAATAAAATGAGGTCACTGTTCTCAAGTTTACGAACATCCACTACCAAAGTACTCCAATTAAGTAATTTTGTAATGCATAAATGGAAAGATCCATCTATGAACAAGGTTGGTTTCACCTCTATGATAAACTTGGCTGAGACCAAGGATTATGGACCAGGAGATCATATACACATACCCAAGAGACCAACTTTGTTCCAAATACTTGTCATATCCTTGCCTTGATAAATGTCACTTTCCAGACAATAGAAAATTAATGATTTTCAATTTCAGCCACTCAGAAAAATTTTACTTCCTTCACAATATGAGGAGGGGGAGTTCAATTCATAGATTAAGTTAGTATCTTAGGCTGCCACACTAAGCAAGGGAGTCTTATCACATCTTAGATGGTACATACAGAAGGGGAATCTGGGAATTTAAATTTGTTAATGGACTAAAACACATACTTCAATCATCAATTTTATTTTCTCCCTTCAGAGGTTATTTCTAAATAGAAAAAGACTGTCTCTATTATTTTCTGTCTATGCAGGCATACACACACACACACACACACACACACCTCTAATCCTCTCCCGGTTTTCCAAGCTTAACAACAACAACAATAAAAGATTACTTTTAAAGTATGCAGAATATTTTAGCCTGGTCAATCTTATAGGAATGGTTAAAAGTAATTTACAATCTGAAAATTACATCTTACACAATATGAGTCCCTTCAGGCTGTCTGAGAACACCTAAGATTCCGTCCAATGAAATTGCCTCTGGTTGGCGTTATCAAGCTCACAAGCCTCAAATTCACTGACCTAGGGAGTTAGAAAACTGAGACTAGCTGTTCTGGGAAAAAATTGCTAGCTTTACTTATTTTGCTATTTTTGACATACAGTTTTTGCAATTAACTCAAATCATTTCTAAAACGGAACTATTTCTTCCAATGGGTACAGTATGACTAAAGCAATGATATTTTGTATAAAATGAAAAATCATCAAGTAACAGCAAAGAATTGATAATTTGGAGCCACGTTCTTCATACTATAGGGTGACTGCAAGGTGCTGGATAGTTTCTCTGTTTTTCTCCCTTAATTCTTACTGATGTCTGCAACTCCATATCAGGAATTTATAAATTTACCTGAGGCTTTGATGTTTGTTAGAATTCAAATTCCCCAGGGTTAGTTTTATTAATAATTTATGTGGTTCATTTAATCTTTGTTAAACTTGCAGAAGGAAGATTGACAAGGAGGCAAGGGAAATAGTTGAGGCTGCAAGTACTGGAGACATCATTCATCCTTAAACTGAGGCATGTGCCCAACAGTCTCACAGGGTTCATTTTAAGTTCATCTTTAACAACATACATTGGGCATCTACTGATTGAATGGCACTATCTAAGCACTAGTAAGACACTTTATTATGTCAACCTTCAAGAAAAATATGTTCAAGTTAGGGAGAACCCAGTTTAAAATGTTGGGGACCGTCCGGGACGGGTAGGCACGTCTGCCGGGGGTCTCTTGACCTGCAAGAGGGTCCCAATACCTGGAAGAGAGAGTGCGCTTGAGTGGGGATCTGGAGGGCTGATAGGCTGTGCCTAAACAGCAAATTTTATTTTTCAAAGGTCAGGAATAAATACACTTTCTTGGCTCTGGTTTACGTCATAGCAAGAGGAAATGCAAATGTATACCTTACATGGCCTATACAATAGAGAAGTCAGATACACAATGGTTGCAAGAGGAAATGCAAATGTATACCTTACATGGCCTATACAATTGAAAAGTCAGATACACAATCAGTGGTTGTAAAAAGTAACAGAATTTCCTGTGATCACAAAGCTTGTTTACATCCAGACATTATTCTTCCTGGCTGCAGGTATCTCTGGTTTGATCTTGTTTTAGAACTGAGATGTGAAAAGGTTTTCTGGTTTTGCTCATCAGAATATCTTTTAACGGGATTCTCCTTTGTCTACTCCTGACTCAACTTATCTCAACTTCCCCATTCAGGAGTCTCTGAGTCAGAAATCAAAGCCATTCCTTATGGTGGCATTTGCTTTGCAAATATCCCGACAGTTAAACCATTATCTAGGGTACAAGGAAGTCAGGCAAGTGAAGAAAAGGTTAAAGCTTATTCTTTTTCCTTTTTTTCCTTTTTTTTTTTTATTGCATTTTAGGCTTTGGGGTACATGTGATGAACATGCAAGATTGTTGCATAGGTACACACATGGCAATGTGCTTTGCTGCCTTCCGTCCCCTCACCTGTATCTGTCATTTCTCCCCATGCTATCTCTTCCCTGGGGTTAAAGCTTATTCTTAAAGAAAGAGTCATAAAAAGTTAAAAGCAGGAACTGGTTGCTGGCAGGGGGTCACTAGGTCTAGCAGCACCTAATAGTTTTAGGCCCAAACGATGTTGTGGTTGATATTAGAAACTGATCATCCATCTTTAAGTTCCTTTTTCCGGATAGCTCGACTGCCTCCAGTAGGAAACTGTGTTTGGGATCAAACTCACCGTATAGTGAGACTCACGCCTTTTGGGGGTCTCACACGGGAATGTTCCCCACATTAAAATATGAGAATAAATTAATGCACTATATGAATTTCTATTTGTATTTGCTCCTCGTTAACTTAAATCTTTAAATGTAGTCTGAAGCAAAGTATTATTTTAGAATTGTTGGATAAATCCATAAAATTTCATCCTTTGGAATTTATATGCAACTATTAGAGTTAATTACTAAAGAAACGTAAGTACAAGTTAACATTAGAAACTATATCATAATGCTTGAGTCTGTGTCTGTATGATCTTAAAATAATCAACTCACATTAGTTTTCTAAATATCCTTTTTATTCTTAACTATCAAGAAAAATCATTTTTTATTTTATAAATAAAGGCATGTTATAAAAAACAGAAGAAAATGCATTAAATTAGGTATGTTCAGTTTCTAGCCCTGCCGTATACATCTGTGTAACATTCAGTAGCCCTGATCTCTCTTTTACTGTTATAAGTAATCAGGAAGAGATTTTAAGGGGTCATCTGGGTCTACATTTAGTTCTATATTATATTCTATAAAATTTAAGTTATTGCTTTAAAAGGCTAGGCTGGTTCTCTTGTTAATTATGTTGAATGGACCAAGAATGACAGACTACTGTAAGGAGTACAGGAAAATCCAGGGACCTTTATGCTTGGTGCGCATTATAGCTTTGTGTAATGAGTTAGTCACTGAGCTTCGAGAGAGCTATATGCAAAGTGAATGTTTATTATGAGAAAAGTGAGTTTTACCATAAGCGTTAGATTTTAGGGGATGCTTCTCTGATAGAGTCATTCATCACTTAACAATGGGGATATTTTCTGAGACGTGTGTAGTTAGGAAATCATATGAACATCATAGAGTTCCCTTACACAAACCTACATGGTATAACCTCTCATGCATCTAGACTATTTGCTGTAGCTTAATGCTCCTGGGCTTTAAATCTGTGCAACATTACTCTACTGAACACTGGAGGCGATTGTAACACAATGGTAAGTATGTATCTAAACATAGAAAAGGAACAGTAAAAATACAGTATAAAAAATAAAATAGGGTACTCCTGTAGAGGGCACTTACCATGAATGGATATTACAGGACTGGAAGTTGCTCTGGATGAGTCAGTGAGTAAGTGGTGAGTAAATGTGAAAGCCTAGACATTGCTGTATGCTACTGCACATTTAGGATACACTAATTTTATTAAAATATTTTTATTGATCCAATAAGAAGTTAACCTTAGTATAATATAACATTTTTACTTTAAAAACTTTTTAATACTTTTTATGTTTTGACTCTTTTGTCGTAACACTTGGCTTAAAACAGAAACACGTTGTACAGCTGTACAAAAACCATTTTCTTTATATCCTTATTCTATGAATTTTACTTATTTGTAATTTTTTATTACTTTACGTTAAAAATTAGGACCCATTTTTTTTTCCAGGATGGCAGATTGAGACATTGTTAGCATGCCTCTTTCACTTGGAAAGACAAAATAATGTGTAGAGAATCACACGAAATTTTTCCTAAGAAGCAACACAGGAACTTAAACGAAAAGAAATCCCAGACCCTTTGAAAGAAACATCAGGCTGCAGCCTACACTGTGAGCTAGGTGAATACTGTAAGTTTCTATAATGTGAGAGGGGGATAAAGTGACTTTGGGCTACATGCTCTCACTGGGGAACCTGGCAATCCAGGCCTTCAGCCAGCACTGGAGCTGAGTTAGTGAGCAGTGGGGAGTATATAAAAAGGAGCGGCTTTGAGATGCTTTGTGCTTCCAGTTTCCAGTGGAGAAGGGAACCCATACCTGATACTACTTTGCAGACTTCACCGAAGTCTGCCAGATAATTAAGGCAGCAAAGGTTGAGAGAAGCTTCCAACTGAGATTCATGATATAATCTCAAATAAGGATAAAATACCTTGGCAAAAACCAAGAGGTGAGTGGAAATTGTGCTGCAGCCACAGACACAATACCTAGATACCCCTGCTTCACAGGCAAACTGGAGGAATGCGGACAGAAAGCGCTGGTTCTTGTCTCTGCAGGGAAGGCTTGTAGCCTGGGCAGTTTTGAGTTCTGAGCACACTGCCTGGAACCTAGTTATCTGCTCTAGTGGAACACTGCAGGTATGAGATTTGCCTTGCCAAATGTGTGGGAGCTGGGTGGGGCTTACTGCTACTGCTGCTCCCCACTCCCCATGTGGACTCTTCTGTACAGCAGAGGCAGCTGTGCTCCTCCCTGGAACACCAGCCCAGTGGCCAGAAAACTGCGCTCTCATTCCCGCTGGAGCTGTCACTTGTGCCTGCACAGGTGGAGCCAGAGAGTGAACTTGCCTGATCCAGCCCCCACGCAGATTTGCCCCTCCATCCACCCTGGTGGCTTAACACTAAAGACAGAAACTCTTAGGAGTTCCATGGGCCTGCCCGTTGCCTGAGAAGCCAAAGTACTTCCCCCGTGTAACATAAAGCAAACATAAATCCCACCAATACCACCACAGCTGGTGCTTTTTTGCAAGTGCTACCTCCTGACTGAAGTCCAAAGAACATAGTCCATTACAGCATTGTATGCACAATAACACAGCGCTTGAAAAAAAGAATACCTGTGTGTGGCCTCAGCTATTACCATTGTTTACATCATTCTGGCTAACCAGGAGGTCCTGAAGCTACCTGTCCAAGTTTATTAACACTACAATTGGCACTTGAGAAAGTCAACGCATTAAGGCTATCTAGAGCCAAGGAATCTCACAAAGTATATGCCAATGTCACTCTCCTGCCAATCCCATCAGAGCTGGTGTTGTTACTCGCTGCTGGGAGACTTGGGGACAGGTTACATCACAGAACATTTTGCAGACATTCCCTAGCACCAGCCTGGAGTGAGGCCCTTCCCCCTCACACCAAGTGGCTAGACCTAGAGGAGCAGCAGCGCTCACAGTAATCTGGCCCTTGAGATCAAACAGAGGTAAATCACATATTGGTTCAACCAGCTATATGCATGACGGGAGTCATCTCAAAAGCAGCAGCAAAAGCGTTCCTGCAAGGGACTGCCCCAAACTGTCCCCACGTAGGGCTGTTTGGGATTCCAGAGAAAGAGGCACTAGATGTCAAGATGATCAGTTCAAAGCATTTGTTAGAGAAACTTGCAGAAAGAGTGCTACTGTGGTCCTCAAGACAGATAGTAAGAAAATAAATGTTCTATCAAGGAATATCCACAACAAGGAGGTTGGGTTATGGATTTATATGAGGGTTTAAGAAATTTGGCTCAGGATCAGTGGCAGTTTTTGCATGTTTAGTAACAAAGCTAATCTCTCAGTGTTTTGGGCGACAATTTGGACAAGTTTATCAGTACGTGGGAATGTTCAAAATCCTGGCTTAGGTTCAGGCTTACAGGGAAAAACATGCATCTGGTTGAATAATGGAATTGTCAAGCTACTCTGTCTTTCTTGGTGAGGACAAAGAAAGAAAATGGGGGGCCAGATGCAGTGACTCATGCCTGAAATCCCAGCCCTTTGGGAGGCTGAGGAGGGTGGATTTGTTGAGTCCAGGAGTTTGAAACAAGCTAGGCAACATGCCCAAACTCTGGCTCTCAAAAAAAATACAAAACGTGGTCAGGCCTGGTGGCATGTGCCTATAATCCCAGCCACTTGGGAGGCTGAGGCAGGAGGATCACTTGAGCCTGGGAATTTGAGGCTTCAGTGAGCTGAGATTGCACCAACCTCTCCATTCCAGCCTGGGTGGCAGAGCGAGACCCTGTCTAAACAAAAAAAATGTTGAAGGAAAAAATGTTGAAGGAACTAAGGGACTTTCCAAGAGTCTAGTCACCATGAATGAGCGCGGCAGGAACTCTGAAACAAAGTCTTACACACAAAAACGTAGTTCAGAGGGCCTAAGGGTGAACCAAGACTGGGACAACAAAGTGCACCTCCTTGCCTTTTAAGCGGCCTAGTACTGTGTAAAGAGCAGAAGCAGCAGACTGCTGAGGGAGGGGCAAACCAGGAAAAAATAGGCAGGGACAGTTGATAGCAGAAGGAAGACAAAGCACACTGACGAGATCCTCTACCTTCCAGCTTGAATTCAAACTGCAAGAAAATGTTAGGCAGTTGGTGGAATTGTGAATTGTGTGGCAGTAAAAATGACGACAGTGACCAAAACACCAAAGACACCCAACTTCCAGTGGCATTGATTCAAGCCCCACAATGGCAGCCTCACAGAAAAGAAGGTGTGCTCATTTCCAAGTGTAAATACTATTTACTTCAACATCTACTATTCTTCAACACTTACCAGGCATCACATAAAAAAATCATGAGACACAAAACGAATAAAAATACTGGCGGAATCAGACGCAGAAATAGTCCAGATGTTGAAACTACCAGACAGGGACTTCAGTGTACTGTGATAAATGTGTTAAAATATCTAGTGGAAAATGTGGACAGTGGACATGAACAGATTGAAAATTTTAGCAGTTTTTTTTTTTTTTTAACGAACTAATCCTTTTCAGTAATCCTACGATTTGCTAAATGTGTAAAACAAAGCATTTTTCTCATAGTATTTCTATCTGCATTCTAAATATGTAATCCCATCTGAAAAATTTTCACTGTCAAATTAAGGTCACCAGAATGCTATTTTTAAAACATTTTATTTTATCTGCTGACTATTTGTTGCATCAAAGTTAAATACTGATTTAAGCCTTATATTGGATTAAAAGCAATTTTTAAGATTATCACCTTCTCTAGTTTTCACAATAAACCTAATTGATGGGACCTTTCTCTGCTTTTCACTGACGAATACACGATCCCTTTTACTCCTGTTTTTCTTCATCCTTTCCACCTAAGGAACTTACTCTGCAACAGAACTAAGAAATTTGAACTTTAGAAGTAGTTGAAGTTATATATTATCCGTCTATCCCACTTCTAATCTAAGGAGTTTTTATATTAAATTGGAATTTTAGTTGCTACTTAAGAATTTGAATATACTATATTGATAAAGAAATAAAAGTATTTATAAATAATAGAAAACTCAACTACATATTATTTACAAATAGTGTACATAATGCCTGTTTTTTTAAACATTGAAATAGTGGTGAGTTGAGAAAGCGGACAACTACATGAAGTATTTGAAAGTCATCGACTGGTCTCTGATTATGGACATTTTAGGTTAATCATCAAGCAAATTTCATAATCAATAAAAGTTAAAGCAAAAATGGATACTTTTCAGAGAACTGGTATACCAAATCTAAGTACATTGATAACTATACATGGTAAATAAGTTTAATGAATAGCACATAAGAGGAGGTGAATAAATTAGGTTATAGGCATAGAGAAAGACAAATTAACGGCAAAACACTGATAAATTAAGACTTCTGACATCGTTATGTTATGTTGGCTAAACTTAACCTGTCGGAAGGTCAGTGTTTGCAACTTTTAAATAGAGGTATTTAAATCGTAATTTATGAGGATCTCTTACAGTTTTACAAGTTTGGCATGTGGTCTACAGCTGGAGCTATAGTAATAGTTAATGGTAAATAGTTAAATTCCCAATAGTGTGTTACTACATACAGCAGGAAAAGAACAATTAGAAAACTCTAATTGTTCTGGGGGAGGGGCGGGGGGGTGGGGAGGTGGGAAGAGATAGCATGGGGAGAAATGACAGATACAGGTGAGGGGACGGAAGGCAGCAAAGCACACTGCCAGGTGTGTACCTATGCAACAATCTTGCATGTTCATCACATGTACCCCAAAACCTAAAATGCAATTAAAAAAAAAAAAAAAGAAAACTCATAATCATTTTTGTTTATACTTTAGTCCTCAATGTTCAATGTTAATCTTTTTTAATCACTTATATTACAATCAAAATAATTTCCATACAAAAATATTGTCACATTAATACAAAATCTAAAATCATACATATTTTAAAAGACATAGATTATTTTAAAAGCAATAACACCATTCCTTTGCTTACTAAATTGAAGATAATTCATTAGTTCACTAATTCGTTTTAATCAGATATTTACATACACTAAAGAAGTATAGTTTTAAAAAAAATCTTGCCTATCAAGATGAGGGTCAGTGCTGAAAGACCTCTAATTCTATAAAATTTTATTTGGCTAAACTCTACCCCAGTACTCAATGGCTACTGCTCTGGTATTGTTCAAAGTAGCCCCTCACCGTTTCAGGTGTGATTGTGAAACAAGAGTAAAGTAAAAAAAAAAAAAAATTTAATTAAAAATTGTTTATAAGCCATGCTGTTACTATGCTTAAAGGCATTATTTTAAATTTTGAGTGATTTAAAGTATTACGATGTATTACAATGTACATGAAAAAGATAATTTTTCATAGCCATATGTTAAAATATTTAAAAATTAGTTATTATACTCTAGTTCCAGTGATTATGAAGTGATTATTTGATGTCTCAAGTCAATTTTACATGTCGTTTTTAAGGAAGATCATGTTGTTTCTAAGAGAAGTTTTTTTTTAATACCTGAAGTATGAATACCAAAAATGCAGTTGCAACTGAGTTAACTTGGAAAAATATTGTGCTGAATATGTGCCATGATTAAGTAGGCATTTGAAATGGGCTTTTACAGATATTACCTATTTTCATCCTGGTGTTAGTATCATCTCTATTTCGTGAAAGAGAAAAACAAAGTTTGGATTGTCTACTGAACCAACCTGGCATTGCTCAGCTATAAATAATAAAAATGAGATTTAAACCTGCAGGATTTAATGTGCAAGTCCAATGGACCACACTGACTTTCAATCATCAAGCTGCTGTGGGACTCAAGTACTGAAGAACCAAAAGTTCCTGTTGTACATTTCTCACTGAATTATCTCATGCCCATCAACCAGAAAATTTTATTTCATGGGAACCCTAGTGGCACTTTTTATCATTCAATTTCAGGGGCTACTAAAAAGTCTTGAATCACTCATTTTCTCCTCCACTTGACATTTTTAGTTCAATCTCTTTTTAAATTAAACTTTGTTGTTTAAAATATAAATCTCAGTTAGGGACTTGCATCTGGAGTTCCACTGTGTACTTATGTCATGGCAGGATTGACAGAACCCTCGAAGATAGGGTATGATATGGGATTGTAGATGAAAGAATCCGGCTGAGAGAGCAGGAAAGTAGGAACCTCTAAAAAATAAGGCAAGGTATACAGCTGTACTGTTTAGTTTTTTCTGAATATAAATATTATACACTAGAAAATCTTACCAAGGATTCTATTTTGACTCCTAGGTTAAAAAACAGAGTGCAAAAGTGAGGATTTCACTGTTATAACATTTCAAAAATTCAATTTTCTCCACAGGAACTAGTTTTTAAAAATAGGCTCCAAAGATTCAATCTCTCTGGAAGTGGTGAGCAACCAGATATCTGGTTTATTTATTAAATACATACTATCGTGCAATATGCTTTAGCAAAAGATCACAGGTAATCTTCACATTGATTTGTGAGTTAAGTGATTCATTGACCTTTTACAGGCAAGGAAACTGTAGCTGAGATAAGTGAAGCTACTATTCTATGGTTTCTAACCTGGTAGGTAACACAGCCAGGATTTGGAGACAGACTTCCTGATTCCAGAAGACTTTTCTTCAACAACTGTCCTTAGAACTTTCTGGTGTAAAAAATGGAGGTGAAGGGGTAGACAATAATGTTAATAATACAATACTGAAATTATAATGGCATTAATATAATCATTATTATAGTTAAGGATTGAAGTCTTTTCATTTGTTTTTAACTGTTCTAAACCAGAATATGTTTTTATTGATGAGGAAAATGAGACCCAGAGGGATTAATAACTTGTCCAAAGTCAACAGCTAATAGCTGGTAAAGCCTGGATTCAAACTAGCACTGCTTAACTCAGAAAGTTGTGGAATCAAGCTTGATCTATTAAGATTCCTAATATTTTTAATAGGTGTGCCTGAGAATTTAAGATATGTCTGAAAGAAACATACACGAAATTGTTAAATGTCCCATTTTATAACTCACAGCATGCATATATACCTATTCTGTAGGGTACTCCAAATTGTAATCACCTTAACTGTAAATTACTGAAGAAAGAGTTAGGCAATATCAAAGAAACACAAAAAGTGACCCTGACAGTCTTAGCATCTCCATCAATGTATTTCCCTTCTTCCTCCTCACTCATTAAAGCTGGGTTCATTTTACTTCTAGAGAAATAGAATTTAAAGTTACGAATTCTCGTTATAACTTTACAGATATAAGTCACTTAGGCCTATTTTAAAATGCCACATAGCTCTCATTCTGGAGTTGAAACTCTCAGGGACACACTGCAATGCTTTTTGGCAGAGGTTTTCCTAAAATTGGATTTTCTTCAAGTCCCTCCCTCCTGCTCCTCTCTTTGTGCCAGGTCACCTCCTTCTCCTCTGTTCTGTATTCAGATGACAAGGAATTGTGTTCTCTGCCAGGTCATCCCTCCCATCAATCACCCTGACATCAGGGCTTCCCTCTCTTCTCTTTACTGTTTTGTTCAGTTTTGCTGTAATTTTCCAAGGGGAGTGACATTCCTGTAATATTGCTATTCAGTGAAAAATGTTTGTATGTGTCCTGAATAAGAAAAATCCATCTGCTAGGAAAAAATCAGTCCAAGTTTAAAGCAAATCTTCTTTAAACTAGAACTTTTACACTTAGAAGAAAGTTACCCAAACAGGACTAGTCCCAGGACTCATGCCAGCAAGATAATCATCAAGTCTATGTTAATGTGGGATGGCATTAAGCAACAATCAAGTACTTTGTAATGAAATCAAGTTTTCATCAATATTTGCTTACTGTGAGATGTAACATTTTAAAACATGTTTTGCAGAAAAAAGTATACTTTATTGTTGCTAAAATACAATTACAATGAATTAAAATGCTTTATGTTGCTATATGAGAAGTGAACTGTTAAATGTAAAATACATCCTTAATATGAAATACACCGAATTTCAAAGGAATGATTCTGGCAAACAATTCCTTTAAGTCAATATAGTCATCTTTCTATCTTTCACTTGCCAAAGACATAATTGCTTAAAAAGGAACCAACAAGAGGAATAAGAATTCTAGTGAAGTGCTGACAAGTTAAACGGATTCATATAATTAGCATTTGGTAAGACGTTTTCTGCTTGTTTTCTAAAGAGTATGTTCAAGTAAGTATGGAATGGAAATCTTGTTCATATTTGAGTGGGACTAAACAGCTATTGTTAGAGAATGGAGAGTGTATGGGCTTTGGAATTAAACAGATAGCTATTTTATCAATTTTAGCCTCAATTTTATCATTTGTAAAACTGAAATATTAAACTTTCCTTGAACTATTGCCCTTAAGTATCAGTTATCAGATATATGAATTATCCCTTACATTGTTTGACACATTGTAGGTGGTCAATAAGCATTATTATTAAAAGTGAAAACTTCATTGAAAAATGAGCTGTAAGTAATATCTACTTTCAGCTTTAGACATCCACATAAACAGAGATTAAGTGGGACCAAGAGACATTTTATCTCCTAAATTTTTACTGTGCCTCTATATGCTGCAATGGTTGTGAAGTTAAATGTCGAGTCAAACCCAGTATAATAATAAATATTATTTTAAAATTCTTTTTTAATTTTGCTTGGCATACTGCCCAATTAATTTTTAAAATGAATAAACACTGTTTCTATATATGGTGGTAGTTTATTTTGACTGCTGTTGTATTTTTATTCTCTTTTAAATCTATGCCTTTTTATCTTCTAGTTCTGATTTTATTACTGATATATGCATTACTAGTTTCCGCAGTGGTTCATTTATTTGCTAGTACAGTTACTTTCTCATCGAGAATAAGATAGTTATTATTTCCAGACTCCTGCTGACATTGTTTCTAAATCCAGAGCCGCTTCCTCCTGCCATAGCATCATTTGCCAGGTGCTTTGTCTGTAGATTATTTTCATTTTTCAGCTGCTGTTTTCTACCCCTTTGGAGTTAAATCTATTTTATACAGTTGCTTTCTGCTTTTACAAAGATTTTCTGATAAAATATTCAAAATGGTTCCTGTGTATAAAGTATTTGCAGAAAGAAAAAAGATGAGAAACATGGCATTAAATTAAGCCCTGATGCAAAAAGAAAGTCTCATTTTTGAAATAAGTCACACAACAATATATCTAATTTATCAGAAAAAAACTTCATTCTGAAGCTAAATTTGTCTTGGAAGAAAACAAAAAACAAAATTGAAAGGAGCAGAGGCAATGTGAAATATAATATTTTAATGTATATTTGTGACTTATAAGCTAGAGGACATTATTTTTAAAAAGAAGTTTGACTTAGTAAATAATATGTGTTCCTCCACAAAGAAGAAAATTTTCCACTGAGAAAGGCTATCAAAGCCTATGTTTTAATAGTCTATTGAACTACAGTGGTATGATTGCAAACGAATTCTATGTAAATTTTCTTAAGCTGTCTGTTTCAGCACCTACCACAGTCCTACTAAATCAGTGTTTGTGTTTGTGTCAGTGTTTGTGTATGCCTGTGTGTATGTCAAAGGATAGACGGAAAAGTCATTGAAGAATTTCAAGAAACTGGTAAGCGAAGAGTGGGTTAAGGATTTTCTAACAGTTTTAACTACTGTAAGGACTAAAGAAGAGGAAAATGCTATCTCATGTAGCCTAAATATTTCACTTTAAGGGTGTTATGTGTTTAGTACAATGATTCAGATTTATTAGATCTTATATAAAATATGGCATAATAGCCCTTGCCTCAATGACAATAATTTTGTAAAAGTACCCAGGAAAGAAATCTTATCCAAGGTGGATATAAAAAAATGCTTCTCAATCATTGAGAAGAGTAACATCAGTGTTTTGACACAGGTAGGTGGTTTTTCAACTTGAAGTGACAAATTGAGTGTGAGGAGTGATGGGCACCTTGGCCAAAATAAAGACTCTTTCATTTTTTTTTTTTTTTTTTTTACTTTAAGTAAAAAAAAAAAAAACGTGGCCGGGCGCGGTGGCTCAAGCCTGTAATCCCAGCACTTTGGGAGGCTGAGGCGGGTGGATCATGAGGTCAAGAGATCGAGACCGTCCTGGTCAACATGGTGAAACCCCGTCTCTACTAAAAATACAAAGAATGAGCTGGGCATGGTGGCGCGTGCCTGTAGTCCTAGCTACTAGGGAGGCTGAGGCAGGAGAATTGCTTGAACCCAGGAGGCGGAGGTTGCGGTGAGCCGAGATCGCGCCATTGCACTCCAGCCTGGGTAACAAGAGCGAAACTCCGTCTCAAAAAAAAAAACAAAAAAAAAAACGTACATACTTTGGGGTACAAATGCAGATCTTGCAGGATTGTTACATGGGTATGCACATGCATTGGTGGTTTGCTGCATTCATCTCCCCATCACTTACCTTAGGTATTTCCCCTAATGTTATCTATCCCCAATCTCCTCACCCCCCTGCTATCTGCCCCCTAGACTCCCTGCAACAGACCCCAGTGTGTGATGTTCCCCTCCCTGTGTCCATGTGCTCTCATTGTTCAACACCCACTTATGAGTGAAACATGCTGTGTTTGGTTTTCTGTTCTTGTGTCAGTTTGCTGAGAATCATGGTTTCCAGATTCATACATGTTCCTGTGAAGGACATGACCTCATCCTTTTTTATGACTGCATAGTATTTCAGCGCTTACCACAGTCTTAATATATCAGAAACTCTGGGGTGTCCAGAAATTCGTGCCTTAACAAGGTCTCTAGGTGATGCTGATCCCATATGCTAAAATTTGAGAAAAAAACATTTCAAATGAGTGGTTATTGCCTGTAGCATGTTACAACAATCTGGTAAGCTTTGTTAACAGTAAGAGTTGTTGGGTATCACCCCTGCCCAGTTAATCCAATAGCCCTGGGGCTGTGTCTAATGTGCAGCCAGAGTTGAAAACTTCACTTGTGTGCTATTGACACTCTATCTATATTTATCTCCCTGCATGGTTCACTCTTTCCCAGGGTAATTTCTCCAGGCTGTCTCTTAATTTGCTTCTCAATCCTCTCATGGTATTTCACCTCTGCCTTGTACGGCCTTCTCCTTGGCCTTCTCATTCCTTGCATTAAAACCCTTTTTTTCTTTACTCAAAAGATTCTTTTTTATTTCTGTCTCATATCTCCTAAGATAACCTTAGAAAGGAAAGATTGTTGTTTCTTAAATCTTCATGCTTAATAGCACACATTTGTGCATACATATATGATTTTGAGATATTTTTCTCAGGTATTTTTAAAAAAGAACTTTTTTTTCTATCAGAGTCTTAATTTCTTCAGAGAAAATATCTTGCATTTGCAGCTTCAATTGTTCCCAGCATAGATCCAAGGACACTTGTGATTCTACAGTAAATGCTTTTTACATTTAAATGAAGAATGTCCACTTACGGCTGTACAGTAAGAGACTTTTTGTATGATTACTTAGAGAAAAAGAGAACAAACACATTTCTGTATGTTTATTTAGACAAAGAGAGAACAAAATAATCAGTTTAGCTGGAGGATTTTTCTTCACTTTGAATGGATTAAATAATTAATACTGCATTGTTGATTAGCTTGATAAAAAATGTTATTATTCTCTTAATAATTGTATGAGCAATAATCATGCCTATTGCAACTGATCTAATTTAGGAATGCAGATAAAAATTTCTAAGAACTTGTTATGCCAAATCATAAACAAACACCATTATTATTTTAATTATAATAATAATTTTTTCCAGTATTATATTAAAGTATTATCAATGGTTCTCTCCAAATAATTCTATTTCTACTCAATGCTATAGGATTGTAACAAAGTAACTTTCTCCTCACAAAAAATCATTTTCGTGTTCAATATAATTTACATTATAATTAATAGTTTAGGCTACAAACATATTTGTGGTGGAAGAAATTATAGCTATAGGGATAGAATGCAAGCAATATTACCGAGGCTTGTTTTGTTTTATTTGTTTAGTTCAAAATAGCCCTACTGATCTGACATTCCCTTAGGGTCTGGGTAGAGTTTAATGAAATATCTGAAAAATAAAATGAGTTCTTCCTTTGACTATGTTGCTCTGAAGTATGAATACAAAGCAATGGGACTGAATGCATAAAACTCGTATTTAGGTAAATTATGTATACAGTTTATATATAACCACATTACAAATGTACAATTTAAAAAATAAACTTTATATTTTAAAATAAGTTTAAGCCTACAGAAAAATTACGAAGATACTACAAAGAGTTTTCATATACCCCACAGTTTATACGTATATACACCCTGTTATTAACTTTTTACGTTGGCATGACATGTTTATTAAAATAAATTATATTTTATTGACACATTATTAACAAAGGTCCATATTAAATTTAGATTTCCTTCGATTTTTTTCTATAGTTTTTCTGTTTCAGGACCCACCCAAGATGTCATAGTACATTTAGCTCTCATGTCTCCTCAGGCTCCCTTGGCTATGATAGTGTTTTAGACTCTCCCTGTTTTTGTTGACCCTCTCTGTTTAGAGTAGTACTGATCAGATATTTTGTAGAATATTCTCAAATGGGATTTTTCTGATGCATATATCATGAATTAACTGGCTTATGTGCCTTTGGAAGTATTCCACAAAGATAAACTGTCATTCATGTCACATCATATCAAGAGTATATTATCAACTTGATTTACAACTGATCATTGTTGATGCTGATATTGATCACTTGCCTTAGATAGTGCGTGTCAGATTTCTCCACTGTAATGTTACTCTTTTATCACGTTTTCTATATGTGCTCTTTGGAAGGGTGCTCCTATGTGCAGCCCACACTTAATGAAGTAAGAACTGACACTCAACCTCCTTGAGGGCAAAGCATTTACATAAGTTATTCGGAATTCTCCTGCACGGGTAATTCTATTGTCTATTCTCTTCTACTTTTCTTAATATTCAGTTATTTAAGTATGACAGTATGGAGTCTTGGATATTTATTTTATACTTAGGTTTATAAACCAATTCTACTTTATTTATTACTCGAATTAACCCAGCGTTGGTCTTTGGGAGCACTTTAAGTTGGTTTCTGTATCCTTTGACATAATACCCTCGCTTTTTTTTCAGTTTCTTTTTTTCTTTTTCTTTTTTCTGACACTACAAGATGGAGTATATACTCATCTTGTATATTTCTCACCCCAGTCCTATAATCAGTCATTTATTTAAGGAGTCCTAGCTCCTTTTATTAAGAGACGTAACTACCCCAAACAGCTAGAAAATTGTCTTAACCTCTCTGCTTAGAAATAATAGCAACACAATAAATAAGAATAGGCAATAACCTCTTCAAAGATATTTTGCCAAGACTGTTAATCCTTGCTAAACACCTAACAAGAAATTGTATTAGTTATCATCATTTTATGGATGAGAAAATTAAAACAGAAAGAGTTAACCTAATTCCCAATGTCAGTTAGCATAAAGGCAGCAGAAAAGACATTTGAGTTCATGTTATTTTTATTTCAAATGTGCCCAACCAACTTTTCCAAACTCTCAGTTTCATGTCTAGTACCCCTACCATTGAGCACCAATGTGCCTCTTTCACTTTATAACCCAGTTACTCCTCAGAACTGTTCATCTCTGCCAGAGTTCTCTGCCCATCTTCCTCTATATGCGTTGTGGATATAAGCCCTACTAGAAGTGCTTTTTGCTGTCTCTACTTTTCTAGACTCTGTTGTCTTTTATCTTCTACATCCTCTGTGAAGCCATTTCTAATCACACCCCTCTTCTGAAATTTTATGAACTTATAATTTATTCTAATCATTTAATTGGTGGCATATGATCCTTCTCCAGTCAAGAAATTCCTGAGCAGAGTTCTTAGTTATTAAACTTTTTTCCACTTTCAGCAAATGGGATAGTAGTTTGTATTCAATTTGTGCAGGAAAAATTTAATATGCACCTGCAGGTCATTGTGGTGACAGTAATGATAGTAATTTTCGTGAACACATAAGTACATTTCAAATGACCAGAGCCTGCATGCATGCCTAAGATAGGCTAAAGAATCAATAATAGATGAGGAAATATTTTATCAGCCAATATTCTACAGGGATACAGAAATCAGAAAAATGAGAACATCTTTTCTTTATACGTAGTGTGAATTTTAATATTCCTTAGGCACCATTAAGAGTTCTAGACTCCATAAATAATATTAATAGGTGGACGGCAAGTATAATGATTTGAAAAGGATTCTGAGAAAAGCCATAAAGTTAGGTCAAAAATTGGGAAAAAAAATCTTTAAAAGATTATAAACTGTGACAAGTGTCACATTGGGGTCACCACCTAAGACACTGATCACCACCAGTAGAGGTCTGTCCTGCAGACCCTGACTTAATGACAGATGAATAAAATGCACTCACACACACTAGAATACAGTGAATCTGAGTGGGCTAGGGATGGTTGTCAGCTGCTCTCAGAGGGCAACTGTGGCTAACTGACCACCACTTGCTGCTCCTCTTCATATTTATTCAGGATAGATTTAATAACAGAGGTTCGAAGTCAACAGGCTTGTGGATAATTAACAGGGTTAAAAGAGTGGTTTTAGGAATGATAAAAGGTCTTGGTTCCGGGGGCCCAGAATAAACACCATTAATGAGTAATTTTCCTTCGACCTCCCCCTTAGAGGATCATCCAGGACAAAGTTTACATGAGTAAACAAATTAGAGTAGGGACAAAGGAATGTGGGGTAAACAGACTTAACTGGGGGAGCTTTATTATCCTAATCTTACCTGATGACTTAAAATTATGATTATCCTAATCTTATCTGATGACTTAATATTCTAATTGACTGCCTTCAGCCAATTCCATTAAAACCTTCTGGCCTTCCAAATGGTTTGAGACTATACTATTACAACACAGACCCTTGTCTACGTGAAAATAAACTTTAATAATTATTATCAAAAATATAGAAGTTATTATTCTAATCTTTGATCCCACCTATATAATACCTCCATTTTTATACCTTATCCTGAGAGCAGTTTTGCTATCCCCTTGCTTGTTCTTTTACTAGTAAATCAATAAAATATAACCCATGCTCAGAAAATTTGTCTAAGAAAATTTATTATTGCCATGCTATGCTCAGTTTATTTATTCACTTAAATAGTTTCTTAAACTAGACTAGACATACTGCAGAGTGAGAAAGGAGCAGATGTTAAAGTTACAAAGGGAGACATGACTTTGCATAGAATACAAACAGGCTGAGATTTTATCTGTTAAATTTTTCAAGTTAAAGGATAATTTTTAAGACAATAATGACATAACCATATTTAGAAACAAAATGTTTATTATGATAACAATGTGAAGAAACCTTAGCAAAGCTAGGAAGAAAGAGCAGACCTAGAATAAGCAGAGCCTATAAAATAATAATAAACAAAAATTCTACTTTGGAAATAAAAATAATAGAATCATGAAGAGGAAAAAGCATACAGCTCTGGGCTGAATTACCTGGCTATTGTTATATATATTTTGTTATATGTACTATGTGTGTCTTTGTGTTGTGTATATTTATGCATACATGGATATCTAGAAATATGTATTTATTTTCAATACTGTTCTTGACTCAGTTTTGAGGCCCTGGTAGAGGCCTATCAGTTCTTCCTGCACAGTTCATTAAGTCCACACTCTAATCACTTCCTTCATTAGGCTTTCACACTTTGACCACCACACACCATCCCTAATCTTCCCAGGGCCAAGTACCAGAAAACTAGGGACAGCCCCTATTACTAGAGCCTGCAATATTATTCAAATAAGCCAGCTCACAAGCAGCCTCAGACACCTAGCTAACCCTCACTTATTTCATAGGTACTCACTTAGGTACTCACTTATTTCAATTTGCTGTTACCCTTTCCCCACATGCAACTCTCTTGTGTGTCGCTATTTGGCAACTTTCTTTCAAATTTGGGGCTGTAAGCACCAAAGAGTTCTGCCTTTCATCTGTCTGAGTGCCTGTTGTGTTCTGCCAACATAAGAATCTTTAAATCTTATAAAACAGCCATTTACCCAAGTAGGGAATTAAAAAGGAAAAAAAAGAAAAAACATTTTAAGAAAAGGCGTATTTGTTTAGTTTTTGGTCATGTCATCTGTGAGGTATTTGTGGGCCATCCAGATGGAGACTCATGCAGTTGGATATTCGTTTCTAGGTGTTAAGGAATGTTTGGATTACAGAAAGAGAATTTATAATTATTGGCCCATGGCAGTTGAAAACATGAAAATAGACACAATTTTTAGAAAATGGGTTATAAATGAAAAGAAGAGGGGACTGAATATTAAATCATGGGTGGGAAAAGCAAAAAATTGCTTACATACTAGACATGTCAATGAGGGAAATGCCAGTGCACAGCAATTCATACAGCTCTTAAAAGAACAAACAAGCAAAGGATGATGTCACTTACTGCCCAGATAAGCTTCTGCCTTTGTGTCAAGAGGAAAAATTTGGAAAACAGGAGTCAGTGTTATATCAACCCTCACCTCCAGAAGAAAACTGCTAATATGTAAGTATGACTTAAATGTGTTACATCTGAGAAAAAATTGAACTGGCCGTAGACAAGCTTTTAGAAATTTGTATTAAGAAGCATGTAGATTAAGCATTTACTAGAGTATTCTGAAATAGACTAGATAACTATATTGTGATTCTCCCAAGCTGCATTTTAACAACCCAGTTGTAAGAGATGAGATGACAAATGATTGGGTTTTGATAGCACTGATGTGATGGAGAGACGGGGTTGAATGGTTCCAGAGAGCCATCTGTGTACAATTTAAATGAGGTATATTAGAGCTTATGCTGCATAGGCGAAAAGTTAGAAGCCAATAAATAGGCTTCTATCTGTAGGCTAGAATAGGCTTTCCTTCCTTTATAGGAGGGAAAATGTGATGTAGGATAGACCTAGGAGGAGCAATATGCCTACTCCAAGTCCTGATGATTGGTGTTTAGAAGGTTTAATATCCTTTACTTGAGTGACTCCAAAATAGTCACTTCTTCGGTGGGAAGCAACGTTTTAGTTCAAGTGAAGAAAAATAGAAGGTAAAAAAATATTTCTGTAAGACTCAGAGTAAAAAACAGTTGTTCCTGGATAAATTGGATACCGTGAATGTCTAGAGGGAATTTGGTACTGAAAAATGAGCTGAAGTTAGAAAAGAAAGGAATGATATGGAAGCAGGAGTGAGAAATGGTAGACAAATTGTAGAGCTACATTTTGTGAGAGTGACCAAGGAGGACAGGGATAAAAGATTTTGAAGAAACTAATGAGGTTCAAAATTCTAAGTACAATTTTGGTGTAAAGTATTCCTGGCTCTGAAACTACTCTAGGTCTTCAGGTAGTGAAGAGCCACTGCATGTAACTTGTAGCTACGTAGGATTTGAGAAGGTGGGAACTAAAGCAGGATTGCATCTGTTTGGGGGCTGTCTTAGTTCATCTTCATAGTGCTATCAAGAACTGCATGAGACTGAGTAATTTATAAAGGAAAGAGATTTACTTGACTCGCAGTTACACATGGCTGGAGAGACCTCAGGAAACTTAACAATCATGGTGAAAGGCAGCTCTTCACAGGGCAAAAAGAGAGAGAATGAGTGACAGCAGGGAAAATGCTAAATGCTTATAAAACCATCAGATCGCATGAGAACTCATTAGCACAAGAACAGCATGGGGAAACCGCCCCCATGATTCAACTACCTCCCACCAGGTCCATCCAGGACACATGGAGATTATGGAGATTACAATTCAAGATGAGATTTGGGTGGGAAGACAGCCAAACCTTATCAGGGGCATTGGTTATTATCTATAGCTGACTCAAGGGGTAAAGTGGGAAGAAGAAAAATTGATGTTCTTAAGAGAAAGCAATCATAAAGTATTTAGAAAATTGGGAAAGGATTCAAGAAGAAAATGTACACAAGTAGAAATGAAAAAAGCAAAAATGAAGAAAGAGTACTTGGCAAGGGTTCACCTCATCATAGATTTTCATTCATAATGAACATAACATATTCAGAGAACAGTGAACAGACCAGCTTCAATTAGGTGAGAGATTTGTCAAAAGAAGTAATTGAACAAAACATTTAAACAATACAATAGGGTGAAACTTAAGGGAATCGATTATCAAAATATAGAGTTTGATCATCCTAGGGCAGTGAAAAATTATTGAAGATTTTTAACGGAAATGATTCTTATAAAATATTCTTTGAGGACAGTAAACTAATTTAAATATGAAATTATTTTGTATCAGGGACTGCTCTATTAATTTTGGAACTGAAGAATATGACAGAGATTTTGATTTGACTGAATAATACCTAATATGATATCAAGTAATTTATATTCCTTAACTAAAGATGGATGATCATTGTATTAGTCCATGATTTGCTACTGTATGATGGTTAAGTTCAGGTATCAACTTTCCTAGATCAAGGGATAACCAGATAGCTGATAAAACATTTTTTGAATTAATTATGTCTGTGAGGAGGTTTTCATGATAGATTGATATATTTTATGACCTTTTTGGTTTTTTTGTTTTTGTTTTACATATGGTATCATTTCATTCACATGAATTTCCAGAATGAGCAATCAAATATATGATAAAAAATAAAACATGGCTGTTCCTCATAGGGCATTAGTATGGAGCAGGGGAACTTTCTGGGGTGATGAAAATAGACTGCATCTATTTTCACTGCATCTATTTACACAAATGCGGGCAACACTGGAGTCATCTATCCATTAAAGCTGTACCATCGGATGTATGCATTTTAATGGATGTATGCTACCTTTCCAACCAAAATTTGTGAGATAAGAAAGAATTATTCCATCTATTTGGTCTCAGTCCAGCTGAGTGGTCTTGTATCTGTGAGACTCAATATCTTCCATGTTGACATTATGAACATAACAGTTTCTCTATACAAGGGGCTCAGCTTTCCAGATGAATTAATAAATGCAGTGTTCCTGTCACAGTCACTCCGTGTGTGCCATTGTCACAAGCCTGGAGTGGGCTGCCTTTACACAAAATCCCACTGATCTGGATGGTCAAGCTCTCAGCATGGTCATTTTGTAAATGCCCATTGCACTGCTATTGCTGTAAGGTAATGGATCTGTCCTTAGTGGTCAGAGCATCTTAGACATCCATCCATGTTACAGGTGTGGAGAGAGCTCCTGAGTGTCGTTGAAATATCACCTTAACTTATATGTATTATTTATAGGATAAATGAAGTTCTCTTCCTCCATGCAGCCCTCCAGTTGGGAGTGGACTTAAGGTTGCAAGCCTCTCAGCAAAGTCTGGGCAGTTCGTGGTGTTTGAGAGACTTGGTCTTCAATGCCTACAAGGGGGATCATATGCTCTCCAGGTTGTCATAGCTATGGCTGCCCTCTGTCACATGATTTCTGCCTTCCCCTTTCTTTCCTGCTTCACTCAAGAATCCTCCCAAGATGACCCTGAAGGGTAGCTTCTAATTTTGTCCCTCACCCCAGAAGAAGTCTAAAACCTCAGACGAAAATAAAAAGAAGTCCATAATTAAACTGTATTAAGTGATGGAGTTGACATGGCTTATGCAGTGGTACATATATCCTGAAATCAAAGATGTGAAGAAAAAGATTTGAGCTGTCTTTCATGTAGCCAGTGGAGTATATTACTATCTTTCACTGATTTTTTAAGTTTTATTTTAGATTGATAGGGTACACATGCAGGTTTATTACCTGGGTATATTGCATGATGCTGAGGTTTGGGGTACAAATGATTCTATTATGTAGGTACTGAGTGTAGTACCCAATAGTTTTTTAACTCTTGTCCTCCTCTCTTCCTCTCTTCTCTAGTAGTCCACAGTGTCTATTGTTGCCATCTTCTGTCAATGAATACCTAATGTTTAGCTTCCACTTGTTAGTGATTACATGCAGCATTTGGTTTTCTGTTACTCCATTAATGCTCATAGTATAATGGCCTCCAGCTATATCCATGTTATTGCAAAGGATATAATTTATTGGTTTTGTGTGGCTGTATAGTTTTTCATGTTTATTCATGCCACATTTTCTTTACTCAATCCACCGTTGATGAGCACCTTGGTTGATTCATGTCTTTGCTATTGCTAATAGCGTTGTGATTAACATGCAAGTGCATATGTCTTCTTGGTAGAACAATTTTTTTTTCTTTTGGATATTGATGTGATATTGCTGTGTCCCCACACAAATCTCATCTTGAATTGTAGTTCCCATAGTTCCACATGTTGTGAGAGGGACCCATTACTCCTTGTTCTACCAAGGAGGTAATTTAATCATGGGTGAAGTCACCCCCGTAAATCAATGACTGAGTAATGAAGACTTACCCTCCTCCATGGCAGGTACCATGGATGGGCAGGTACCATCCAATCTGCTGAGGTTCTAGATAGAATAAAACATCAAAACAAAGGCAAATTCACCCTCTCTTTCTTTTCTGGAGCCGAGACTCCTTCTTTATCTGCCCTTGGATATTGGAACTCCAAACTGTTTGGCCTTTGGACTCAGGGTTTGCATCAAAAGCCCTGCACCCCCAGTTTTTAGGCATCTGGCCTCAGATTGAGAGTTACACTATTGACTTCACTGGGTCTTAGGTCTTTGGACTTAGACTGAGCCACGCTCTAGGCTTCTCTGGTTCTTCAGCTTGCAGATGTATTGTCATGGAACATCTCGTGTGTGTGTGTGTGTGTGTGTGTGTGTGTGTGTGTGGATTTATTAGGATAATTAGCTCATATAATCATGCAGGCTAAAATGTTCCATGGCACTAATAGGATATATGTCATATTAGTTCATTCTCTCTGAAGAACCCTTACTAATACATACTCTGTTCTCTAATCTATATTTATCATTTTACCTTGCAAGATCTGGTTTGAAAAAGATAACTATATTTTCAGCCACATAACTGTTTTCCATATTCCTTTGTTTTGTAATCACATTAACTCCAAGTTGTAAATGATTGCAAGAAACTGCTATCAACTTTCCTTGAATCAATTTACAGCTGTACCTCTAACCATGCTGACAATGGAGGGACACATTATAATATGCAGGGCAGTGGGCACTGTGAGATGAGGATACACACTTCCTTTACACCGACCATCAGCCACTCAACTCTTCTGCTTCTGTGTTGTTTATGGAGAAAGATGTTAACAGCAGTGAAGTTAGCATTTGCAAGAATGGGTGTTATTTTATAAAGTAGGCAAGGTAAAGAATACATGTAAGGATTCATACCGTCTTAATATTGTACAATATGCCCTAATTTGAAAACTCATTTGAGGGCATGTTGGCAGTGCTGACAGGATACGCTTTTTTCTTTTTTAATGTTTCTGAAGAGAATTAAAAATTTGACTTAATGAGATGTCAATTATACTACAAAAATCAGATGTTTGTACTATGTAGTTTGATAAATTCTTCCCATAAACACTGGTAGATATGGTGTATAATGGAATATTTAGAGCTTTCTTGTTCCATAAAATATTACTGGGAAATAATATAAGGATATATAAAAGAGTCATCACAGAAAAAATAAAGACATTTTTCTTTTTTCCTAAAGGAGTAGCAGTGAACTTAAAGTAAGGGAGGTATTTGCTTCCTTCCAATCTCTAGATTTTCTCATTCTAAGGCATGAAACATGGAAAGTATACAGTTTGTATGATAAAAGTTGTAAAGGCATTTACTTCATTCTATCTGTAATTAATCTAATATGTTGTTTTGTCTTATTCCTTTAATTATTATATAAATTAGCATTTATTTAAAAGCTACTTGGCCATGTACCATATGGTAAATTGTTGAAAATGTTGTCTTTAGTCTTTAAAATGACATCATGTCATTTCCATTGTCCAGTTGAGAAAACCACATTCAGAAATGTTGAGCCTTTTTCTGAGGTAATAGAATGCTGAAATAAGGCATGGTGCTGGAATACGATTCTAGATTTCTGAAATTCTAATTCATGTTCCCTCTGTATAATCTAGACTCTCTTCGATAGGTTTTGCTCTCTTCACTTATCTGTAAAGCACCTGGAAAAATGCTCTCTGTAGAGCAGGTGATCAGTGAACATTTATCATGCATAAACTTGGTGGGGAAATGTAGTTATGAAACCAAGACTTATGGGTTCTATCATAATAGTGCTGTCACTGATCAATTGTAAAAATATATCATTATGCCATCGATTGTTTCAATTTCTTCAACTATAAAATGAGAACTTAGAAGTGGTCAGAATTAATTACAGGTATTGTAAAAGACTCTACAGGGAATGTAAAGCGACTCTATATTCTCTCATAATGCCACTTTTCTGGCCAGCTTCAATACAGCATAGAGCACACCAGGCACATTGCCTCATCCTTCTAAACTTTTGTGGGGTAAAAATTTTTATTCATTCTTTTTACATCTGTTCATAGAATGGCAGCAGCAGGAAATTTTCTGTAACAGTGGTAGGATGAAATATAGGATTAGAACTAATCTGTTATATAGATCGCAGCCTAACATTTTTTTGAGTGTGCTCTAATCTACACTTTTGGTAAATCCCACAGGCAGCAACATATCAATGAGTTTAAAACCATCTTCTGTTGCTATTTATTTTTTTAATTATTGGCAAATGCTTATTACCTCAACCCCATCAGGATTTTCTTAGGCTGGGCAAAGATATTAAATTGCCTGGGCAATTTTATGGGATAACAGAATCTTTGTTCTCTCATTTGGATTCTATAAAAGCAGCAAGTGATTTGCTTGAGCTATATATTGTACGATGCATGGGGATGCTCAGGAAATCATAGCATGTAGGTATGGTCTAGATGGCCATCCCCTGTGACTAGAATGAAAGACAGGAGTTACAAGGGCAAAGTGACCTACAGAAAATTTTGATTTCTGAATCACTTGTCCAAATACCCCCAAAAGGTTGTGTATCTATTACGGGAGGCTGAGAATATACTGAGAGAGAAATTTAGTACTGTATATAGTGAAGACCAAGAAAAGCATCAACCTTCCTAGTGCAACTTTGTGTGGTAACTTATAAATTCTTTTCAGGAAAAATGGCTAGAGGATTAAATGTTTATTGAAAATACTCTCCTTTTATATGACTTCATATCTTTTCCTAACCCTGTGCACTTACATTCTTGACTGTGATAAAACATATATGGTTAAAACGTTTTACCATGTAGGGTGAATTTTTGAGATGTGAAACTCCATTGTTTATTACTGTGCATGTGCTGGAAACCCCAAGGTTTTATTTTTATATTCTTAAATATAATTTTATATTCCTAAGATGTTAAGCTGCAGGGCATTATGATCATGCAGACTTTGTGAATCCAATGGTTAAGTTATTTCTTTCCATACTATAATTTTTTTTTTAGCTATTGTGGAGGAAAATCTGTTGCTGAGCTAGTTAAAACAAATATTAAATAAAATATAAACATTAATTATGATCTACTTACTCTTTCCCGACAGGGGTTAAAAATCAAATGTGATTTAGAATGTGTCACATAAATGAATAAAATGGTCTCCAGTAATACAATAAGTAGCAGTGAGACTGGTGATTGGAGAATGCATAACCCGTCTAACAGTATGAAAAAATATGTGAATAAGCCACTTTGCCGGACAAACAAAATCCATAGATAAGCTGAGAGATGCAGTAGGGACAGGAAGAAGAAGCACTGTTTCTCCCTGTGGAAGGGAGTGGTGACATGAGGAAAAATAATCATGGTCAGCACTGACTGTGACTTCACTTAGAACTCTAGTTAGATCTCGGCCGGGCGCAGTGGCTCAAGCCTGTAATCCCAGCACTTTGGGAGGCCGAGGCGGGTGGATCACGAGGTCGAGAGATCGAGACCATCCTGGTCAACAAGGTGAAACCCCGTCTCTACTAAAAATACAAAAAGTTAGCTGGGCATGGTGGTGCGTGCCTGTGATCCCAGCTACTCAGGAGGCTGAGGCAGGAGAATCGCCTGAACCCAGGAGGCGGAGGTTGCGGTGAGCCGAGATCGCGCCATTGCACTCCAGCCTGGGTAACAAGAGCGAAACGCCGTCTCAAAAAAAAAAAAAAAAAAAAGAACTCTAGTTAGATCTCAAGCGGCAAAGATGAGATCTAACTAAATAAGACCTGGGGAATTCAAATCAAGCAATTTATAACTAGTGGTTGGTTAAAATTGGCTTGCTGACCATGTAGTTAACATCAATCCAAGTAAGTACTTTTTTATCCTCAATATGGAGAAGATGTGAGACAGTGCTTGTTAGTGGTTCAGACCACAGGCTCTAAGGCTTTGTTGTTTGAGATCAAGGACCCTTTCTACTCCGTGTAAGGTATGAAAACATGGGCAGAGCTCACTGCCCTTCAGTTTGCACTTCTGTAAAATGGGGATAATAATAGTACCTACGTCCATGGTTACTATAAAGATAAAATGACTTTATATACTTAAAAGGGCTGGTACATGACATCGTAGAAATATTTTATTGCAAAATGATTGTCAAACAACATGCAAAAGCTCATTTAACTAATTGCAACCAGTTTTAGCATTTTTTTCTACTTACTTGAAGATATACTATAGATTGTATTCCCTAGATTTCAGCAAAGTGGTAAATAAACACACCTTTTATCTCATATAAAGTCATAGATTATCAGAGCCACTAGGAAATTTAAAGAATCCCAGTTCCAACTTTGATTTTGTAAGTTAAAGTTATGTCTAGATAGAAAATGCCTTATTTTTAGTCAAACTGCTTATAATAATAAATGGCTACAATTCATATCAACTCTAAACAAGCTTCATGATTTTCCTGAGACTCTTTCTGTATTGTATATAAAATTAAATATGCTAATTTATTCCTGACATTGGTGATTAGTGAGGTAAAAATCATTCCTCTATTTCCAGTGAAACTAGTTCATATAGAGAGATCTACCACAAGCATGAAATATAAGAGAAAGATTTTGTGATTTGCTTGCTATCAAGGCAGTAATTTCCTCCAGTTAACAGCTAATATGTTTTATCTATTGTGGCAGCTGGTGCCTTTATATGTGATTCTTTTAAATTCAGGGGCTGACAGAGAAGAAGGTGAAGGTCCTCTGCAACACAGACCAAAGAAAGGCAAGCTCATCCCCTGAGCTTTATATGCAGTTGTAAATACACTGTTTTTCTGCAGCTAGAAGGAAGTATGTGTAATAAGAATAAAGCATTTAAAAAAAAACACAATTTACCTGACAGAAGAATTAGAAATTCAGGTATGAAGAGGGATAATGTTATAAGACAATCATTCTCAGTCCTAACTGCACATGACAATCACCAGGGAAATTCTTAAAACTATTGTTTCTCAGGTACCACCACAGAGATTATGATGAATGTAGTCTAGGGTAATGGCCAAAACAAAAGTATTTTTAAGCCTCCTGATTTACTCTAATGTAAAAATTAGAGTTAAGTACCATGAACCTAATAGTAATTTTCTGTCTGAACCTCTATTGAAATGGTCTCTTCTCTCGTTACCATTGTTTTATTCAATAACCTACGTCCACTAGCAATGAGCAATCTGAAAAAGAAATCAAGAATAAAATTTTATTTTTATTGGCATCAGAAAGGATACAATACCTAGAAATAAATAAAACCTAAGACACGAAGGATTTATGCATTAAAAACTACAAAACATTGTTTAAAGTAATTAAATAAGACACATAAATAAAAAGGCATCCCAATTTTATAGTTTGATAAGCTAATATTGTTAAAATGGTGATGCTACCCAAACCAATCTAGAGACTCATTATAATGCCTATCAACATTTTACCAGCCCTCTTTTTATTGCAGAAAGAAGGAAGTCAATTTTCAAATTCATGTAAAATTTTTATAGCCAAAAAAATTTTTAAAATAAGAACAAAGTTGGAGGGCTACACTTCTCAACTTCAAAATGTAGTTTACTACAGTGATCAAAACAGTGAGGAACTGACATGAAGATAAATGCATAGACCTATAGTATAGAAATTAAAGTCAGTAAATAAATGCATGTATCTATAGCTAAATGATTTTTTATAAATGTGCCAACACTATTCAATGGGGGAAAGAATATTCTCTTCAACTAATGGTTTGTGTCTTCTGCCCCCCAAATTTGTATGCTGAAACCTAACCTGCAATGCAAGGGTAATTTGAGGTGGGGTCTTTGGAAAGCAATTAGGTTATGAGAGTGGAACCCTCATGAAAATGATTAGTACCCTTTCAAAAGTCTGAAAAGACCACAGGTTTTCCCTTTAATCACACTGAGGCTACAGTAAGAAGGTGCCATCTCTGAACCAAGAAAGTGGACTTTCACCAAATTCTGAGCCTCCTGGATTCTTGTTCTTGGCCTCCTCAGCCTCTAAGACTGTAAGAAATAAACTTAGGTTGATTTTAAGTCATCTAGTTTATGGTATTTTGCTATAGCAGCCCTAAAGTACTAAAACAATAGTCAAAAGATGGAAACAACCTAATTTCCATTAATTGATCAATAAATAACACAAAATATCACTCATATATTCAACCAAATATTATTTGGTCATAAAAGGAATGAAGTACTAATACATGCAACAATGTAGATGAACCTCAAACACATTATGCTAAATGAAAGCTACCAGACATGAAATGGCACATATTGTATGATTCTATTTATATGAAATACTCAGAATAGGCAAAGCAGATTCATTGCCAGGGGATGGAGAAATGATGAATGACTGCTTAATGGATACAGGACATACTTGTTGAGGTGAGAGGGGTGATAAAGATAATTTACAAATATAGAAGAAGTGATTGTGTAACATTGTAAATGTACTAAATACCAATACATTCCATATCTGAAAATTTATGTATATTAATTTCATGTTGTGTGGATGTTACTTCAATGAAAAATAAAAAGAAATAGAACAAAAATTGGTGCTTGCACAGTATAAGCATAGGGCATGTACTCATCAACCAGACTAAAAACCTCAAGATTCACAAGGCATTAGTAAGAACACACAAAAAGGTGTTGCCTCAGAAGTGGGGAATAATAAGCCTTGTAACTAATACTTCTTTGCTGCCATTTAACAAAGCAAGACCCAAATGGTATAAATTGTTTCTGAGTAATTTAACTGCAGCTTAGAGCAAAGCTCAAGAATATTTACAGGACTCTAAATAGATGCAACATCCAACACAGATAAAATTAACCATGTCTAGAATCCAATAAAAAAATTACTAGTCATGAAAAGAAAACATGATCCCTTATGGAGAAAAAAAAATTAATCAAAACCAACGCAGACTGGCACAAATGTTAGAAATAGCAGACAGAATTCAAAGGTGCAATTATTAGTAGGTTAGAATTAAAAGCAATTTTAGATTAGAATAGATTTTAGATTAGATGTCTAATCTAAATATATTTTAGTTCTAACATAATTGCATATCCTAACAGAATATGTTAGAATATGTAATATGTTATAATATGCAATTATGTTAGAAAAAGCTATAACTATCTTTTATATGATCAAAGAATTAAGTAGATATAAGAGAGGAAATAAGAAAATACTTTAAACTCCTAGCAATATCACTTTTATCTTTAGAAGCCTGAGATAAAAAATACACTAGGTGAAATTAATGGAAAATTAGATATTGCAGATGAAGATATAAATGAATTAAAAACTGAATGACAGAAACTATACAAAAACAAGGAGAAAAGCGAATTTTCTATACAAAAATAGTGAACTAAACATCAGTGAATTAGGTGGCAGTTTTAAGTAGCCTTATATGTATATAATTGGACTTCTTAAAAGAAAGAAGGAAAAGAATAAGTATTTGAAGAAAAGAATGACCAAAAATTTTCAAATTCAATTTCAAAAAGTCAACAAATGTAAGTCCAATAAAACTGACACTCAAGAAACATTACAAAAATTATACCAAAGCATATGAAAATAAAATTTCATAAAAAACAGTGATAAAGTTTTAAAAGTAGCCAGAAGAAAGAGGACATGTTATATGCACAGGCACAAAGAAAAACAGCCTACCAGATTTCTTATTGAAAACAAAATAATTAAGGAGGCAATGGAGCAAAATACCTATTGAAAGAAAATTAATAACTGACAATATAGAATTCTATATTCACTGACAATATTTTTCAAGTGAGAGTGAAATAAGGACTTCTCCAAACATACAAAAAATTGAACAATCATCCCCAAGCAGACTTACACTATATGAAATGTAAAAGGATGCCCTTCAAACAGAAGAAAAATTACAGTTGATAGGAATATGGATCTATGCAAAAAGGGGAAGCGTACCAAAAATGACAACTGCGTGGATAAATATAAAAATTTTTTATTATTTAAATTTTGAAATATGATTGATAGTTTTAGAAAAGAATAATATAAATATAGTTTAGGATTTATTACATAAATAAGGTAAAATATATGCTAATAAGTGCACAAAGATCAGAAGAGGAGGAGTGGGATTCTATTATTGCAATCTTCTTACAATCTAAGTGGCATACCATCACATGAACATAAACTCTGATGAGTTAAGAGTATATAATCTAAAAGCACAAAGCTATAAAGTGTGAAATAACCTCTACAATAACAAAAGAGTTATAGTCACTAAGTCAACAAAGAAGATAAAAGGAAATAATAACATGATGACAAAGCATTATACTCTCTTCAAGATGGCTAGCAATAATGATTAATAGTAATACTAATAAACTAAGAACATAGAGTGCTGCAAAGAATGTGGAGCAATAGGAGCTTCCAGATATATTACTACTTTCAGAAACATTTGGCAGTATCTAATAAAGATGAACATATACACACTTTGATATAAAAATTCCATATATATAATCAAATTTATGAATAATTTTTAAGAAAGTAAAAAGCTTAAAAAAATTATCAATATCGGATAGATTAAACGCAGCATATTCACACAATAGAATATTGTAAAGCAATGAGAGTAAGTACAAGATGCTACATGCAATCACTAACAAATTTCACAGATATTATTGAACTAAAGATGGCATAGATATGGAGTACGTTTTATATAATTTCATGTATGTACAATTCTACAGAGCTAAAAGCCTGGCTAGTATTTATGTTATGTAGTTAGTTATCATGGAGTTGAGAAGGCACTTTCAAGGTGCTCATAATGGTCTATTTCCTTAAATGGATGGTGGTTACACAGAGGTATTCACTGTATTAGAACTCATCATTTATGGTTGTGTACTTTATGCATATTATACATATTATTAAAATTTCTTAAAATCACAGAGTTGAAGTTGTATGTCCACAAAGCTAGTGTAGGTTGTATAAGGCAGCTGGCAAATCGGTCACTCACCTAACAATTTAAAGTGTACAATACTGTTTTGTCTGCTTTAGATCTTGTAATAGTGAGGTCTGGGAAGTTAAGTTGATATGTAATGGGAAAGATCACATTCCACAATTTTTAATGGGATTCAGTTATGGAGAAATTCTATATTGACCCACCTGAGAATTATTCATTCTATGTTGACCCACCTGAGAATCGTTCCTTTAAATTCCCTCAAGAAAGCTGCTTTTGGGTTTGCAGAGGTTATTTAGCCAAGTCATGGGAATAACTCTGAAATTGTCTACATTTTGCAAGTGAATCACTATCAAATCTTAAATGCAAGCTAATTCTTTGAAAATTATTTCAGTTAAATTCCAAATGTGTTGCTCAAATATCTAAGTATAACTAACTTCACTTTTTGGAGTACGACTTGGACTTTTAGCTACAGTATGCCTATCAGTGTATGAATACTTTAGTGCTCCATAATGTAATCCAGCTGTCTCCTGCTGTGGCATGCAGGAGTGGCAATGTATTAAATAAAATAAAATCAGACAAATTTTATTGCCCTTGTACAGGAGAACTAACAGAATGCACTTTCTCTGTTTCAGAGAGTTGAATTAAGGACAGTAGGGATCATCTTATTGCATCATTCTTTGTTATTTTCTTTACAAGCTGCAGCTTTCAGATTTTATGTTGTTGGTTCTGAGCTTATCTGAGTCACTAACACTCATTAATGTAAATGCAAAATCTTCAGTCATCATTATGCAAACTAACTGTCAGGTTTGCATTTTCCATGAATCAAATAGAACTAATTTAATAGCATTATCTAACAGTTTACTCAACCACACAGACCAACATATGTGTATATATATATATATATCACTATGAATTTTAATTGATGCTAAAATATAGAAATTGCAATTCATTTATCACAATCTATTCTCTATAGAGTTATTGCGTTTTGTTAAGAACAGAATCCATGCCCTGCTCTGATAAATAATCAAAGAGAATTTTGTTTTTTACAGTGACCTCATCTGTAGGCTCTATTTCAGACTATGATATAACTGGGATTCTTAACATGGAGTTTTAGAACCATTGGGTTGATTCCAAAAGCTTCATGAAACCCATAAAACATCCATTAATTACCAATATTGTTGCTGGCAAATTTTGTATAAAGAAGATCAATAACTTATACATAATTTTCAAGATATCCTATGATATAATTTGGCTATGTTCCTACCCAAATCTCATTCTGAATCATAGCTCCCATTATTCCCATGTGTTGTAGGAGGGACCTGGTGGGGGATACTTGAATCATGGCGGCTGATCTTTCTCATGCTGTTCTTGTGATAGAGAGTAAGTCTCACAAGATATGATACTTTTATAAAGTTGAGTTTCCCTGCACATGCTCTCTTGTCTGCCTCCATGTGAGTTGTGACTTTGCCCCTCACTCGTCTTCTGCCATGATTGTCAGGCCTCCTGAGCCATGGTACTGTGAGTCAATTAAACCTTTTTCCTTTATAAATTACTTACTCTTTGGCATGTCTTCATTAGCAGTGCGAGAACAGACTATGACATGTTATGATTCTGTAAGATTAACAAACATAGACCCATTTCTAGACTGGTGCTATTAAAATAAGATCCAGACCCTGACTCCCTTCCTCTCTCAATGTACCTATTTCATCTATGTCTAGTGTCCCCTCTCAACTGCAATTGCTGAAAGACACCTTGTTTTGTAACAGCTGCAGGGTCCTGAATCTCATGCTCTCTTGTTAGACATAAACATGTTTTTGATAAAAATCAACAAGCATCTATTGAATATATAAAATCAATTGACACTATGTTAGGTGTTGTGATAAACACCTATGTAGTAGGATTTTCAATACACCTACAAGAGTGCTATGCCCTAAAATAAAATCTACAATTTCACCTAATTTTGCAGGAAAATATTCAGAATTTACATCTTTTATAAGGGGCAAATTTTCCAAAAGAAGAAACAAATTAAGCTGGTAACAAATGTTATTCATTTCATCAAATAAGATTTTTCCCTACTATACAGGAAGCTAAGATTAGTTAACTCTAGATAAATTGAGAAAGTAGTCATTCATTTAAAGTATATGGTATAAATAAGAATGGGCAAATTTGAGTTGGATATAAATTAGGAGGAGAAGAGCATGGATCTTATCCATCACAAGCTGTAGAAAATATCTAAACATTCAGAACAAAAGTGGCCAGAAGAGAAAAGATGTAGCCAGAAAGAGAAAAAAATAAATTTTCTTGGCCTTCTTCATATGGTTTTGTGAAGGCATAAGTAACTATGAATACATAAAGAAGAAGTCCATCCTTAAAATGGGCTTTCATGTTGCAGAAGTGGCTCTGAGAAGACCTTTTTTTAGCCACTTTTTACAGCAGTTTTAGATTCACAGCAAAACTGAGAGGAAGTTATAGAGATTTCCCATATGCACCCAACTCCACATATGCATAACTTCCCACATTAACAACATCCCCCATTCACATGCATAGCTTCCCATATTATCAACATCCCCCACCAGAATGGTATATCTTGTTACAGCTGATGAACCTACATTGACACATCATACTCGGCCAAAGTCCATAGCTTACATTCAAGATCACTCTTGGTGTTGTGCATTCTATGTATTTGGATGAATATATAATGATATATACTTATTATTATAGCATCATGCAGAGGACTCTCATTGCCCTGAAAATCCTCTATGTTCTGCCTAGTAATTCCCCTCCCTATCAACCCCTTGCAACCACTGAATTTTTACTGGCCCTGTAGTTTCGCATTTTCTAGAACGTCACGTAGTTGGGTGATATGGTATATATTGGTATATATTTTTTTCTGATTGGGGTTTCCACTTAGTAGTATGCATTTTACTTTTCTCCATGTCTTTTAATGCCTTCACAACTCATTTTTTAGCATGGAATAATATTCCATGGTTTGTATGTACGATAGTTTACCTATCCACTCATCTACAGAAGGACATTTTGTTGACTTCCAAATTTTGGCAATTATGTTGGATTATGCATCCTTGTGTATATGTGTATTATGTATATATCTGCTTACAAATCCTTATATATAAATGAAACAAATGACAGCAATAACAAAAAAGATGAGAAGAAAGAGGATTATTTTGTTACCATAAGGTATTCACACTATCCTTAAATTTGTATGTTATTTAAAGGTAGGCTTGGACTAGTTGTAAATGTGTACTGCAAACTCTGGGACGATCTATAAAAATAGTGAAAAAAAAAGTATAACTGATATTCTAAGAAAACAGAGAAAATGAAATCATATAAAATCTAAGTTAAAACCTCAAACACCAAAAAAAGAGTGGGAGACAAAAATAAGAACAAAGAACGAGGGCAACAAATACAAAACAGTAGCAAGTATTTATTTAACTATAACCATAGAGATAAATGTACCAATTAAAAGATTAAGGTTATTAGGATTTTAAACGTGGCTGTAATAATTCATATTCAAGTTTTTTGGTAAACATAAGTTTTTGGTTTTGTGTGGTAAGCACCAAGAAACTGCCTGATGCTAAAAGTATGTTTAGTCTTAAAAGAAACTGCCAAATTGTGTTCCAAAGTGGCCGTACCATTTTACATTCCTACCAGCAATGAGTGAAATTTCCTGTTGCTCCTTAGTCTTCTCATCAATTTGTCAATGATCTGGATTGTGTCCATTCTAACAGGTGTGTAGTAGTACCTCATTGTTTTAATTTGAGTTTAACATATGATGAGGAGATTCTTTAAACATGATTCTTTGCCATATATATATATATATATATATATATATATATATATAAGTTATATATATATACATATATGTATACACCTTCTTTGGTAAGATGTCCTTTAAGGTCTTTGGCCCATTTTTTAATTCAGTTATTTCTTTTCCTATTGTTGAGTTTTAAAACTTTTATTGGTCCAGGTGCAATTGTTCATGCCTGTAATCCCAGCACCTTGGGAGGATGAGGTGGGAAGACCTCTTGAGGCCAGGAGTTTCACCTTGTTTCTACCAAGAAAAAAAAAAAAAAGCTGGGCATGACTGTAGTCCTCGCTACTCAGGAGGTTTGAGTCCAAGAGTTTGAGGCTGCAGTCAGCTACGACTGTGCCACTGCACTCCAGCCTGGGTGATAAAACAAGATCCTGTCAAAAGAAAGAAGGAAAGAAAGAAAGAGAGAGACAGAGAGAGAAAGAAAGAAAGAAAGAAAGAAGAAAGAAAAAGAAAGAAAGGGGGGAGAGGAAGGAAAGGAGGGAGGAAGGAAGGAAGAAGCTAAAAAAAAGTTCTTAGTATATTTGGAGTATTATAAATATTTTGTTTTGTTCTTTTGCAAATACTTTTCCAAGTTCTGGCTTGTCTTATTCTCTTAACATTGCCCTTTGCAGAGCAGAAGTTTTTAATTTTAAGAAAGTCCAGCTTGTCAATTATCTCTTTGATGGATTATGCCTTTGGTGTTGTATCTAAAACATCATCACTATACCAAAGGTCATCTAGGTTATCTCCTGTGTTATACTCTCGAAGTCTTATAATTTTGCATTTTACATTTAGATCTATCATGCATTTTCAGTTAATTTTTGTGACAGGTGTTAGGTCTGTCTAAATTCATGCTTTTGCATGTGGATGGCCAGTTGTGCTAGCATCTTTTGTTAAAAAGAATTCCCATGCTCCATTGTACGTTCTTATCTCCTTTATCAAAAACGAGTTGAATATATTTATTTGAGTCTGTTTCTGGGCTTCCTATTTTATTCAATTCACCTATTTGTCTGTTCTTTTGTCAGTATCACACTGCTTTGATTACTGTAGCTTTATAGTAAGTCTTGAAGTTGTATAGTGTCATCCTACAACTTGTTCTTCCACTTCAATATTGTGTAGCTATTCTGGGTCTTTTCTTTCTCCACATAAAATTCAGAGTACATCTTTTATATTAAAAAAATAACTTGTTGAGATTTTGATTGGGATTGCATTGAATCTATAGATCATGTTGGAAAGAACTCCTATCTTGGATCTATTGAATATTCTTATTTGTGAACATGAAATATCTTTCCATTTATTTAGCTCTTTTTCATTTTATTTTAGTTTAGTTGATCAGGGCTGCACACTTTTGATTACATAAGTTTTGTATATAGTTTGTTAGATTTATACCTAATTATTTAATTTTGAAGGTACTGATGTAAGTAGTATTGTATTTTAGTTTCAAATTCCACTTGTCCATTACTGGTATATATAAAAAAGCTATTGCATTTGTGTATTAACTTTGTATCCCACAAACTTGCAGTAATTGCCTAATAGTTCCAGGAGTTTATTGTTGTTGTTGATTCTTTTAGATTTTTCACATGGATAATTATTTCATCAGTGAACAAAGAAAATTTTATTTTTTTAATTCCCTATATGTATACATTTTTTTTTCCTTTTCTTGTTCAGCCTGTTGACGTGATTGATTCCATTAATTGATTTTTGCATGTTGAACCAGACTGGGATACCTG
The DNA here is from genome assembly GCF_048565385.1 of Saimiri boliviensis. Lineage (NCBI taxonomy): Eukaryota > Metazoa > Chordata > Mammalia > Primates > Cebidae > Saimiri > Saimiri boliviensis. The sequence goes on from NC_133452.1 coordinate 93,958,273, forward strand.
CGATAAATCCCACTTGACCATTGGGTGTATAATTGTTTTTATACATTGCTGGATTCCATTTGCTAATATTTGTTGAGGAGTTTTGCATTAATGTTTGTGAGATATCTTGGTCTGTAATTTTATTTTCTTTTAATGGCTTTTCCTGGTTTGGGTATTAGGATAATGCTGACCTCATAGAATAAGTTAGAAAGTATTCCTTCTGCTTCTATTTATTTTATTTTATTTTATTTTATTTTATTTTATTTTTTGAGACAGAGTTTCACTCTTGTTACCCAGGCTGGAGTGCAATGGCGCGATCTCGGCTCACCGCAACCTCTGCCTCCTGGGTTCAGGCAATTCTCCTGCCTCAGCCTCCTGAGTAGCTGGGATTACAGGCACGTGCCACCATACCCAGCTAATTTTTTTGTATTTTTAGTAGAGACGGGGTTTCACAGTGTTGACCAGGATGGTCTCGATCTCTTGACCTTGTGATACACCCGCCTCTGCCTCCCAAAGTGCTGGGATTACAGACTTGAGCCACCGTGCCCGGCTTCTATTTATTTTAAAAGATTTCTTAAAAGGCTGTAATTTTTTCCTTTAATGTTTGGTAGAATTTACCAGTGAACCCATATGGGTCTGATGATTCCTCTTTGGAAGACTATTAATCATTGATTCAATATTTAAATATATATTCCCTTTTTCAGGTTGTCTATTTATTCTTGTATGAGTTCTGGCAGATGGTCTTTCAAGAAATTGGTTCATTTCATCTAGATTGTTAAATGTTTAGACATAGAGTTGTTTATAATATTCCTTTATTATCCTTTTAATCTTCATGAAAACTGAAGTTTTAATATTAGCTATATGGATTTTGTCTTTTTTTTTTTTTTTTTTGCTTTGGTAGAGGCTTATTCATTTTATCTTTTTAAAGAACTAACTTTTGTTTGTGTTAATTTTCTGTATTGATTTTCTCTTTTCAATTTCACTGATTTCTGCACTGATTCTTATTATTTATTTTCTTCTGCTTGCATTGTATTTAATTTTCTCTTTCTAGTTTCCTGAGGTGAAAGCCTACATTATTTATGATGGATCTATTTCTATTTTACACATCCAGTCCCATAAATTTCCCTCAAAGCACTGCGTTCCCTACATATCACAAATTTTGATAAGTTGTATTTTTATTTTCATTTACTCAAAATATTGTTTAATTTATATTGAGATTTCTTTTTTAATCTATGTGCTATTTGGAAATGTGTTGTTTACTCTCCATGTATTTTGGAACTTTTCAATTATTTTTCTGTCATTAATTTCCTAGTTTAATTTTATTTATTCTGAGAGAAAACATATGATTTCTATATTTAAAAATGTGTTAAGAGGTGTTTTTTAATTCAGAATGTCTATCTTGTGAGCTTAAGAGGTAATGCGTATTCTGCTGTTTCTTGATGTAGTCTATAAATGTCAATTATAGCCAGTATTGTTAAAGAAGATGCTTTAAATGCTGTAATTTTTTCCTTTAATGTGTGATAGAATTTACCAGTGAACCCTTCTGGGTCTGGTGATTCCTGTTTGGAAGACTATTAATCATTGATTCAATTTTTAGATATATATGCACTTATTCATGTTGTCTATTTATTCTTGTGTGAGTTCTGGCAGATGGTGCCTTTCGAGAAATTGGTCCATTTCACCTAGGTTATTAAATGTGTTGTTAAGCTCAGCTATGTTCTTACTAATTTTGTGCCTGCTGGATCTATTTCTGCAGATGGATATTTAAGTCTCCAAATATAATAGTGAAGTTCCTTGCAGTTCTATCAGTTTTTGAGCTCATATAGTTTGATGCTCTGTTGTTAGTCACATAAAAATTAAGAAATAGTTACATGTTCTTAGAGAACTTACCTGTTATGTAATAACCTTCTTTATATCTGATAACTCTCCCTGCCTTAAAGTCCACTCTGTCTCAAATTAGTATCATTACTCGGATTTCTTTTGCTTAGGGTTAACATGATATTCTTCATTCATTTACTTTTACCCTTTTAAGCTCACCAAAGGCATTCTTTATTTCTGTTACAGTGTTTCTTTAATTTCCAGAATTTATTTTGGGTTCTTTCTTAAGATTTTTATGTGTCTTCATATTTACAGTGGAATTTTTGTGAACAATGTATAGTTGGGTTATGTTTTTTTAAGCCACTCTAAAAAGTCTGTTCATTTATTAACACATATAGACAATTGACATTAAAAGTGAATATTGGTATAAATAAATATCTATTATATTGGGTACTATTTTGTTTTTGTTGCTCTTGTTCTTTGTTCTTATTTTTGTCTTCCACTCTTTTTCTGCCTTTTGTAGCTTTAACTGAGATTTTGTATTATTTCATTTTCTCTGCTTTCTTAGAATATCAATTATACTTTATTTTTCACTATTTTTGGTGGTTGTCCTGGAGTTTGCAGTACACATTTACAACTAATCCAAGTCTGCCTTCAAATAATATTATACAACTTCAAGAGTAGTGTGAGTGCCTTACAGCAAAAAAAAACCTTAATTCTTCTAATCTCTTATATCATTGCTGCCATTAATTTCATGTACATATAAGCCTACGTAAGCATAATTCTATACTATATTATACATACATACTACATATACATAAGCATAATCTCATATATTGTTGATATTATTTTAAGCAATTTGAATCTCTTAGATTTAGAATTTTTTTAAAATTAAAGTTTTTATTTTAGCTTCATTTAGTTCTTCTTCAATACTTTCTTTTCTTTATGTAAATCTGAGTTTCTAACCTATATTTTTCTTTTTAGCTGTAAAAATATTTTTTTGACTTTCCTTGCAAGGCAGGTCTACAGGCAACAACTTTTCTTGATTTTTGTTTGAGGAAGTCTATTTCTCCTTCACTTTTAAAAAATAATTTTTCATAGTAGAGAATTGTAGGTTGATGGATTTTTCTCTCTCAACATTTTCATTTATTGATTACCTTCCATTTTTGTACGTCTTTGATTTTCCATAATTTTTAAATGATATGCCTAAATTTGGTTTTGGCTTCTTGGTTGTTTGCTTTTAGCATTTATACAGTTTGGTGTTCTCCATAGCGTCTGGGATTTATCTGTGGCTTAGTGTTTAACAGTAATTGGGAAATATTCTCAGGAGCTGTTTAAAGTATTTTGTTCTGCCCTTCCTCTCTATTCTTCTTCTTGTAGTCCCATCAGACATATTGTTACATCTTTTATAGTTGTCATACAGTCCTTAACTATTCTGGTTTTTTTTTTTTTCCAGTCTGTTATTTTTGCTTTTCAGTTTTAGAGGTTTCTATTGATATATCCTTAAACTCAGAGAATCCTCAGTTAGTCTACAAATAGGCCCATCAAGATCATTCTATTTTTGTTATAGTCTTTTGGCTTCTAGAATTTATTTTTGGCTCACTTAGGATATGTATTCATCTGCTTACATTGCCCATCTGCTCTCACATGCTGTATTTTATTTGTTAGAACACTTAACTTATTAAGTTGTTTCTTAAAAAACAAAAAAAAAAATTCTTCTCTGATATTCTAATATCCCTGCCATGTCTGACTTTTATGCTTGCTCTACCTCTTCAAATTGTCGTTTTTGCCTTTTAGTATGTGTTATATTTTTTTCTTAATAGCTGGACATGATGTACCAGGTAATAGGAACTGCTGTAAATAGTTTCTTTTAAAGTAGTGGTAAGGAGAGGAGGAGAGGAAGTGTTCCCCAGTGCTCTGATTAGGCCTCAATCTTCCAGTAAAGACCTGCCTCCGGACTGTGAACTTTGCAAGCGTTCCCTGGTTTTCTTCTCTCCACTTAGGTGGAATAAGGTGGCTAGAGTGGGCTAGAGTTGGGTATTTTCCTTCTTCCAGGTCAATTAGGCTCTGATGATTCCCCAGGAGGTTAGACTTTGATTAACTCGTTTCCTTGAGGAGAGTCCTTGTTTAGAACAGAGTGCTCTGCCATATTTCAAAACGGTTTCTTTTTTCTCCCCCCAATTCTGAAAGTGTGGGGATTTTTCTCTGATTTTACTATGAGAATCTGGTCAACATCCTCTAGTTAAAACTTACAAAAGTGTGGAGGATCCTCTATGATTTGAGCCTCCTAGAGTTCTAATTCTCAAGATTTGTCTGTACTTTTTCATTTTCTCAGTCTCAGCTTCTGCAAACCATGATTTCCTGTATTTGCCTGTCTCTTCAGTTTTGAGGCCAAGGATTTGTTCTATGTCTTCACTTTTCTTATGAATCTGAGATTTATTTATTTATTTATTTATTTATTTATTTATTTATTTATTTATTTATTTTTAGTCTGTCACTGTTTTGATTGTTAGGATGAAGTAGCAACTTTCCATGCTCCATTCACGAAGAACCCAGAAAGGAGACCCTTAATCCTCTTAAGCTTCTCTGAGTCCTTCCCCCTAGACATCTATATTGCATTTCAGTAGGAGAGATAAAGACCGGCAGACCTTGGCGCCACCCTTAGTCACACTCCTGTAGATCGCAGGCACGGTACTGAGGAATCTTTCTGGAAGGCATTGCTTTTGCTTAAACACGATCAGACCCCCACACCTTCTTCGTGGATCAAGACCGTTTCACATTAATTCCTAGAGCTGTAAGCCTTTAAAAAGGCAAGTATTTTCTTTGTTGGGGAGCTCAGCCTTTAGGCATCTATGCCACCACAGCTTCCAACCTAATAAATCACCACTTCTTTCCCAGTTCTGTGTTCGAGAGGTTTGTTTGCAGCCTTTCCTGCTTCAGAACCAGAAACTGGAATTCGGAGCAGGAGTTTAGAAGCTGAGCACTGTGTACATCTCTGTGATCTTTCTGAAGAGAAAGGATGCAGGAGACACAGAGCACAGAGGTGAGGCAAGAACACAGGGATCCTCAGGCTCTGTCTTGACAGAAAGCAATTCTGCTTTAATCTATTTGTATATTGTCCTTCAGCTTTTTGGAGTAATTGATTCTACTATATAAATGAAAGACAGATACAGAGAGAGACACAGAGAGAGAGAGACAGATTAATAGATAGATAATGGATGGTTGGATGAAAAGATAGGTGGTGCATAGGTACGAAGAATATGCCTGATTGCTATGCATGGAAAAGGCACATAGTGGCCTTCTAATTTTGTGCTCTGAATCAATTTTCTTCAGTCATGGATCTAGAGACTTAGCTTTAGGTAATAAAGTATTATTTAAGAGTGATCTCTGAGGATGTCTTGTGTAATCACAATAGGTAGAGTCTTATTTCTAGCGCTTACTGTCTTGTTTCTAATATTGCTTTAAATTTACCATTGTAAATTCAGCTATATAATGTTCTCCTAATTGTTTTCAAACTCAACATCTCTACTTAACAAGAACTGACAGTTAAAAATGAATGTTGTAATAAAAGTAATAGTCCCACATTAGTTTTATTTGCAGAAGGAACTAATGGTAAAATCAAAAGAGAGAAAAAATAAACAGATATGAATAAAGTGAAGCTTACAGGGAAGTTTCCAATCAATAAAGCTTTTTGTTTCTCTTCTGGGATCATCTACATATTCATTTAAATACAGGTTTCAATACTGAACAAAAACTAATGTTCAAGAACTTATGCACTTGAGCTTTTCTTCTTTAAAACTGCCTATGCCCTTATTTGGAAATCAAGGGTAAATATCTTATTCACTCTGTGAAAGACTGTCAGCTGACCTCAATGTAAATGAATACTCTAGATTTTCTAGTTGTTTGCCTTACCTGCTAGAAAATTCCTGGAGTGAGGGTTAAAAATAAGTATAAAGATACCAGTGTGGTTACTTAATTCATCACCTTGTCAATAGATGAAAATTCACATAATTTAATTTCCCACCCTCCTGTCTCTGTATTTTCTCTGCTGTCTGTCACAGGAGGGCAATGTAGATGCATGTTAATGAGACCAGGCTAGGCAGACACTCAAGGCATTTTTCTCAATCTGGAAAAAACGACTCAATAATATTTACAAAAGTCAATAAGAAGACAGTTGCATAAGCAATTGACAAACTTAAACGAGTTAGCAGACAAAAGAGAGGCAAGGTGAGATCAAGAAGTTTGTGCTAAAAAAAAATAGCAAACAGTATTTATCTTTTCTCTTTGTCTAAAGTCATATGATATGATCTAGACTTTGCACAAATGCCCTTGATTTAGATATCATTTTGTTCCAACAATCTTGAACCACAATAACAGAGAAAAAATAAAAATATTCAGAAATGGAAAAATAGCCTATTTATGAATCACTTTCTATCAAAGACTGTATATTGTTAAATAGAGGTATACTTAAGAATAGCAAGGTAGATGAGTGCTGATATAATAGATTTTACAATATTCTTGATCAATAGATCAAGAATCTGTTCCCTTTCTCCTTTAAAAGATATTGCACAATGCCTAGCTACAGAAAGTTTTACATTAGAATTTACTGTAATATATTGATTTTAAAGACAGTATCATTTCCTACAAGAATGTTAAAAGCACAAAAATATATGAGAACAAAATATGATGATTAATAAATGTATCTAATAAGTTACTATTTTAACTGTTTTGATTCATTGCCATTATATATGTGAAAATGAAGAATGGATAACCATGAAATGTATGGGTGTCCTAAGACTGATGAGGGAGTTTCAGAATAATGACACTGAAATTGTCCAGAAAAGGTGTTATATATACATATACACATACACACACACATGCATGCACAAACATACATACATATGTATGTATATACACTGCCTTTTAAAAAAAATTAATTGCTCTGAAGATAGAGATGGCCTGCTCATAATGAAAAGACCTAGGAATTTTTCATGAGAAAAACATGCTTACATCTATAGTGAACTCCTTATTTGGGCTAAGGAAGGTATTGCCATAAGTACAAGAGATATCGTTTTGCCCCAGGCATTTACACATGAAATATTTAGTTAGATTCTGAGCACTTCATTTTAAGAGACAATTTGACGTTCTACAGAACGTCATTAATAGAATGATTATGTGTCTGGAATCTACAGCACGTAAAGAACTAAGGATGTAGTTGATGATATCCTGAAAGAAAGAAAATCACAGGAATATAACAAGATCTCTATCCAATGCAATCAGACATAGATAAGAGGTTTCTTTCATTCGATACTAATCCAGTAATATCCATCAGGCCCAGTGTGTAAGAGAAGAGAAGAGGGGACACATTAGTTGTGATATAACCAACTCTGTCACAAATAATATGCAAGCCTAGACTCATATTGTGAGTGGGTTATAGAAAGATTTTCTGTAATAGATGGTGCTTAATTTTAAAGACATAATTACCCATGAGTCCTTGATGATACATTATTGATATCTCTTCCTAAAAGTTCCATTTCTAAAAATAGGATTTGTTATAAGTATTTAGAAATGCTTTTTTAGTATTTAGAAAATATTCATATTTAGAAAATAAAGTGTGTCTTTTAAAACCCCTTTCCCCACCAACCTTTGGTTAACTCTTTGGGTCTTTCTTACTTTCCTCCACAAGCCATCATTTCCATTCCCTTCTCTTCTTGATTTCATAAGAGTATCTCGTACACACATTCAACATAAGTTGTAAATAAATAGTTTCTGGCTAAAATGAAGATAGTTCCTATGAGTTTTACATGTTTACAGATGCCAAGTTCTTTTTTTTTTTTTTTTTTTTTTTTATTGGGAGAGGACTACTGCATTTATTTTCCAGAAGAAAAAGCAGACCTGAGGCATCACATTACTGGAACATTTAAACACAATGACAGGTTCTTATCTTCTAAACTTCAGTGAAAGTTGCTTGTACAAACTATTTAATGCATATCTGCCTATGAAACAAGCAAGATGTCTGATGTAGTAGAGAAGCCAGAAGCTCAGTCACTTCATTTCTTTCTGTTGCCTCCAGTTGCTAGCATAGTTGCAACTCGCATAAATATATTTAATGTGTCCATGTAGATTCCCAGCATCGAGTTAATGGGATCATATTTTTGAACTCCATACATTGGTGTTACTTCTGCGCACCTGATTACTTTCTGGGTATCATACAGAAGGAACATGCTGAAAAGAACTAATCCACCATACATTGCCACTGAGTACAGAGTGGCACCAGCCACAGTGGTAGGTGGAAGAAACATAGATCCAAGTGAGGACACAAAAACGAGACCCAGGCCCACTCCCAAGGGTGCACCCATGTTCAGAATCTTTTCACTGGGTGCGCACATGGCCACAGTGGAGAGGGCTCCCACAATGCCAGCTGTGTACCATGCAGCTCTGATGAGAAGAGGACCCCCTAATATCGTCAGAGGAGCAACCACTGCACCCATCACACCAGAATGTAGCAACCAAGCAAGGTGCTTTGGGCCTGGGCTCCGGTCATATGGTATTGATTGTACCAGCATTCCAGCTCCAATCATGGCTGCAAAGGTTGCATCAATTGTCACCCAAGAGCCTTTCATCATAAAGTTCATGAGAACAGGCGTTCTGCTTATTGCCATGGCAGACAAAGCTGTTAAACCAATACTTCCTGCTAAGTACATATAGGTGGAATGAATTCTATCCTTCACATACTGAGGCCAAATTACAGCCTTTTCAAGAGCTCCAATCTCATTAGACATTCCCAAGCCACAGTAGCACAATGTTCCAAGACCAACAGCAGCTCCTCCAGCAACAAACCATCTTCCCATCTGATCAATTTTAAATATTTTTTCCATTGATGGTTCCATTGCTGCCTCTTTGAGTTCTTGGCCAGTTCTCCCACGCCGGATCCCAATTCTTGTTTTGGTGGCATATTCCCTGCTGGGTGTTAACAGCCATTGATTCTTCGTGATGGAATTCTTCACGATGGAATTCTTTGCAACAGGGGAGGCCTTGGTGAAAGCTGAATGCAAAACCCTAGAAGGTAGTGTCCGGAGACACACAAGCCTTGCAGCCAGCATGGTGTTGCACCAGGTCTACCAAGCAGATCTGAAATGCTCGGTCCCCCCGTCACCTCTGCCGGGCAGTTTCCCTTCTGGGCCGGCGAAGCCCGCACTCCACCTACCCGGTCCCCCGCACCGATGCCAAGTTCTTAAGGAATTGAAACTAACTTGAAATTTAGGGCAACAGCAATCTTCATTTTTTGTGTAGAGAGACAATTTCAAAGACCCATTAACACTGCATGAGAGGCTGAGTAATCCAACTACTAGTGGAAAAAGTATAAACTATACTTCTAGGTTGAATAAAGAACCCCATACAAATTTTCCAAAAGATGATCATTGGGAAACGCACCAGTTCGTTCACCTCTGTAAAGTACTTCTCATTTAGAAGAAATAAAACAGTATAGTGTCTTTGTGACCTTTTCTTAGTCATCTTTACCAGTTCATTACCCGATACCTGACGTTTACATTTAAAGTTCCTCAAACATCTTTCCAAATCCCTTTCTCTTCTGACAGAATCCTCTCTATAATCTTTTAACTCTGCTATAATCCACAATATTTTCTTCAAATACAATATGCATGCTATTTTTAAAAAACAATCACTCTCTCTTTTCTTTGCCTCTATGCTCTTACATCTAACTACTTTCTTAATGTGTCTAGCTGAGACATCTTAAAGGCTCCTCAACTAAGTAGGTCTGAAATTAAATTCATTATCTTTCCCTCAAATCATCTCTTTGTCTAGGGTGATATGTTTTATGAATGAAGCTATAATTTATCTAATTGCATAAGTCAGAAATCTAGCATTTGTCCCTGGTCACTCCTAGTTGTTCGCACTCAGGACTCATACGTTTTCATTGATTATTAATATCACCTTCTAAATATTTCTCAAAACTGGCTTCTTTAATTCATCTTATAAGTTCAACCCCATAGCTCATGACTTTCAACTTAGATTGTTGCCTCTGTTTCAATCCATTTTACATATGGAAAAGAGTGATCTTTTAAAAATGGAGATCTCATTAAAAAGGCTAATGGTCTCGGGATGTCCTAAACTGCCCTCCTTATTCTCATCCTGCATTCATCTGCTGTCACTTCCTCTCCCCAGATCACTTTCTGCTTAGACCCCAGAAGTTTATTCAGCTTTCAGAAAACTATGCTCCCTCACAATGAAGGTCTTTACACTTGTACTTTCTCCCATCTGCTTGAATATTCTGTTCAAACCCTCTTTTTATATTAAAGTACGTTTAACTGTTGGCTTTCAACTCACATGTTTTTTTTTTTTTTTTTTTCTTAAAATAGGCATCCTTGATGTCTCATACTGAATCAAATCCATTCATAGAATTTCATGACAATTTATACTTTTCCAACATAATACTTTTAAGACTTTGTAACTATATTTGTGTGACCAGTTAATATCTGCTTCACCCTCTACATTATAGGTGCCAAAAAGGCAGATAGTGTGTTTTCATAATTTTCTGCAAAACACTTATTTACAAATATGATTATTAAGTAAATGAAAGAAAGAATATATGAATAAAATAAATAAGACATTTGAAATTTAAAAAGCTTCAAAAGGAACTTCTGGAGTTTTGGCAAATTTTGCTATATTTGTGCTATTGATATTTAACATATAATCATCAGATTTTACTGAGGAACAATATTCATTGAAAGTTTACTTGGATGAATTTACTATGACATCACTGATGTGAAGGTTAAATTGAGGTAGGCGTTAAGCAAGATATTTCTTTGAGCATGTTTAAGATTCCAGTTTTCTGCCTTGTTCAAAGTGATTTCTAGAAACATTTTGAAAATATGCTATGGATTGGGTAAATAAGCTTGAGTAAAAAGAAAATTTTTTCAAATTTATTTTTTCCTATAGCCATTCAAAGGCATTTGCGCACATTTCTTTGTTCTTTGTGTTTTTATACAAAAGGAATACCACTCTTCTTCATTCTACTTTTACATATACAAGCACATTTCTCTAGTTTTATTTTCCATTTAAAATATACATGCACATGCGGAAAATTGCAACTGATTCAGGCTGTCTCAATACATACCAATGTGCTACTTGATCCTGTTCTTGATATTTTGTTTTTTCCAGAATGAAATGTTTAGTCTTTTGCTAGTAACTTCAAAAAGATTTTGAAATATTTCCAAACTATGTAACATACTCATAAAAGGAAGATGCAATAAAGTAATATTATTTTTGTTCAAATTGTTCTAAGATTCAATTATATTATTTTAAACTCTCTTACTTCTTAAAAACTTGTAATGATGTATTTGAAGCCACTTCTAGGCAGCTCCTCAACTAAAGAGCCATGGGAAGGTATGTAGACTAATATTAAAGACAGTGAAAAAGGGTAATGATAGAGACTTAATGTCTGAAAATGCCAGAATTTTGATTTATTGAGTATAATGGTTATTTTATGTATCAATTTCTAGGGTATTTTTTTGGGTGAGATTGCCATTTAAATTGGTAAACACTGAATAAGCAAATTTTCTCCCATAATGTGGGTAGCCTCATTTAATCAGTTGAAGGCCTAAAAAGAAAAAAAGACTAGGCTCCACAAACAAAGGACAGTTTTACAGTACCCTTGGACTTCATCTACACCATTACACTGTTCACTCCCCTGGGTCTCTAGCCTGCCAGCCTACACTGTAGATATTGGACTCAGCAGCTTCCATAATTGTGTGAGCCAATTCCTTATAAGAATGGCACACAAAAAAAAAGAAGAAGAAGAAGAAGAGAAAAGAAATTCGTCTATTTTCTTCTCTCTCTATCGCTCCATATTATATATGCTATTAAATTTTATATTAAAATGGATGAATATTTTGAGATATAGATTAAGTATTAGTAAAGCCCTCTATATTTTTCAGCACTCAACAATTTATATATATATACATCACAGTGAATATATCCAATCATATATAAAATTTGTGAACAATTTTATAATTTGACAATACTCATGGAATGAATATTTATAAAGTATTTTTCTTTTCTGGAAGTATGTAGCCATTTCATATAATCTCTTTTCCAAGATTTAGAATTAGATAGCATACTTTTGTCTTTGTTGCTTAACATATTTTCTAGAACAGTAGCATTATAATACTGGCAGAACACATAAAGAAAGGATTGAAACTGGACCCTTCTTTACAGGTCATACAAAAATCAACTCAAGATATGGATTGAAAACTTAAATGTAACACCTAATCCTGTAAAAACCTTTTAATAAAACCTATGACATATCAGTCTGGACATAGGTCCTGGCAGAAATTTCACGACAAAGATGCCAAAAGCAATTGCAACCAAAGTAAAAATTGACAAGTGGGATCTAATTAAACTAAAGAGCTTCAACACAACAAAAGAAACTATCAACAAAAGAAACAAAAAACCAGCCCACAGAATGGGAGAAAATATTTGCAAACTATGCATCCAACAAGGGTCTACTGTTCTAATCTGTAAGGAATTTAAGTAAATCAACAAGCAAAAAAACAAAACAACAAAAAACATCAAAAAGTGAGCAAAGAACATGAACAAGCACTTTTCAAAATAAGACATAGGCACAGCCAACAAGCATATGAAAAATAATACTCAACATCACTAATCATTACAGAAATGCAAATCAAAACCACATTGAGATATCAGTCAGAATGACTATTATTAAAAAGTCAAAAGATAACAGATGCTGGTGAGGTTAAAAAAAGAGAGAGAGAGGATGCTTATACATTGTTGGTGGAAATGTAAATTGGTTCAACACGGTGGAAAACAGTTTTGTGATGTCTCCAATAAGTTAAAGCTACCATTCTACCCAGTAACCCTATTATTGGGTATATACCCAAAGGAATAAAAATTATTCTGCCATAAAGACATGTGCATTCATATGTTCATCACAGCATTATTCACAACAGTAAAGGCATGAAATCAATCCAGGTTCCTATAGACAGTGGACTGGAAAAATAAAATGTGGTACATATACACCATGAAATACCATACAGCCAATAAAAAAGAATGAGACTGTGTACTTGGAAATAGCATGGGTGGAGCTAGATGCCATTTTTTAAGCAAACTAATTCAGCAACAGAAAACCAAATACTGCATGTTCTCACTTATTAATGGGAACTAAATGTTGAGTACACACAGATACAAAGAAGGGAAGAATAGATATGGGGGTCTACTATAAGGTACAGAGTGGGAGGAGAGTGAAGATTAAAACACTACCTGTAGGCTCTTATGCTCTTTTCCTGGGTGACAGAATAATCTGTACAAAAAACTCCCATGACATGCAATATAACTGCACATGTACCCTTGAAACAAAGTAAAAGCTGAAAACAAATACTGGTGGGACATTTTTAAAATGGGTGGGACATTCAAAATTCTTAATGGTTATTATATAGGCAATAGGATATACTCTTTTACCACTGGGAGAACACGTGAACAAGAGGAAGTGTCTTTCTCTAGCTTTCTATTGTAACTGACAGAACTGGACTCAGATTTGGTTTGGCACATTCTCTCTCCTTTTTTTTTTTTTTTTTTTTTTTGGTCTGTTTTGGCTTTCCACTCTTAGTAAACTATCCCTTGAATAAACAAAACATTTCAGGTAGTTTCTGAAAAGTCCTGTCAGAAACTGGCACATTGAATCCCCAGCAGTGAGAGAAATTGAAGACAGCAAAGTTGCCACCTCCATGCCAAATTTACAAGAAGCTGAGTTTCCAGGTATGTCAAGTCAAGGAGTTCCAGCAAGCCCAGATAAATAATTTTCAGGACCCAGTACAAAGTAAAAATTCTAGAACTCTTGCTCAAAAATTGCTAAGAATTTCAAGACAGTGAGAGCAAAGTATGAAATCAAGTGTTGCGTCCCTTGAGTGTGGGGCCCTGTGTGGCTGTCAGAAAGCATGCTCTGGTTCCAAATATACTTCAACCCCTTACTTTGTAGCAGATGCTTCTTTAGATACTCAAAGGGTAAAGATTGACACTCATTATCCTGAGTTAATGAAGAATAATCTCAGGTGAACATTAGCAGCCTGGATTGGGTATGAGTGAGTAATGCCTACCTAATTACTACCAAGAAAAAAGCTGCCTCTCAAAAAGTGAGAAATAAATAAGCCTTTTGTTGGAACAGCTTAAGGTAAATAACTGAAAACATTATTTGTATGAAGTAAATGACTAAAGGAATGCAGAAGGTATTTTGTGTTTAACAGATATTTATGCTCGATACCTTAGATTTTTAAGAACATAAAACACATTAGTATCTTTGTAAGCAACCACAGTGTGCCATCATGTTTTGTCATACAGAACTTAGGTTAACTCCCATACATTAGAAAAAATTGTAACTGATAGTATTTATTTTCAAATTCTTTAACCAGTCAAACAGAATGAGAAGAGGACCAAAATCTTAAAACCACAGATAAGGACCCGCTTTTGTTAAGATTATTCACTTTTAGCAAGTACAAATTAACAGATTATATACATACCAGACTTTTTTGGATACGGCGACCGTAATTTCTCAGTTGATTCCTATTTACCTCTCTCTAGCCATTTAGTCGGCACCTATTTCACTTGTTCACTACTCTTTGTTTTCTTTGTTTTTTTCGGAACTCCTGGCAATATTTTTCATTTCTTTATGCAATTGTTTTCTGTTCTCTGTGTAAATCCTTGATAATGTCTAAAAGTATACAAAGTGTTTGTCAGGTTTCAAGATTTTCCAGTTACTAGGAATGCTGGTCAGAGAAATAGATTTAAGTTTCCAAAGTATCGTAGATGATTGGACTGGCAAAGTTACCATGTGTATGTAAAAGTTGTACCTAACTTTGTAGCTTTCCTGACTTAATAGATAATTAAGACATCAGCTCTCACTTTGGTTTTTCTGCAATTTATTTTCTTCCCTGGAACATTTTTCTTTTTCAGAAACAAACTTTATGAAACATTTTACTCCCAATTTCCTGCCTCAGGGCCTGCCTAGTTTTCTATGAAAGATTTCCAGAAATGTGAACTGTTGGCATTTTCTAACACCAAGATTTACTCCCTTATTTAATAATTATTTAAAATATCTTCCTCCCTTGAACTGACTTTGTATGTTTTACCCCATTAAATTTTAAATTAAATATTTTATGTGAAGATAACTGTAGATTCATTCTAAGTTTTAAGAAATAAGAAAAATCCCATATATTCTTTACTCAGTTTCTCCCAGTGGTTACATCTTGCAAAATTATAGCATTATCACAAACAGGATCGACATTCAAACAATCCATGGATCTTATTCAAATGTCCAGTTTTATTTATGCTTATATGTGTATTTAGTTCTATCCAATTTTATCATATGTGTAGGTTCATGTATCCACCACCACAGCCAAGATACAGAATAGTTTCATTGTCACAAATAGCCCCCATATTTGTATTTTATAACACACTGACAGCCACTAATCTGTTTTCCATTACTATAATATTGTCATTTCAAAAATTTTATATAAATGGAATCGTATAATATGTAACCTTTTAGAATCAGCTTAATTCACCCAGTGTATTTCCTAGAGATTTGTTCATGTTGATCTGTTTAACAATAGTTCATTTCTTTATATTGCTGAGTGATATTCCATTGCATAAATACATCACAGTTTCTTTAACCATTCCCTCATTTAAAAAAAAATTGTTGTTGTTTTTTTTAAGATTTTTTTTCTATTATGAATAAAGCCATTGTGAACTTTTGGGTACCAAGATCGTGTGAACATAAATTTTCATTTCTTTGAAATAGACCAAAAAGTACAATTGCTGGGTCATATGGCAATTGCATTTTTGGTTTTATAGGAAACCACCAAATCATTTTCTAGAGTGAATGTAACATTTAACATTCCCACCAGATACATATAAGTGATTCAGTTTCTCCAAATCTCTGTAAGTATTCAGTATTATCTTTATTGCTTATTTTATCAAGTCTGATAGGTATATAGTGATATCTCACTGGAATGTTAATTTCTATTTCTGTAATGATTAAATAATGTTAAACATTTTTTCAACTTGTGTATGTGCCTCCTGTGATCCTTTTCATGTCTGTATTGCATTTTACAATTGGATTTCAGACTGTAGTTACAATGATAATTTTTAGAAACTTTGTTGTGTGTGTGTGTGTGTGTGTGTGTGTGTTTAATTTGGCTTGATTTATCTGTTATCTTCAACCACTAGATTGGAGCTTTCAATAAAAGCTCAATGCTTTCATTTTTTCTCTTGTGTAACCAGAAGAGATGTATGTTAGGTGGTCCTTTCATTGCTGTAATAAAATATCTGGGCTGGCTAACTTATTTAAAGGTTTCATTGGCTCACAATTCTGTAGCATGTACAGGAAGCATAGCACCTGAGGCAATCTCTTTCTAGTGAATAATCTGTTTCTAGCATCAGGAAGCTTACAATCATGGTGGAAGGTGAAGGAGGAGCAGCGTCTCACATGGAAAGAGTGGGAACAAGAAGGGAGGTGGCATACACTTTTAAACAACCCAATCTCATAAAAAGTCACTCACTATTATGAGGTCAGCACCAAGCTGCTCCCATAACCTAAATACCTCACACCAGGCCCCACCTCCAATGTTGGGGATTACATGTCAACATAAGATTTGGTGGGGCAAATATCCAAAGTATATTATTCTGCCCTGACTCCCCAAATCTCATCTCCTTCTCACATTGCAAAATACAATTATACCTTCCCAATAGTTATCAAAAGTCTTAACTCATTCCAGCATCAACTCAATCAAAAGTCCCATTTCCCAAGACCAAAGTCTCATCTAGAGATGAGTTCCTTCGACCTATGAACCTGTGAAATCAAACAGGTTATTTACTTTTGAGATACAATGAGGGTATAGACATTGGGTAAATATTTATGTTCTGAAAGTGAGAAATCAGTCAAAAAAAGGGGCCTTCTCATCCCTGGTACAGGCCTCGTGCAAGTTCGAAATGCAGCAGGGCAGCAATTATATCTTAAAGCTCCAAAATAGTATCTTTTGACTCCATGTCTCACATCCAGCAAATGCAACTGTAAGGGATGGGCTCTCAAGGCCTTAAGCAGTTCCAGTCCTGTGGCTTTTCAGGACTTAGCTCCTACAACTGTTCTCATGGGTTGGAGTACCTGCAGCTTTTCCAGACACAGTGTGCAAACTGCCAGTGTCTCTACTATTATGGGGTCTGGAAGATGGTGGCCACCTTCCCACAGCTCCACTAAGCAGTACCCCATTGGGTTCCCAGTGTGGGACGTCCAACCCCACATTTCCCCTCCATATTCCTCTGGTAGAAGTTCTTTGTTAGGACTCCACTTCTGCAACAGGCCTCTGCCTGGGAACCCAGGCTTTCTCACACATCGAAATCCAGGTGGAAGCTGACAGGCCTCCCTTACTCTTGCACTCTGCATGCCTACAGGCTTAACACCACCTGGAAGCTGCCAGGGCTTATGGCTTGCACACTGTGAAACATGGCCTGAACCATACCTGAGGTATTTTGAGCTGTTCTGGTGGTGGAGCAGCCTGTACTGGACAGTATCCTGAGGCTGCACAGGGCAGCAGGGCCATGGGCCTGGCCCAAGAAATCATTATTTCTTCCCGTGTCTCAGGGCCTGTGATGTTTCTGAGTCCCAAAGATCTCTGAAATACTTTTAAGGCCTTTTTCTCATTGTTTTATCTATCAGCCCCTGACTCCTTTTAGTTATTCAAATATCTCTAGCAAAGTGTTACTCCACAGCCCACTTGGATTCTTCTCCTGAAAATGGGCTTTTCTTTTATACCACATGGCCAAAGAGCAAATTTTCTAAACTTTTGCACTCTGCTTCCCCTTTAAATATGACTTTCAACTTTGAAGTTATTGTTTTCCTCCAGCATCTGAGCATAGGCACGTAGAGGCATTCAGAAGGCTGCATCTTGAATGCCCTGCTGCTTAGAAATTTCTTCCACCAGAAACCCTAAGTCATGCCTCTTAAGTTCAAACTTTCACAGATCCCCAGGGAATGTTCACAATGCAACCAAGTTTTTTGCTAAGGTATACGAAGAATGGCCCTTTCTTCAGTTCCCAATGACTTCCTCATTTCATCTGAGATCTCTTCAGACTGAACTTCACTGTCCATGTCACTGTCAATATTTTTTTCATCACCATTTCACCAGTCTCTAAGAAGATTCAAACTTTTCCTCATTTTTCTGTCTTCTTCTAAGACCTCCAAACTCTTAGAACCTCTGCCTATTATCTAGTTCAAAAGCTGTTTTCACATTTTCAAGTATCTTTATAGCAACTCCCCATCCCTGGTACCAATTTTCTGTTTTAGACCATTCTTGCATTACCATAAAGGAACACCTGTGCTGGCTAATTTATAAGGAAATAGCTTTAATTAGCTCACTGTTATGCAGATTGTATAGCAGACGTCCCCAAACTTTTTACACAGGGGGCCAGTTCACTGTCCCTCAGACTGTTGGAGGGCCACCACATACTGTGCTCCTCTCACTGACCACCAATTAAAGAGGTGCCCCTTCCTGAAGTGCGGCGGGGGGCCAGATAAATGGCCTCAGGGAGCCGCATGCAGCCCGCTGGCTGTAGTTTGGGGACGCCTGCTGTATAGGAAGCATAGCAACTGCATCAGTTTCTGGCAAGGACCTCACAAAGCTTGCAATCATGGCAGAATGTGAAGGAAGAGCAGGTTTCTCACATGACAAAAATAGGAGCAAGAGATAGTGTGAGGAGAAGATGCTACAAACTTTTAAACAAACAGATATTACATAAATTTCCTAACATGAAGACAGCACCAAGCCAAAGGAAGGCACTCCCATGACTAAAACACCTCCCACCAGGCCCACCTCCAACGTTAGAGATTACAATGTTATATCTGTATATAATAAGTTTATGTATTTCATTAAGTTTCCAAATTAGTTATTTGATTATAACTAATCAAAATATTGGTTATAGGCCTTGGTATTAGATTTTGAATCCATCCCACCTATGGGCTAGAACATGAGATTTGGAGGGACAAATATCCAAGCTATATCAGGGTGAAAGAAGTTTTCCAGAACAATTCCCATTTCTCTAATGAGAAAAATCAAGGACAGGGGTCTCTGGCTCTTGGAAATATAGAGTTTTACATAGAGGAACACTTGTAAAAGGATCCTCTTTTCTGTAGCTTGCATTTTACCCTCTCTCATTTGGTGCCTTTTAGCAAGAAAAAGGAATTGAAATCCTGCCTACAGGAAAGAAGAGCTCTTTTTCTTTCATGTTATTGTTAATGAGACTCCAGTCCACCTGAGTTGTGGTGCCAGCTCACCTGGGGGTGTTTCCTGATTGCTCTGAGGGAGAAATGATTTTACATAGAATACCCACTAACCCTAGAAGGCATGAAGAAGTAACTTTCCCGCAAGGAAACAGGTATACCCTTCAGAAGCCACCCCATTTTTTCTATTTATATGTTCAATCCCAGCTTAACCTGACTTAGATGTGACTGGTCTGGGACAGAAGAAAAAAACAATAGTTAACTCCTATCTAAGAATGGTTAGCATTGTTTCTTAGCCTTAAAATATTTATATAAATTATAACTGTATATAATGTTTATGTATCGCATTAATGTTCCAAATTAGTTATTTTGATTATAATTACAGGCTTTGGTATTAGATTTTGGATCTGTTTCACTTATTGGCTGGGAGAAATAAATGGTTTTATCCTGAGTTAAGGAGAAATGACTGTGTTTCGCTGGAATATGGCAGATTAAGAATTAGAAAGATTAAGGAAGTAAAAATACTGGAATAGATATATTATATGACAGTGCAAGATAATATAAGAACATAATACATGGACAGCCCATATGTATAAAATACCATTTGCCAAGGACATCAAGAATGCACTGGCACTGATGAGAGGAAAACCAGTGTTGCTAACAAATTCAAGGGTGGCTCACCTCCATAGGCCAGAGCCGATGGTAAGAGATATGTTCCCAGTCCAGGACTCATTAATATTTATGGAGATAAGGAAGCTCTGAAATAATAGATGCCAGGTGGTGATACTTAGCTGCCAGAAATCAGGACACAATTATCATAATGACCATCAAGGTCAGAAGAGCAGCCAATAAGTCTTGGCCCACAGAAAGTAATGGACATGGTTAATAGTGCATGACATCCCTAAGGAGAAAACAAAGATAGGCAATAAGAATATAATTTAATATCTATAACCAAAAAAGTCAAGAATGAAAAAGCAGGAGGCTGAGGTTTGCCATCCCAATAAAAAGTCATGCATGATCTCTTGCTCAGTTTCCAGCCCTGAGCAATTTTCAAATTCAGAACTTGGTAACTAATGAAGTGAATAGATTCCTAGGGGGATGGATTTATAAGAATACTGTGGCAAGTATGATTTTCCCAATTCTTTCATTAATGAATCTACAGCCATTTATACAGGTGACTATAGTGGGGAACAGAGAATATCTAGACATATTGAGGAAAATAAGGCATAAGTTCTGAGTTGATGCTAATATTCAGTGACTCAAAGCATCATCTTTAGTCCTCCATTGGGAGGGAGTTTGCAGGAGCCATGTAATAAAGGGATACCCAGCTAACATTCTGATTCTATGCCTAGTTTCACCACTGTTATTCAACATAGTACTGGAAGTCCTAGATAGAGCAATCAGACAAGAGAAAGAAATAAAACACATCCAAACTGAGAAGTAAGAAGTCAAATTATCCTTATCTGCAGATGATATGATCTTATATTGGGAAAAACCAAAAGACTCTTCTAAAAAACTGTTAGAACTGATCAAAAACATTGGTAAAGTTGTAGGATACAAAAGTAACATACAAAAATTAGCAGCATTTCTATATGCCAAAAGCTAGCAATCTGAACAAGAAATCAATAAAGTAAACCCAATTACAAGAGCCACAAGTAAAGTAAAATACTAAGGAATACACTTAACCAAATAAGTGAAAGATCTCTACAAGGAAAACTATAAAATTCTGATGCAAGAAATTGAAGAGGACACACACACACACAAGAATGTATTCCATGTTCATGGACTGGAAAAATTAATGTTTTTAAAATGTCCACACTACCCAAAGCAATCTATAGATTCAATGCAATCCTTATTAAATTACCACATACATTCTTCACAAAATTAGAAAAAAAAATGCTAAAATTTATATGGAACCATAAAAGACCTGGAATAGCCAATGCCATCCTATGAAAACAAAACAAAACAAAACAATCATATCTCTCACCACACCAACCCCATGTCAACACTCCAGAAGAAACAAAAGCACCTGCCAGGAATTAAAGTAAGCTATAAAGATGATCTTCATTATAGCATTGTAACTAAAACGTTATATATGCATTTTCCTAGGCATCTTAAATTATTTAATTAATATTGAGTACCCATAATGAGTGAAGACTTTTGCTTGGTGTTGTGAGAATTGAGATGCTCTTTCTCTAATAAAAGGTATTATTTTAATATATGAATAACTTGTTTTATCCTGCCAATTTGTTTCGCATGCTTATGATAAATGCAGTGTAATAAATTAAAAAACTAATTTCTTATTCTTCCTAAGTACATATCTAATTTCGTTTCCCAGGCTCTTTTTAATAGTGCAGGGCCATGTCATATGGCTTTTTTTTGATACAATATGGTAGAAATGATGTGTTGCACATTCAAGATTAGTTCCTTCAAACATTTTACATTTTGCTAGATACCA
Source organism: Saimiri boliviensis (assembly GCF_048565385.1). Lineage (NCBI taxonomy): Eukaryota > Metazoa > Chordata > Mammalia > Primates > Cebidae > Saimiri > Saimiri boliviensis. The sequence goes on from NC_133452.1 coordinate 93,979,830, forward strand.
CAGAAACTTCTCTTTCCTCAGTTAAATCTTCACAACTCCAAAGCAATTTTTACCATTTCTGCAATGAAATGTCATTTGACAAGAGATGGTAGATGGTACTCAGAGAACTGTTCCTAGAAATATTATTCAGAAATATTGCATGTTCAACATTCTTTTTGTGAGAAATGCAGACCAGAGATACAGATTCTTTCCAAATCTTTGAGGTCAGGCAATAGTCGAATACCAAAATAAACACACTTTTAATCATTATTTATGCCTAAAATCTCACCTTGTGAAAATTTTACTAAGTGGTTATTTCTTAGCTTGCAAATCATGGTCAAAAGAATGGTCTATGTTGGGGTGAGTACATCTTATTCATAATTAAATAAGTTAGATGGAAATTTCACATGGAAAGTAAAGTAGATAAATGGCCCAAAGCATTGGGGGAAAATACTTTGATATGTGTGTGTTCACCTCACAGAGTTGAACCTATGTTTTGATTCAGCAGTTTAGAAACACACTTCATGTAGAATCTAGAAAGGAATATTTCAGACTGAATGGAACATTTCAGACTGAATGGAAACCTATGGTGAAAAAACAAATCTCTCACGACAAAAACTAATGGGAAGCTATTTGTGAAACTGCTTTGTGATGTATGCATTCACCTTCCAGAATTTAACTTGTGTTGAGAGAGAAGCTAGAAAGGAAGAGAAGATAAGAGATTAGTGGACCTCCTTCATTGTGCCTACTTGTGTTTTTTTAAAAAATACCCATCTCCAACTAATACACTGTTTCCTGGAAATAAAGCCCTACTCTACAAAAAAGATGAAGATGGCTTGTGGGAAAAGATCTCTCAGGAAACTAAAAAAATAGGAATTACCAAAGAAAGCACCTTCTTGGCCTGACAGAGACCATGGAGCTGGCAAGAATCTGAATTTAGAACCTACATCCATTGGGTCTTAGGTCTCCCTTTCTCAGTGTCTTTCAAATGACTTTCAAAATAAAATGTTATTTTGGCAAAGACAAAAAAAAAATTAATTCTGTGCAAGGCACTTCACATTTAATTTTTATAGCCACACTAGAAACTCAGGTATGATTTTACCAAATTACAAAGAAAGAAATAAACTCAACATGTTCACATAATTTTCCCGTTGATGGTGGAATTCATATTTCACTCTAGTTCTGATCCTAGTGATTTTCTGTTTTCAGTTCACCACATTGCTTACAGTACATTTTATACTTGTGCATACAATTATTGTTCTATTTTCAGAAAAAATAAATTTCTTTTTCTTTCAAATAAAAATATGTTATATAATTATTATATTATGTTATACAATTATTGTATTATATAATTATTATATATTATACCTTATATAATATGTCATATATTATAGTAATTATTATAACTTTTAACCATAAATTCTTCTATTATTTATTTATTCTCCTGTATTGGTTTTTCCCACTTGACATTTTGTTGCTTGACATTCAACCTAGCCAGATACATGGACATGCCTGATTTATATACACACACTCACACATGCACACACTCATCCACCAGGGAATCCTGGTTTGTAGCATTTGCCAATGTCAGTGGTGTAAATACTCCCACCATAGCCAACTTCAAGCTAAAACGGATCTAAAAGAAGTTAGGAAATTGCCTATTGACACAAAAATAAAGGATATAATATAAGGACATGATGCAATTTATGAAAAAGTTAAAACTTTTAGTTACCTAAACCTTTGATTTGCACACAATCCTGGCTACAATAAATAATGAGGTGTTGTATATTTCAAAATTGCTTTTAAATGTTTTCCCCACAGAAAAAAAGCATATGAGATGATGAATTTGTTAATTACTCTGATTTAGTCATTCTGCATTGTAAACATATCAACACATCACACACTGAACCTCATAAATATATAAACTTATTGTTATTCAAATAAAAATAAAATTTTTTTAATAAATACAAATGAAAGTAATTCCAAAATGCTCTACATAACTTTCAGACTAGAAAAGTGTGGTGCATTACTGAGACAGTGCTTACTTCTTGAGGTGGGTTTTAGAACTTTAAATAGAACAAAAGGTTTTCTAGAAAGCTAAAACACATCCATTTAGAAACGCTAGGTAGGTCTTTTGGAATCTATAATCTCTCTGTGGATTTGGAAAGATAACTCCTCTCCTTTTATCTAATTGATAAAGCAATCTCGTTGGGACAATGAAGTAAATTTCTGAAATAAACACAGCTAGGTGGTAGAAAAGTTGACATTTTAGCATTTCCTGCTCAGCCCAGAATGTACCTCTTTGTGCCGGTCTCCACTATCTGCTGGACAATGTTGTTATTTTCTGCTGGACATTTCATTGCTTAGCATTCAGCCTAGGCAGATTCACGGAGATGACATTCTTTTTATAAACACACACACACACACACACACACACACACACACACACACACATTCTTTTTACAAACACACACACACTCCCTCTCTCTCTCATACACTGAAGGATCATAGTTTGAAGTATTTGCCAAGTTCAATAGTATAAATACTTTCACCATAGCCAATTTCAAGCTACCAACATGATACCACTGAACACAATCTTGAAAGGAGACATGTAGTAGCATTCTATTACGTAGTATTTCTACCTTGCATATACAACAGTCATAAAAACCTCAAAAGCACATATAATAGTAAAATGCAGAAAAATAATTGGAATGTGATGAGATTCAAGTATTTATTGACTTGGTTTTTGATATAATGAAAAAATTTTCTATAATTTATCTTTTATAATTACTATTTTCAACAAAAAATTTAAACGTTTCTGAAAATGTAACAGTCAACTCTCTGAGCAGATACAAATCAATTCCAGCACATTGCCCATTCTCAGAGAAGCACATTACTGTTGAGCAGACAAATTAATTGTTTGAATTTATATAATTATTATTTATGGTCTTCAAAAAATAAAACTATGATGTCATTACACATGAAAAGATTATTAATTGTGCACAAGTTTGAAACTCAGTATGGCAAGGTGTAATGTAGATGAAAGGGGTTTCAGAAAGCTTGCTTTCAAGTTGTAGTCATGATACATGGATATAAATAAATTACTTAAGAGAACATGATGCATTATTTTTCAATTGGATCATATGAGATAGTGATTCTGAGGGTTCTTCAAAAATATGCATTTTTTTATAATTAGCGAAATGTGTTTTGAGAGTTAAAGTACAAATTGAAATGCCCAAGCATTTCATAAAGCACAAATATTCCTTGATGATATTAACAGTTAGGATAATTTATTATAGTAAGGTGGAAGTGGTTTTATATCATTATTTCAAGTTGCTAAGAGCTTTTTCTGTACTTTTGAAGCTCTCAAGTGATCTGACCATTCAAATTGAGTTTAATCACCTGTTAAGGGTGGACATCTGTAACTAAGTTAAAGCCTAGTTAAAACATACATACATGGACCTGCTAAGTTGGCTCGAAGACACACCTTTCTCAGCCCTGTTTCTACTATTGGGTTTTAAATCACTGAATGCATAGACTGAATGTTCTGCTTCAATCTTCTCTTCACCTTTAGAAGAACAATGCCCCTAGAACTAGGGGTCAGCAAACTAAGACCAAAACATGGCCTGGTGCTTGCTCTTATACTGCTTTTGTGCTGCAACAGTAAATCGAGTAGTTGTGACAGAGACTGCTGGTGTGAAACGCCTGAAGTGTCTTCTCCTTGGCCACTTACAGGACATGTTTTCTGACTCCTACTCTAGAAGATGTGAATCAAACACTAACTGCCATTGGCAGGAATGGTGTAGGCAGCAAATTATTAAATGTAGTGTAATGTAAATCCTGGTAGGTTAACATTATGCCAGAAGTATTAATAAGAGTATTATTTATAATCCGTACTTTCTGAGATATTCTGAGCTCCACTGAGTTACCTCTGGCACTACTTTAATCAAGAGGCAGATGGTCAGACAGTCTGGCCTCCAGATCCCAAATAAGTAGTATATTTGGGTTCCACTTAAGGTTTCTATTAGGAAAAGTTCAGCTCACTGCTAAAAAATCCATCCATATATATACAATCAATTATATATAATTAACTAATTATATATAATTAATTAGATAATTAATAACAAGTCAATATACCATTCCTATAAACCCAGGACTTTGGGAGGCTGAGGTAGTTAGATCACTTGAACCCAGGAGGTAGAGGTTATAGTGAGTTGTGATCATGCCACTGCACTCCAGCATGGGCAACAGAGTGAGTGCCTGTCACAAAAAATAAAAATAAAATAAAGTCAATATAATCCAAACTAAGTTATCAAATATTGTTGGACAGGAAAATAAACTAGGTCATACTGGCCTTGCAAGCCAACCTGGAACCAATGATTAAGCAGAAATTATAGCTAAAAACATACTGAGATATGAATGGAAGCAGTTCAAGATACTGCAATCAAAGTGGCTTCAAGAGGTAGTTACTCAGTTCAAGAGGAAGCGAGATGTGACTGCTGTTACATATTAAATGCCTCTAACTTGTTAAATCACCTTACAAGTTCACAAACTATTCAACTACCAGCCAAGACATGAAGCACTGGCCCTCAATATGCTCAGAGTCGGCTCTGGAACTCTACACAAGCATTTTTCACTTCCTGCTGCTGCTTTTGTGTGCTTTGTTCACTGTGATGTGATAATTTCTTTCACTTACATAAATGTCCAGAGCACTATATTTTTATAATATTAATGTAAATATACCCTGCAGGATAAATTAAAAGATGACATTGACATTTTCTTTTTGTAATTAATTAGTTTACAATGACCTGAAAATTAGCACAACACCTAATTTATTTTATGAAGAAACAAAGATCTATTTTCACTTTAATTAGCTCTGGTTATACTGGAAATTAATCCAGTTTTTAGGTATTCTCTTCTTTGAAGCTTCAGAAAAATGTATATTCCTTTTTTTACTCCTATGCTATTTTTGAATTTATTAAAATACATCATTCTTTGTGTTTTAGTATATTATAGTTTTCACTTCTTTAATAAATTTCCCACTTATTCAAAAAATTGCCTTTCCTCCCACCTCCAGCCTCTGGCAACTATATTCTATACTCTGCTTTTATGAGTTCAACTTTCTCAAAAAGATAAAAATAGCAAAATGTGAATGAGGATGCAGAGAAAAGGGACTCATATACTGCTGGTGGAAATTAAAACTAGTACAGCCTTTATGGAAAACAATGGAGAGGTTTCTCAAAAAAAAACAAAAAACAAAAACAAAAAACCTAAAAACAGAACTACCATACAGTCCAGTAATTTCACTGCTGGGAGTTTATCCAATGAAAAGAAAATCAGTATATCAAAAAGAGAGCTGTACCCTTATGTTTATTGAAGCACTATTCATTGTAGCCAAGATACGGAATAAAACGAAGTGTTCATTAACATATGAACGGATAAAGAAAAGGTGTTATATATTTGCAATAAAATACTATTGGACCATAAACAAAATGAAATTTTCATTTGCAGCAACATGAATGGAACTAGATGTCATTATGTTCAGTGAAATAAGCCAGGCACTGAAAGACAAATACCACATGTTTCCACTCACATGCAGGAGTTAGAACACTTGATCTCATGGAGGTGGAGAGTAGAATAACTGTTACCAGAGCCTGGGAAAGAGGTATGTCATGGCAGATGATGATGAAGAGAGGTTGATTAAAGAGTACTAACTTACGGTTAGATAGAAGGATTAAGTGCTAGTGTTCGGTAACACAGTCGGGTGACTTTGGTTAATAAGTTACTGCTCCATTGTCAGTAGCCTGGTCATTACAATTATTTTTAAGTTAAAAAAAGTCTTGTGTATTTCAAAATAACTGGATATAAGATTTGAAATGTTCCCACCACAAGAAGAGAGAAGCATTTGAGGTGATATATTTGTCAATTTCAAAATTAATTAATTAATTAATTAAAAGAATTTAACAAATATTTAAAGAGCTTACTAGGTACAGGGCATGGTGTTCAATGATGAGAAAGCTACAGTTGTTGCTTAAGTAGTTCTTATTGTAATATTTGTTTCATTGATTAATTGACTTATCCATTCATTCAACACATTTATATCAATAGATTATTTGTTTAGACAGTAAAACAGCAGTGTGTTACATAAATAATGCAAGTTTTATAAGACAAGAATTCTGCATTATTGTGACCTGAGAATTCTAACAGGATAGTTAAAATCAAACAAAATATATATGATACATTTAGACAGTTAAAGCTACTAAGAAAGCCAACCAGAATAATGTGATAGGTATATAAGGCTTAGGCTATTGTGACTATCCATGCCTATCCTGTTGAGGAGGTGATATCTGTGCTAACATATGGACTGCACATGTCTTTAGAAATTTGATTCTATGTTAGTATATATTTATTTTTGTGTGTTGTTTATGTATATATCTTCCTCGACAAATGAATGATAGGCTAGATCAGACAACAAAAGTTTCAGAATTTGTAGATTGGAATACATGTTGATTTGAACGTACTTCAAATTCTTTCACTTTTATTTACATCTGAACCTATAACCACACAGTACAAAGGGTAGAATAGACCAGAAGAACTAACAAATTGACACAACTTCGTAGTGATTCCTTAGGTAGCATGAAGGCCTATCCTGAGTTCCCTGTTCAATGCAATCCACTTAAAACTCTAGTATGCTGTTTTTCAGAGTTAACAGAGAAAGATAGATCTATTTCTCACTGAAGTTTATATCATTAGACTGGGAAACAAGCCGTATCAAAATTGAAGGCTCTACCTTAATCTACATACAGGATTTCATAATGGAATTCTTTCTGCACCATAATTATCTATTTCCTTTGATTAATTCTTTTTTTTATTGCATTTTAGGTTTGGGGGTACATGTGAAGAACATGTAAGATTGTTGCATAGGTACACACATGGCAGTGTGGTTTGCTGCCTTCCGTCCCCTCACCTGTATCTGTCATTTCTCCCCATGCTACCTCTTCCCACCTCCCCACCTCCCCATCCCTCCCCCATTACCCCCCAACGGACCCCAGCGTGTAGTGCTCCCCTCCCTGTGTCCATGTGTTCTCATTGTTCATCACCCGTGGACAACTAGGAACACTTTTACACTGTTGGTGGGAGTGTAAATTAATTGAACCATTGTGGAAGACAGTGTGGTGATTAATTCTTAAGGCATAAACAAAATTACAGTAGACTAGACCAAGAGCTACACAGACAGTAAATTCTTTGAGGGAGGAATAAAAAATTTATTCCTTGCCTCTATCAGTTTCTGGTAGCTCCAGGTATTCCTTGGTTTGTGACAACGTAACACTAATTATCTCTTCTTTTGTCTTCACGTGGCTTTCTCCATTGTGTCTTTCTGAGTCCAATCCCCCTTTTGCCTTTCTCTTATATGGAACCCGGTCCTTGGATTGAGGCATCACCCTAACACCTTCAAAAGGCTAATTTTTCCAAATAGGCTTATGTTCACAGAGTTAGGATATAGGCATATCTTTCTGGGGCCACAGTTCAACTCACTACATTTGCTAATACTAAGTACTACAAAATTTAGCATTTAATTGATCTCCAGTGGTTCTTTCTGCTACTTTTTTTTTTTCCATTTGCCATAGAATCTGTTTTATAGTAGGGATTAGACCTTGAAGAAGCTGCCTTCTCTCATTCTGACACAGGTTTATTGACTCCAAAAGCATTATTATTATCTCCTGTCACTAAGCACTGAGATCTTTTACACTATGACATAAAAGAAAGCTTAAATTATAATGTTCATTAATCTTTTTTCATTTTGTGACTCAATTTTCTTACTTGCAGGAGATAAAAATGACATATATTCACATGTTTAGTGTCACAACTAAATGAAATAATCTAAATTAATTTGCAAATGTAAGTCAGTGTATTAAAAGTATAATTAAATTATTAGTCTGATGACTGTGATCAACTTGTAAGCTTTTGAAATTAAAGCTTTATGGAAGTTTTATGCTGGTTGTCTACCGAATAGTTTTCTGAATTCTACCTTCCATAACATCTTTATTTATGACTGAAAGGTCTGCCCCTCAATATAGAGGGCAAAGTATCTAACACATCCCCAGCCTTCACTGTAGCTAGGACGTGGTCATTTTGGATAACAGAACCGGAGAGAAAGCCCTTTGGAAGATCTGAGGAAAGATTTTCATCCTTGAGAGAAGGAGATAAGCAAAGAAAAACTACCCTGTTTTTTGGTGTGTGCCTGTGGATATGACTATGTGACTATAAGGTATCCTGAGTTGCATCAGTCATTTTGTAAACACAAAGATATAAGCCTGAGAAGAAAGGCAAGCAGGAAGAGGATGTCACCCCATAAAGAAGAACAGAGCCTGAATCCTTAATGATTTGACAACAACATCACTACATCAATTCTAAAACAACCTTGCTTTCAAATCTCAAGAGAAAAAAATAATGTTCTTATTGTTTAAGATAATATTTTGCTAGTTGCTGGCAAAGGCATTCTAATGTCCCTTCTACTATGTGCTTCACCAGCACAGAGTAAGTGCTTAACATTTCCACAAATTGATTTAAAATTGTATTACTCTTGGCCGGGTGCGGTGGCTCACATCTGTAATCCTAGCACTTTGGGAGGCTGAAGTGGGTGGATCACCTGAGGTCAGGAGTTCAAGACCAGCCTGGCCATCATGGTGAAACCCCCATTTTAAAAATATGTATATTACTCTTCATCTTAATCTTGTGTTAGCTGGGGAGGCAGACGATATTCTTATTTATTTTGTGAGGCAAAGATAGAAAATCTAAGAGCACTGAAGAAACATTATCCAGCTTACATGTCAATATGCTTAACTGAATTTCACAGACCAGAGATCTGAAGTAAACAAGTACAAAATTTAAAGAAGTGGCAGGTACACTGGCTCACGCCTATACTCCCAATACTTTGGGAGGCCACAGCAGGAGGATTACTTAAACCAAGGAGTTTAAGACTAGCATGGGCAACATAGGGAGAGTCTGTTTCTATGAAAAAACAGAAAAGAGAGATTAGCTCGGCATGGTGGCATGTACCTGTAGTCCCAGCTACTTGGGAGACTGAGGCAGGAGGGTCACTTTAACTCAAGAGGTCAAGGCTGCCATGAGTTGTGATTTTGCCACTGCATTCTGGCCTGGGTTACAGAACAAGACCTCGTCTCCAAAAAGAAAAAAAAAATAATTGAAAGAAGAAATGCCTTAAGTAAGAAATAAAAACTGATATGAAAAGCAAAACTCTGCTTTGGAGAAGAGTTTCCCAATAGCAGTTTTGCAGATGAGCAAAGTTTTACAGCTTAATACTTAACAGATCTCTGTTCCTTTGATTGTGGTTACTATTAAAATTTTCTCTAATCTCTATTTTTTCCATCCTGACAGCTTTCACTTGTGGGGTCGCCACTAAGAAATACACAGAAACGGCCAGGCATGGTGGCTGACGCCTGTAATCCCGGCACTTTGGGAGGCTGAGGCGGGCAGATCACGAGGTCAAGAGATTAAGACCGTGACCATCCTGGCCAACATGGTGAAACTGGTCTCTACTAAAAATACAAAAATTAGCTGGGTGTGGTGGTGGTGCTTGCCTGTAGTCCCAGCTACTTGGGAGGCTGAAGCAGGAGAATCACTTGAACCCAGGAGGTGGAGGTTGCAGTGAGCCCAGATTACACCACTGCGCTCCAGCCTGGTGACAGAGTGAGACTCCGTCTCAAAAAAAAAAAAACAAAAACAAAAACAAACAAACAAACAAACAAACAAACAAAAAGCAAAGAAATATACAGAAATTCTGGCCCACGGTGTATTTAAATTCAGAAATGCTAGCCTAGAATATGCTGAGGACTATTCACATTTATGGGGGAGGTTTTCTTGGAGATGAGTCCTTATCCAATCTCAATTCTATTATTATAATTTGCGCCATCTACATCATAAGCATTTAAGAAATTGTTTTTCAGGCTGTGATCATAATATAAATTGTATTAAATAAATTTTACCAGGTGAGCAATCAAGAGTGCTGAAGTATTGCTTTCCAATTCTATTCTAGCCAGCAATTTAGTTCTCAGCAAGAAGACACAATGTTACTTGAATGACTGATGAATTCTCTTCTCAAATGATTGCAGGATGTTGGAAGCATTACTGGCAGGAAAACTGGCTTATATTTTAGTGGTTGAAATGATTTCATGACTCATAGCATTGATTAGGAACATAATGGTTGTCCACAGCAGCTGACCAAGACTCCATTTGCAGTCACAGCTGGAGCTGCTGGAAGTCATCTTCCAGATGTCAGGGCAGAGAACCCTGCTTTGAAGAGCTCTAGTTGAAGTGACAAATGGAATTACAGACAGCCTAGGCACCTGTCACATTGGCTTTGTCTCTCCTCGTCTGAGTAGGAGGTATCATCTCTCAGGCCTGAGGTTGTAACTATCCCATACCATTTTTGATATTTTATTGTATTTCAAAGGCTCTGCTGCATTTCTTTAGCTGCATTTCTTTAATATAATAATTCTCAATATTATTTATTCTTGGAAATTATCTTTGATGAAATCTGGATTGCTGGATTCAGGCTTCTCAGATTCAATCTCAGAGTTCGAACAGTGTGAGGTACAATTTTTAACAATTGCTTCTCCTCCTCCAGATATTCCTCATAGGATGCCTGAATCTCTTCAAAAAGCATATATGAGTGATTTTTTAAAAAGGTGGATTGTGTAGTAAAATCAACATTAGAGAATGATTGTAGTTAGCTATACACTACATACTTATAACTGAACTTTAAAGGTATAACATAAATTATAACAAAAATTCTAGAAATAATGTGATCAGATTGAACAAATAAAATTACAGAATATTCAGTTAAATTTGCATTACAGAAACAATAAATTTTTAAAGTATTTTCTATTCAATATTTGGAGCATTCTTATGTTAAAAATATTATTTGTTGTTTATCTAAAATTGTGTGCTATATTTTATCCAGCAATCCTATCTAGGTAGGGTAACCTAGTCATGAATTTGGATTATCACTTAGCCTCTAAGAATAAAGTTACACTAGTCTATTGATAAAATTTCTTCAAGTTTTATATATAGGGATCTATGTTCTAGTAATATTGTCTTAGTCAGAAATTAGATCCCAAACTGTAAAATCTGAGTAACAAGATTCAATCAGTAATCAAAAGCCTCCCAACAACAACAAAAAAAGCCCAAGACTGGATGGCTTGATGGGGAATTTTACCAAGCTGATAAATAACTTCAATCCTTTTCAAACTCTTCCAAGAAATTGAAGAGGAGAAAACACTTCCAAACTTATTTTATGAGACCAGCATTACTCTCAAACCAAAGCCAGATAAGGGCTCTGCAAGAAAAGAAAACTATAGACCAATATGACTGAGGAAGATACCTGCAAGAATTTTCAATAAAATCTAGTAAACAGAATTCAACAACATATTAAAGAAATCATACACCATGATCAAGTGGAATTTATTTCTAGGATGCCAGGATGATTCAAAATACACAGATCAGTCAATGTGATATACCACATTAACAGAATGAAGGACAAAACCCATGTGATCATCTCAATAGATGTAGAAAGAACATTCGACAAAATTCATCACTGTTTCATGATTACAAAAGAAATAACTCTCAACAAATTAGATTCAGAAGAAATGTACCTCAATGTAATAAAAGCCGTCTATTATAAAATTACAGTTAACATCATACTTAAGGTTAAAAACTAAAAGTTTTTCTTCTAAGATCAGAAAAAAGACAGGGCTGTCTACTCTTGCCACTTCCATTCAACACAGCAGTGGAAGTCTTAGCCTGAGCAGTTGGCATGAAAAAGAAATAAAAGACATCAAAAT